>NC_143019.1:77580713-77936963 GCF_055824585.1 Amblyomma mixtum | reverse complement strand
TATTACAATAAAAACCTATCTGACCATTTGAGGAAAATATATTCTGTTCTGAGATAAGACAAGCTTCGCACGCTGAACAATTTGAAAGGGACCAGCTCATGGGGGACTTAATCCATAGCAGGCCATTGCCGATACCCACCCTTGTAGACTGCTGCCTGGTTAGAATATGCCTGAAAGTGCCAAAGTGAGGTTTGAAGCGGTTCATGTGATAGTCAATATATAGAGGGATCTGGACGCATTGTGCTGGTTCAGGTTACATGTTTCCTTCTATGTGGACAATTACCTATGTCTGCTGCATGGCTTGTATAAATATTTTCCGGAGCATGTTGAATTTATGAGGGCTATACACTTGCGTTACTGAGAATGATCATACAAAAAAAGTTTTTAACCAACTCGTCCAGTTTTTCGCCTTCTGGGAATCTTCTGATGCCTGATGACGTCAGGTAGGTCATTTCAAAACTGTACGAGAATAAATACAAAGCGTATGAATCTGCACATTTTTTCCGATCAGAAAAGCTCTGTATTCTAATAACTCAGTATATGCGGCCCGTGTGAATTATTTCTGCGAGGGAACTTTTACATGCAAAGCAGCACTGTGGAAAGTTTTTTTTTTTGCTTTTCAGTTGTTTCTTTCTTGATAACTGCCGAGGTCGCAAGGGCACGAAACCTTGATTGGGACATCTTTTGCAGTATTTACATAAAAATGAAAGAAAAGGCCGTAAGAACATAATGTTGAAAAAAAAACTCTCAGAATACAGTGGCAGACGATTAATGCTTTGAAGTAATAAATGAGTGGATGCAAATGTAAGTGTTCCCTACGAAAAAAGCAAACTCACTACACAAGAAGCTGACATTAGAACAGAATAACAATGCAAATTAATACACATCATTAGAGCTCACAGCTTGTTGCCCATCAAAGACAATGTGCTAATTAATTCAGAATTTATGCATTTTATAGGTAAACTGTGAACTTATGTCATCTCTATTTCCAGTTAGTAGCAAGCAAAAATTTTGGTCAGACCTGTCTTCTGTGCTATTTCTTTTAATGCAATGGCATTTATATAAGTAAAGTGCAAAGAAACTAGTCCTATGCTCTACAAGACAGTTTTATAGCACTGAAGCGAAAGGCTGAAGCGGTGCCAGCAAAAAGAGCATGAATTCTACGAGCTAATCGCGCATCAGCGTGGTGCACGATTAGTTTGTAAATTTTAGTTAGGTATTTTCTTCTCCAAACTTTACAACCGTTCCAACATAAGCACCGGAAGCTGCGTGTATGCTCCGCTTGAGAACTGCTATCTCACCTCATATACCGTCCGCTATTAGGATATCTCGAGCAAAGTTATAATTTCATGTTTCCTCCAGCGAACGTGCAACTGGCCTCCAGGTTGAGACCACGTGTGCGAGTGGAGTCTAGATTCTATAGCGTGTCTTATAAAAACACACGATGAGCAGTGTTCCACAAAAAGCCGGCAAGAAAGGTCGAAACTGTGACCTGCTGGCGCCCTAAAGAAGTTATTTTCGCAGCAATTCTTACTGGGTCACATACGAAGCAACAAGGTTTAAGACTGGGCCACCGCCATCTAAGACCCAGAGGGATCTGGGATCTAAAAATCTCTGCCGCGGTGAACTTGTCAACTAGTGAAAGCCACTACGGAGCTACGGAGCTACTGAGCTACGGAGCTTAGCAGGTATGCTTGTTAGAGGTGGTTCTATTCGCAGACTACTCAATTTGGTGGAAATTCTGAAGCATGCACATGTTTAAACATGTTTAATCCCTGATTTTTAACAGAAGCTACCTACATATACATATAAGGCAGTGCTGATCGACACGAAGCTACCCCGATGGTTGATGCAGCTGTTGCGCAAGGCTTTGCTTCGATTTTGCTAGCCAACAGTGAAAGTGGAACAGTTATCAGCTTTGACGATTTTTCCACAGAATAGGAAATACCAAAACGAAACGCACTCTGTGCTCTAAGCCAGGAGAAGTTATGCGTCGATCGTTGCGGGTCTGCATGCGTAATAACCCGGAGTTAATGAATATTCAGAACCGAATACCTCGCAGCACACTCGAGCCAGGAGAATTATCATTTAGCTGCCTCCAAAGTCGCACCCCTGTCAACCTTGATCAGCGTTCATAGACGGAGTGCACTGTGAAAGGGAACAAAACTAAAGTTGGACACGGCGCGCCTTATGCGCAAGCATGACACGATGACAGTGTTGCTGAATGTTTTT
This sequence comes from Amblyomma mixtum, assembly GCF_055824585.1. Taxonomy (NCBI): domain Eukaryota; kingdom Metazoa; phylum Arthropoda; class Arachnida; order Ixodida; family Ixodidae; genus Amblyomma; species Amblyomma mixtum. The sequence continues at coordinate 77,934,731 of NC_143019.1, read as the reverse complement.
AGAAGCATGCAGTGAGAGATATCGCCCTCGAGAGCTCCTACGTACTCAGTAATGCGACACTGCCAAACATCGCGGTTTGGAATTCTGACCGCTTCTATGTATACGATATAACTAAACACAAAAACAACGGGGACCAGAAGGCTCATTAGACGCTAATTTAATATCCGCATTACTGCATGCGCGAAAACCTTTCGTGTACTGCTCATCGAGCGGTTTTAAAAACCTGAAAATTCTGGTTTTTAGTGCTTGGTATACGTACACCTTGAGGAAATATTGTCAAGCTGGTATTACCGACCTCACATCAGATGGAATGCTGTCATCCACATTTTTATGCTCATTACTTCGTAATCCCTGCATTGACCTCCGGTCTCCCCCTGTCCATGTTAGGTGTATTCCCCTGCGATTTGCAATACCTCGGCGCGTATCGAAAAACGGTAGTTCACTTGTTAAAGTGAACCGCGCCAAGAAAACAGACGACAGAGAGGAGACCACACACCTCTAGCGCCGACTCACATCTTAACTTGATAAACAAGAACAGAATCATATAAATATGGACCACTCGGTGCACAGTCCAAGTTTAAAAAAAAAAGTCTTTACTCAAGTTCTCCTTAATTAATAGTCCCTCCTTTCTTTTTCTTCAAGCGTTTACGCGCTAAGTAATGCTCTGCATTAGGAAGGTAAATTTCTCACCAAACTTAAATTTCCAGATTGTGGAATTTACGTGGAATTAGCGAGGGAACCCGTGGAATTAGAAAAGGAGAGAGGCTGCCACCTTGCCTGATACACATCAGCATTGACTAATTACCGTGTTTCATGTGATAGATATCATGGTGATGAGAAATGCTGCCTGTTTAGTACCTTGGTTGGTGGCCCAAGAAATAGCGCATACGAAAGGTGGGCTTTGGCCAGCTTGCCCGGTGCTTAGATATGTAAGTTTTTAGCGTAGTTTGGCATCTAAACTTAGTAACCTACTGGTAAACGAGACGTGGAAAGCTGCGGAACCGAATCGGTAGAAAGTACGGCTTACACGCTCTTCGATAGATGTGTGCCATTTACCTAGGCTGCACGCCTAACGAAAGGTGTAACCGTTACCTTTCCTACTTTCCCCAAACCCGCGCCTCCGTTAAACAATCTCGCACAATGCAAAGCCAGAATAGAGTCCGGCCGCCTTGTGGGGCATTGTGGAGGAAGCCAACATTGGCTTCTTCCTGTGTATGATCCTGGTTGACCACCTGCCAATTTAAAGGATTACGAAGTGAATTCTGCAAAAAGTTATTTCTTTGCTGTTTATTTGAGCTTATTATTACTGTTTCTAACAGCTGTATCCTACCGGTACTCACAAAGGAAAATGATAGGTGTAACGTTAAGAGATCGGAATAGGGCGGAGTGGGTGAGGGAACAAACAGCGGGTTAATGACATCCTAGTTGAAATCAAGAGGAAGAAATGGGCTTGGGCAGGGCATGTAATGCGAAAGCCAGATAACCGCTGGTCCTTAAGGGTAACGGAGTGGATTCTAAGAGAAGGCAAACGTAGCAGCGGACGGCAAAAAGTTAGGTGGGCGGATGAGATTAAGAAGTTTGCGGGGATTCAGTGGCGGCAACTAGCAAAGGAGAGGGTTAATTGGAGAGACATGGGAGACGCCTTTGCCCTTCAGTGGGTGTAGTCAGGCTGATGATGATGATTACTGTTTCTTAGGTGAGATGGAGTCACAGCATTCTGGCAAATTCACAGTCATGCATAAAAGTTTCTACATTGTTCAAGAGTGCAGGCGCCAGTTTCAAGAGCCTCAAGTCGAAAGCTCGCTCTCCCCTTTAAATTGAAAATTTCTGGACAATAGCCATCCGGTTACCCTCGACCGCTGTCTGGACTTCCTGTTATAACCCCGGAATAGTTGTTTTCTACTTCAGGTACGAATATATACCAATAAATATTTTCCTTTGAAAGCCTAGCTGTGTTTTCAGGTTTTGCGAATTTCCCCGACCAACCATGACATTTGGTGGACATGCTGGTACATGAACAGTGAATGCTTCGCCGCTGGTGTTTCACAGCCTTTGCAGCTCTTACTTTCCTCAGCGGACACCATGAAGATGCAGAGGGTCCCCCCTCTAGAAATACACCAGACTGAAGATCCACTAGTTGACAGTGCGCGAACGTGTAAAAGTTGGGCTTACTACACGACGAAATTCTGACACTTCTGTGGTGGAGATAGAGTGAATCCGTTCAGTAGAGCCATGAGTGATGGACATTGTGTTCTCGGTGTCCATCGCGTCCGCCTACCTTTTAATATCAGCGACGAGTTGTGTTCTTTCTTTGGGAGCAAGGTCACGCAATTAAACAAGGCTTGCTTTTAACCGCTCTGACTGTTTCTGTTTGTCCGATTCACGCTACTACTTGTCGGAAAACTATGCCAGGGGCGATGCCGTACAACTGTATACCTAACGTTCCGAAAATCAGATGGCTCATGGTAGGCTTGCACTGACGTATGTCTTGCGCTCACAAGAACGGAATCTGCTACTGTGATGACATTCCATCGCTGACACCAAAACGACTAAGTAGTTAATACAAACGGGGCACATAGTGAGTTCTCATAGTTAGGTGAGAACTCTCTCTTGAAGCTCAGCACTGTACTACCGTTCACTGCCGGTTTAACTTTCGGGCGCGCATCTCAGGTTTCGAAGCGTAAACCAGTCGCAGCGTCAGAAAGCTGGTAGTTGCCGTGGCAAACACCCCTCTTGCAATCCTGCGTTGGAAGCAACTGATAGCTTGCTCTTCCGATCGTGTTGCCTTTTTGTCCCAAAACTACAGTCCAGATGGCGTTTTTTTATCTTTGGCCTTCCAGAGCACCTCCGGAGGGTTTCCGGTGCTCTGTAGCATTGGATCTTTTCGTGGGCCGTTTGCTTGTTTCACTGTTGACCTCCCTAATTTAGACGCAACATGAAGTTGCTTGTGCTGCTGGCGCTGTGTGGCGCCGCGATGGGTAAGTAGTTTTCAAGTACTGGCACCTGCCTTCGTGCCCAATTGATAGGGGTTTCTGTTGCAGATCTCTAGGGCGCTGTATCGAATGCCTGTCGTGGTGGCCGTATTTGGGAGAAAATGTAAATTCGTACGCGCACACTGCTGCCTTATTATCGCACATTAAAGGTCGCCAGGGGTTCGAAACTAATTCGGAGTCCTACAGTACAGGCGTCTTGCATGGCCCACGTGCTACCTCCGGACGACGGTAAAGCGGCTCCGCAGGGATACGGGCCTTTTTTGGGAATAAAAGAGTGCACCAAGAAGCATGCATCAATAGACTGTTATTCCGGTTACCTATCTATGGACGCTGCCCTCCGCTTTGTGGCTTTATGCGATTAAAAGAAAGCGTGAATTTTTATTAATACAGTGAAGTGTGGCGAGGAAACATGAAACAGGGCAGCTGCTGCGAAGGAGGATGTAACTGCGTCGGGATGTCAGAGAAAGGAAGTTGAGTACCCGCCGCGGTGGCACAGTGGTTAAGGCGCTCGCCTACCGAGCCGTAGTAGCGTGGTTCGAATCCGGCCGCAGCGGCCGCATTTCAATGGAGGCGGAACCCAAAAAAAAGCGCCTGTGTGCAGTGCGATGTCAGTGCACGTGGAAGGTTTCCAGGAGGTCGAAATTATTTCGAAGACCTGCTACGGCACCTGTTTCTCTCTTTTTTCTTTCACTCCAACGTTCCTTCCTTCCCTTACGGCGCGGTTCTCTGTATTCTCTCCTCTGTAATAACTAATATATATATCAACCTTTCATCTGCTTGGTATTCTTTTTTCTGTCACTTCATTTATGGGTCACAGCTTTTCTTGTTTATTTAAATAAACTCCGGCATTGCCAAGCGGCACTAAACTTTTCATTCAACTGACCAGAGGTAATGAACTAGTTTTGTATGCATGTTCTGCTAATACACGAAGGTTGCTTAATGACACTCGGTGGCTGCACGTCGAGGCCAGTCTAGGTGGCAGAAGTGTTTGGAGCACTCTGATGAAGGCTAAATGTGAAAATTACAGTAGCTTGAGGTTTTCTTGGAACCTTGCAAGTTTCTTTGAGGTTGCGGAGTTTCTTCAGCGCATGAAAAGAAATACTCTAGTGCACAAGATGGTGTCGTATTCAGCCTGCATGCATCTTCCTAATTTGTAATCCGAAACGTCGCTACTATTGCAGCAATCAAAATATTCGCAACAGATGTCTTCTCCTTAATTATTAACGGCGCTCTATATTGGGCATATGCAATGGACATTTATTTGTACTATTTTCTGTTGGTCATTTTAGAAGAGCGATTGTGTAAGATTGTTTCTTTGCTGCAAACCATCGCTATCTATGTTCTAAATGAGTATGTTAAATAAACAATAATATTGGGCGGAGTCTTCCTTTCGAATGAACTGCATAAAAGTGTGAACTCATCACCTTCATCTACACACTTGATAAACGTCCTCAAAGGTCGTTTGAAATATGCACAACTCGCACCTTGTTTTGTAGATGCCAGAGTTTTCAAATAGTCCATTCATTTCCCAGTGTGTTCTGGAAATGCTAAACTTTTGCTAATAGTTCATTCCTTGGGACGAAGATGTTCATTGTATTGCTTCTTTTGAGTGAAAATTCCTTTTAGTTGTTTTTTTCTGACCTTCTCCACGCATTTTGATATCTACTGTTCATTTCAGAAGAATTTAACTTATGCTCTATTTCTGGAATTGCTCCTCTCAGGCAGGCATGTTGCTAAGCGATGCGGGCTACACTGTGCAGCATAATGTTTTACAGATCTTTGGAGGCTTTACATACGGCAAACTTTGCGGTTTGTTTGAAAATGCGCACTAGAGTTTAAAATTACAAGGATTAGTCATGTCGAAGCAAAGCTAATACACTGTCATCTCATATGACTGCATAACTCTGTAATGAAGATGTTCAGAATATTTTCAAGCACTCCCTGCTCTGCATTAAGCTAACAAAAATTCCTTATTTAATTGCCCTTGCATATAATACTTACAAATTGGGGACTAATTACTGACTGGCATCAGCATGAGCACAGTCATTATTGCACCATCTGGATGTCTACTCTGCACTGGTCGTTACCGCCGATTGCAACAGGCTGGCACCTTACCCACCAGGAGTTCTTCAACTCGCCGTCTTCTTGCCACCTGTTACACAAACCAGATATTTAATTTGCGGCAGCGGCTACCCAGATGGAGAGGAGGGAGTGCCGGGTTCAGTTTCCGTACCAGGACGAAATTTACTTGTTTGTTGAAGCTTCAGAGAAAGTGGTAAGGCTTTCCTTCGTAGCCGCATGGCTCCCCTCAGGGGGATGCTGATTGGTCATTGCTTCCTAACTGAAACCTACTGCACCTTCGTGGTTGTCGTAGTATAATTTGTACGAATATATATAAAGAATTTATAAAGGGTTTGTGTACGCCGCATGTTTCAGACAACATTGGGCGATGAATATTTAAAACAATGAATGGAAATGAATTGAATCAGTGGATCTGTTTCCTTAAAACTAGCAAGTTTCAATTAAGCCAATTCTCAGGAATAAGGTGTTCATTGTCATTAAGAGAGGAATTACAGAGGTCAATCCGCGTAACACAATCTCTGGCTTCGTGCATTCCAGCGCAAAGGAACTTTGCCTGCATCCCGTATGCAGACCCAGGACCGTGCCGTGGACTCTTTCCCCGTTACTACTACAGCGCGGAGGAGCGCACCTGCTTGCCGTTCCTCTACGGTGGTTGCAAGGGAAATCTGAACAACTTTGTGACCTTTGAGGAGTGCAAAGCTAGCTGTGCCCGTGAGTGTTACCCTTTAAGCCCCGACTTCTTGGACTCTTCGGAGCCCAAAGGCAGCGTTCGCGGGCGTGCATTGTGACGACTGCTCACAGGTTGAGAAGAGAGAAAGAGGAACCAGCAATATCGTTTTGCACACACTATCAACTGAAGGTTAATTTTCACTTCAAAAAAAAAGGAACTGAAGAAGCAAATACGTAAGCACCGATAGATATGGATAGGACAATAACGTTGACTGCGAAGTAGCTGCGAGCCTCCATTTCAGCCTCATCTAGTTCTGTATTGAGTCATCACTTCGCTATCAATGTGTTCCTACCGTCCATATCTAGCGGTGCCTACGTATACGCTATGTTTTGTTTTTCCTTTTCCTTGAAGGCAAGAATAATTTTTGGATTAATATTTGCTAGCGCTTAGTTAACACACGGGACAAGAACACAAATACACAGGACAGACGCTAGTCTAACGTCTGTCCTGTGTATTCGTGTTCTTGTCCCGTGTGTTAACTAAGCGCTAGCAAATATGAATCCAAACGCTTTCCAACTAGCCCAAGTTTACGGCTCAATGCGAAGAATAAACCTGCAGTTGGTTGGCAAACAGACCTAAATGTGTTGCTCGTTCTTGTTCCTTCTTAACCTGGGTCTTCTCGTCACAATGCAGGCCCGTAAAGCCTTCCAATCATAAACAAATTTGCTCGAACACATGATACCGTTTTTTGAGACGCGCACGTTGCTTGCATGCACACCAGAGCTGCTGCCGGAGACAGTCTATGAATGCCAGCGACAAGATGCGTCTGCACGCCCGTACGCAGCACTCAGATGTGCACGTGACAGACATTGGCGTACGCTCCAGAAGTGGACAATAAGTAATATCTGCGAGGAAACAGGCAATAAGCGTAAAAAAGAAGTGCGAGGACATAGGACCATGCTAGTTGCGAGTTGGTTTCTTTGCCGCAGCGCCCAGTAGTGTTTTCCAGCTACATTCAGGAAATAGTCCTAAGCCTAGAGAAGGAGGAGGGACATCAGAGATTTGCCGGTCATGGCGCGGTGCTTTTTTTGTTAGGCAGCACATCACCTGTAGCAGTGCAGCGTCAGACTTGTGCAGCAGTTCACCTCAGTATTGCAGAGCTTTACTTCTTGGAGAAGTGCTAATTAATTTCTTTCCAGCTACCAGCCAGCACGAGCGCAAATGCCTCTCCAGACCTGAGAGTGGACCATGCATGGGAAAAGCCCTCATGTGGGCCTACAACGCCACACTCGGCGAATGCGAAATGTTTACGTACGGAGGCTGCGACGGCAGCGATAACAAGTACGAAACCAAGACCATGTGCGAAATAGTTTGCAAGAGTGAACTACCAGGTAAAGTACGGTCCTCATATTTCATTCGAAGATTCTTAATTCAATAAGATGCCATTGGCTGACGACACCGAGACTCGAGATAGGCTTACGGGCAGAGACAAGACACGGGATCAGCCCTAATGTCGTAGTATTAGGAATGCTGTAGTACCTCTACAACTGAAATAGGAAAGATACTGCAGATAAATAGTACAGAGGCTAAACTTTACGTACTGTCATGGCGTGTTGTCACAGAGAAAAAATATTTGGCCGAACTGTCATTTTTACAACGTGGTTGCCTAATTTTTCATTTTAGCGATATAAACCATTATAAACACGATGAAGGCGAAATTGCAGAGGCCCGTGTACTGTGCGATGCCAGTGCACGTTAAAGAACCCCAGGTGGTCGAAATTTCCGGAGCCCTTCACTACGGCGTCTCTCATAGCCTGAGCTGCTTGGGGACGTTAAACCCAAATAAACCAAACCAAACAAACACAAGCACGTGTAAATCCCGCTGGTACTGAGTAGTCTAACATTAAACCGACCACATAAAGAGGTTTTCAGACCGAACTTTCGCAGCAGCGGGTTAATTTTTTCCCAGAAAAAAAAAATTGCAGCGTTCTGCTTCTTTTCTTGCGCCACATGGTGGCGAAAGAAGTGCAGTAGAGGCTGTCCCTTATTGCCGGTAACGTGTACCTCTACAACACTTGTATAGGGGCGAGATGGAGCATAATTGTTTGTAACAAATAATAGCGAAGAATGCGCGGTCACGGAAACGCCGAGCTCGTGTTCCTTAGCTCGTGTTTTTTTGTCTTTCTCGGCGTTTTCGCCGGTGTGTCTTTCTGCGCTGTTATTTCGTTGAAAAGGATGTGCAACTCTACCGCCATTATAAATGCACACTGAAGAGACTGACAGCTTGCTTACTGTAGTGATGCTACGAGGGTGGACTGAAATTTCACACTTGTTTCGGAGTGCACCTACTTTCTTGAACGACCTCGTCCGATTAGGTTCATGAGAGGAAGGAGGAGGAGAAAACAGCTTACTTCCTAAAAAAAAAAAAAGAAAAGTGGAACCCAGGTATAATCTAGGCGATCAGAAAACGCTGCTTCTTGATAATGTCGTCCATGAAAATTTTCTTTTTCGCGCCAGCCATAACTTGAGCATTTTTTGACAGTAAACGTAAAGCGTTGGTGACACTGTGAGTTTACGATGCAGGCCATTCTTCAAACCGAGGCGACTTAATGTTTATTTTTACTAATGTGTCTTTTACTCGTACCAAACGCCAACGCGAACACTACATCGCACGCAATCTAGTTGGAGCCGGATTTGCTTCGCTGGTATGCTTGCGTTTCACACCTAGAACGGAACTGCCTGCAGTGTATTTCTGTTTTGGCCGTATTTTTCACACGTCACTTCCTTGAATGCCTTTCGCTGCGCGCATTACGCGGAAGCAACGGTCTTCTACAGGATCTAAATATCAGTTGCCCACCCTGCTGCTGGTTTAGATTACACGCATACCATTGGGTCACGGAAATGGCCAGCAAGCAGGCTCCGCCACATTGGACATGCTCAGAAACTTTTGTAGAATCTATCAATTGCAGTAGTTTGTTTTTGAGGAGTCAAAAATGCACACGGTGCGCTGTCCTTTCATTAAAATGAAGAATACCGAGATGTCCAACTTGCGCTCTGCTACACGGAATAAATCTATATTTAACTTGATTCCTCCAGGGGGGAGTGTGCGGCAGCTGCATATTGCTGCCGTGGTTTCCATGTGTTTGAAAACATGGCATCGACTTTTCCGCATGGTGTGCTACCTACACCTCTCGGATCATTGACTGTCGGATGGACAAAATGGTTTTGTAGCTTTTTTGGTCTTCTATAGGCTACCTGGGGGACCATTGAGAAAATTTTTGAAAACCGGTCACTCTCTTCTATGATATCAAAGTGTTTTTTTTTAGGATTTCCTTAATGTTCGGGGGGTTGCTTGTGAAGGTTAGTATGAGATACTAACCTTCTCAAACTAACCCGCCCGACATAGCGCTGTCAGCGGTCTAGTACATCAGAATGAGGCTACGACGTGCTACTTATCAAGCTGGTATAACTAATAATGCATAGTTAAATTTTTAACTATTACTGTTCGGCTTCTTAATTTCTAGCAAACGTGTAGCCCACTGTAATTAATACACACATCAGTTCTTAGAATTTTAGAATGCGGTCATGCTAGGCTCTGCGGCCCTACCAATTTTTACTGTTTCGACGAGTTACGTGCACTGGAGAGGTTGGTTTGCCTGCAAGCTTCTCGAAAACGCATGTATTTTGGCGCGAAGTAGCCAAAATATTTTTTGGCCAGAGCGCGGAGGGAAACGGCGTTTTCTTAAGTGTAAACACTGATGTGGATATTAATTACGGTGGGCTACATGCCTCTTAATAAATAAGGAGTCCAACAGTAATAGTTATCAAGTTAATTATTCGATATTAGTCAACTAGTGTGCTAGTTAGCACGTCTTACCTGTACTCTGGTGTACTGCACCGCTGACAATGCTATGCCGAAAAAATCGCTCTTATAAATCCATTTTTTATGTATAAAGTCTTAGGTGAAACATCCTGCATATTTAACGTCTGAGCAGCGGGAAGTAAGCGTCATTTTGCCCGTTTTTACGAAGCTCTCAGTAATGAACGTCCCAGGATTTCGCAAACAGCAGCGCTAGTGTGTATAAAGCGCCTAAGCATATAGCGCGTTTTTCTTTGTCGCATTGCTTGGTCGGTGCAAGAGCACATGCCTACAGTTCTCTTCAGGTTCCGCTGAAACGTGGCACCCTCTCAGCTGCCACACTTCATAAAAAGCTCTCCGTGTGACAGTTGCTTAAATTGATTACCTGCAATAATCTGTACTCACTATGTTCTTTTCAGAATACAGCTACAGAATAGTCTCAAAAGATTGCTATCGGCTTTTAGTCTATGCTCCCAATATGAATGCGATGTTGAATGCAAATGTATAATTGTATTTTTTTATTGTATTCCAAATGACATTTCTCTTTAATTTCTGCTGGCCTGAAAGATTTGCCGAGCCGCAGCCCCGTCCTTGACAGGAGAGATGGTATGTGCAACTGTTTTGGTAACTGTATCACTACGTATTAAAAATGTCGTATTAGGAGAAACAATGCCATCTTTCACATTCCATACCAATGGATTAATTTTGTCATGTGATTATAATCTGTTCAATCTTCTAGAGGGTGTCAGGATCGCAAAAATTCAAAATGAAGAAACCTGTGAACATTCAGCAGTAGGCAAAGAAGTGTTTCTAGGGAGCAGTTTTCTTCAAAAACTGACATAGGCTGTTATTTCCTACGTTACACCTTGTACTAATTTGGCAAGGACACGAAAATGCGTAGCACTAATCAGTGTGCAGTAGTAGGCGCCGAGATAAAAGGAGAAAGGGATAATCACTTTTTTGCTGCTTTATCATAAATTACGATTATGTCTTAGCATTCGACAGCTTGAATAGTTGGAAGCAGCTTGGTTCATAGCGTGTGCTGCTGCCACCGCTATCAAGGTACCATCATTCCACTGGAAACTGAATCTACAGAGAAAAAATTCGAGCCCGATTTATTTAATTTAACTTCGGCATGCGCTCCCCGTGCAGACTCAAACAAGGTCTCAAACACAGTTTATTTTTTAAGGAGACCGTTGTATTTGCATGCACTCTCATTCCCTCCAGTTGGAATATTTGTTTAGCGAACGTTTATTCACAGTTTCGACCTAGGCTTCTGACCACAACCGTGAAAATCACAACGCCAGGTGGAAAAATGCAGTGGCGCAGACGATGGCTGAAAAAAAAAATTTAACGAACGCTTGCGTATTTCACACCCGCAGCGCAGCCTGACCCCGTTTGCCTAAAGCCGAAGTACACCGGCCCCTGCCACGGATACTTCCCTCGTTACTACTATAACAACACCTTGAAGACTTGCGAGCAATTCATCTACGGTGGTTGTCAGTCCAACGGAAACAACTTCGTGACAGTCGAGGAGTGCAAGAATAAGTGCTGGGGTAAGAATGTGAATAACTGTGGTTGGGTTATAAAAGCATTGCCAGACTTGTCCCTCGTTATCGTAATTACCGACTCACGTCCTTAATCACTGTCAACTACGGCTCTGTCCATAACTGCAAAGGGTATTGAGAAAGTACAGCGTGTACTTTTCGCACACCAACAACATGCATGTTAGCCATGTATGAGCCATGCCTTTACATTTGGGCCAACTAATGGGCTTCCCAACCTGTGAGAAGTTTATGCGGGTGTGCCCGGATATAGATGCACTGCAGGAGTAGCCGTATATAGTAATGCGTTAGTGGCTAGTCTGAGGCACGGAACCATGCTCTCTTAGAACCGTTCCCTCCTATTCAGTTAATATCACAGATTGAAGACATGTTTACTGGACCCATTATTCATACAAAGGGACCACAGTCCGTCACAAAAACCAAGGCACAGAGTAGCAGATATGTCAGCTTCTCAACGTGCCCCAGCAGTCCGAGGCTTGACATAAGTTGTAGTAGTCGCCCTGCTCCTATACTAGACTACTTTAGAGTGCGGAGTACCTGTATTTCATTTCGATAAAATTATCGCTGCTGTATTGCATAGAGCTAGATGAAGTTGCAAATTAGTTTTTCTGCATAAGACTCTGCATAACTGACTACTTGTCTCACTTGCTGCGGGCTTTTCTTGAAATCAAATCTTAGGCCACCATTACGGGGACAAGTTCTGTCATCATTACAAAAGAAAACAAAGGCTTTCATTATTACATGTCATCCGGTCGTCTTGTCCTTGCTTCTATTTGACTTCCACTTCACACTGTCCGTGATAAAAAAGTGTTTTAATAGTATAACGGGCTATTGCAATGCACTGTCCGCAATGCGTATACCTCGGTCATATTCTCATAAAGGCATTCTTCGCGTTCATAGTTTTCATTCACGAACATCGCCTCTGCATAATGACTAATCCCGCGCATTAATGAATACTACTGGGCACTTATTGGAACCAGCCGCAAGAGAACGGCTGGGGGTAAACCATAAGGAGCGCCCAACACAACTGTTTACTCTGTCTTGCAGTATCCCTGGACCAAGAATCCGTAGAGGTCACTGACGCCTTTGACGTCCCACTCTGGCCTTGTAAGTACGCTTTTCTCGGCAACATTTTTCTCAGAATGATGTCTTTTAGACCGCCAAGGGGGAGTTGGACTGAGTGTTTAGAAGTCTTGTGCCTAGGGCCCGGGTGCAATATCGTGATAGATGCCTTCACTCCAAGGCGTATTAAGCGTTCCTAAATCACTTGTGAAACTTCGTTCGCATTCCATGGACAAGTTATTTGTCATGCATGACGCTTGTCGTGTATCCGGAGAGGCTGCAGCCAAGAAAGAAAGGCACCAAGTTCTTATGAAACAAATGTCGTTAAAGACACTGTCCCCAATATTGTACCCTACGTTCAGCCCTCCGAAACTTAGATGTATTAAGCAATTGTTCTCTACTGTTTGTTCCTTATCTGTGAACAGATACTCGCCTGCGGTTCGTTGTGTCGTTTTGTATTTAAATGAGACGTGCAACATTCTACACGGCGCTAAGTAGATAGCAGGCAGCTTTCGGGGAAAAATAACTTCCGTGTGCACTCCGACCAGACTGATGAAATTTTAGAAGGCTGCGCCACACCCGTCGTCTGGTACTCCTGCGCCATTTTCAGGATACTCGCTACCGATGTGTGTTGATCCTACGAAACGCCAATCGTAATGCGGCTCGTCGCTAGGCAGCGACACCTTCATTATATCTTTTATTCCGCACGCGACAGTGTGCTCCCCTCCCCCTTTCAGTGCAAGCTCCAAGTAAAACAGAAGGAGCCACTTCCATAGTTGTCAGAAATACTCCTCAGCTTGCAACAGCTAGAGTTAGTACATATGAGTCGAGTCGTCGGGTTCAAAAGCCTCTCCTTTTTGTTGTATTCGCAATTACCCTGAGAAAGATAGAATACGTCGAAATCATTTTCTGAAATCGAAGCAAAACAAACGCTAATGACCTAAACAAACCTAGTCAGCTTTTTGATAGCATCGTCTTGTAGACTTGGCATATTTATAATGACAAAAAGTGTAAAAGATGCGAACTTGACATTCGGAGTGTGCCTTTTCATTATCACAGGAGAGCAACGCGGAGGTTCTTTAGAAAGCAGCATTTTGAATAACACAGATCTAGAAAGCATTAAAAGTTGCTTTTCGAGTACCAGAAAGGTAGCGTTCAATATTCGCAGCCAATTAGCGACAACCATGCGTATACGACTTTTTCTACGCGCTGTCTCGAAGTAAAGCGCCTCCATTGCTTTCTTCTTTATACCGGATGAAGTAGCCCCAACCTCCCTCTCACCATCCAGCACCGCGCTTCTTCCTGACAAAGCTTTCCAGCCTTTGGTCTTAAACGGAAGCGCTGCCATTTTATATTCTCGGTGCGGGTCCGTCTGCGGCAGCGCTGCTCTGCTAAGGTTTTCGACTATCGCCTACCGAGCGCGAACCACGTCTGTTAAACAGCAAGACACCGAGAAGCAGCGCACCAGTGCAATAATGTAAAGTCTTCTCGAAGGTCGAAGTAAGCTGCGCCGAAGCGAGCCGAGGCGCGAATGCCAGCGGATACAAAATGGACAACTAGCGGCGGGAGGTGGAAACCGAAACCGGAAAAGCCATACTCGGATACGGAAAAGAAAATACCGGCGCTCGGCTAGTGACCTGGTGTTCCAGGGTTCTTACTCGGTTGTACTGTACTGTGCGAGGCGGGTGCATGTTAAAGATAGCTAGGCGGTCGAAATTATTCCGCAGTCCTCCAGTGTGGCACCTATTTCTTCGTTTCTTCTAGGACTCCCTCCTTTATCCCTTCCCTCACGGCGCAGTTCGGGTGTCCATCGATATGTGAGACAGATACTGCGCCATACGCTGTCCTTAATAACACTACTTTGTATTCAGAAAAAAGGCAGCGGAGCTTCTCAAAAATTGCCGGTAGTCAAAAAAGTGTCAGCGACTATAGAAGGGATTTACCGCTAACTAGCAAAGCTTATGAAATCCTGGATTCGATGGAATCCCGTCTGGCGAGGGTTAATGATAGAAGTATCACAAAAACATACACTTGCCAAAGGTTGTAGAAAAAAGAAACAAGATTTTTGCTCCTTTTCTTTTTTTTTTCAAGCTTCTTGGAGTGTACGTTTTTGTCATGTCGCCAGGAACATTTATGAAATGAATTAGTGAATACATGAATTCCTCCTTTTACAGTCTCGCCACCTGATGTGTGCTACTATCGGCTCGATTCGGGGCCATGCCTAGCTGACATAGTGCGTTTCTTCTACAACACCGCGACAAAGGCCTGCGAACAGTTCGTGTACAGTGGATGCGGAGGGAACGAAAACAACTTCCCCACCTACGCCGCCTGCGTGAAGAAATGCAAGAAGTTCATGGGCGTGATCCCTCGTGCCTGAAGCGAAAGCGCCTTGCTCACTTTGAGTGAAACCAAGAGACAATGATTGAGGATAGATTACTTGTAGCAACATAGCACTTGATTACTCTATAGCACCAAACTCGTACTTTAGCAACATCAATACGTCCTGCTACGAGGAGTTGCACTCGTCTTGAAGAAATTCAAAAACAATAAATTTAAACGTCCAAAATATGCCAAATATTTTTATGAATCACTGTCACTTCTGGCCTCACTATCTTGCAGCGCACTGCGATTTGGGTAAAACAATAAAATTGTCTGCTTTGAATTTGCGTCTCTTTTCTTTTATGATATCATGCGAGACGTACAGTGTTCTGAGAACTGTCTCCTTCTTACTAGCCCACACGCCTTAACGCGTTCATTAACATACTGGTGGATTTGTGTTTTCAGAATTGCGGAGTCCAAACTTGGGGGTCGACCTATAAGCGCTTCAGTGCCAGAACAAGGCGGAAATCAGGCTACAAACATGAGCCTGATGAGCCTGGAGAGAATGACGCCGATCATCACAGAGCGGAAAGTCTTGACCTCTGGCCGCATTTCAGCATTCATAGTGGATGCCATTTGCTGCCACCATAACAACGCAGAGGTTTTGTGAGCCACTTTATCTTCGAAACCGCGACACAAAGAGCTATGAGAAAAAGTCGATACGACTTTAAACAGGGCGACCTGCAAGGCCGTCCCCACGCCAACTGCAGCGTTACACCGTTTCACTACTTCCAGTGGCTTATATGCGCAATCTAACTTCTTCTTGAACAAAACTTGGGTAGGGCCTAGTTGGTACATGATGTTGTGAAGGTAAAGGATGCGCAATCAAAGGACGAACCACGAAGAAAGACACAGGGACACACACAAGCGCTTGTGTGTGTCCCTGTGTCTTTCTTCGTGGTTCGTCCTTTGATTGCGCATCCTTTACCTTCACAACATAACTTCTTCTTGGTTCTCAGCCGCACCTGAGCCATGTTCCTCAAACGGAGGAGATCGCTCTGTATTGAATTTCCGAACGCCATGACGGAGTTAAGACCCCGCCATTACGAATCGGCACAAACTCGCTCATACTTCTGACTGATTAGAGGTCACTGAGATGTCTTAACTATAGAGCCAACAAAAGAAAGAGCCGGATCATTGCGCTGCTCTTGGGTGAACTTGTACTGCGCTGGGTTGACACGTGTTGCTTCAAAGGGCGACATTCTCAGTGTATAGGCCAAGAAATAGGTGAGTAGTACTACGATATGGAAACAGAATGAGTCAAAAAGTCTGCATAAATTGTATTGGCGAGACAATAAATCTCCTGGAAACACCTCGAATAGGAGTCCATGGCGGTTAGCGGTCGTCTTTCAATCGATTAAAATGAAGACTGATTGAGAGCAAAGTACAGGCTGCTGCAATGAAGCACTGCAGTAATTTCTATAAACAATATTTTCAGTTGTAAAATGGCTGGACTAGCACGGGCACACAGCCGTTCCTCAATACCGGATCTCCTACTAAGTAACAAAATAGATTCGAAGGGAAGGATTGATAAGCGTATGAGGAGGTGGTAGTGCTCAGGAGAGGTGGGAGGGTCATGGGTTTCAGATGTTTACGGAGTTATGATGTTGGTCACAGCCTGAGAAACGCCGTTCTGAATTACAGATAAAAGCCAAATGCCTTTCAATGTGAACAAACAATGAGCTTCGTAGTGAACTCTCAAATACGCTTTGTGTATGTTTCAAGAAACGCAATATATTGGCATATCTAAGCAACTGCGCCGCTGGGAATAGCACAGTATTAATGAGCCCCGTCAGACACTGCCTTTGTCTCTCCATGAACGTTTGTACACTGTCCGCTTCATAAATAATATATTAAAATTGCCGCCCACGAACAAACCAAACTGTGAACTACAGATAGGCACCATTTCACTCTGCAGATGTAGGCCCAGCAATTCTCTTTGCTCTGGTCCTCACGACATGTACGCTGTGCTAAGGAGCCTGAAGCACCGCGAATAAAACATGAAAATTGTCTAATTTATTGCCTTCGGTCACAATCGGTTCGGAGCAATGGGTTCTTCATTCGCGTGCCAAAGTTACAAGGCTCTGTGCCGGAGGCGATGAATTAGGCGGAATGTATTAGTTTAGGCCACAAAAAAATAATTTAAAATAAAACTACACCCTGCCCGCATCTCTGCACATGAAGAATGCGCATGAAAACAAATAAAATGAATATTCGACAACATATTTTTTTCAGATTACTAGAAATTCATATGCTTAGTATTCCCGGCCGGCTTAGTGTCTAAATACAATTGGGCGCATAAATGCATTAGAGAAAAAGTTAACTGAAGAATCTAGGAAACACGTTTACTACTCTACACTATTTACCTGCTTTAGAAGAACCGCCGCTACTGGCGTTTCTATAAAGCAAAAGGCGTCTATGTTAAATCCGACCATTTTTGATAGTTTGCTACAAAAAAGCAACCTCAAAGCCTCGTCAATTGCTCAGTGACATACAAATCCTGTCTGTTTCGCTCTGGGCATGAACAGTGCTCTTGTAATCACTTGAATCTCGATACGTTTCGAAATAATGACCCAATCCTTTCTGGAACCATAACGGATGAAGGTCATTGACCTCGTCTTAATGCTTCACACTGCGCACATGCGCAGGTGACACGGGGTACACCTCGAAAAGCCTGAAACGTCTGTCGAAAGAGGGTTCAGAGGGTGAGCTGTGAGCACCTAGTACGGATCATCGGCATCTGTGCTTTCGAAAAAAGCATCCTCAGCTGTCAGGATACCTTGGAGGGCAAAAAGATAGCGAAACCACGAGCAGCAGCGCTTGTCAGTGGTTCTGAGAGCCCGAAAAGATAAGAAGCCGCCACTCAAGGCAGCCGTTCGCGGCTCCGAAGAGTTGTGTTTGATAGTGAGAACACCGCAACATTCTGCATCTGCTTCCAGCTTCTTCCTTGAATCTAGAAGAGTGCGGTGAGGGGCTAGTTGGTATGGCATTATGAGAACAAAAATTACTGCGCAAAAGGGCGGGACAAGAGAAAGAGAACCACACGGGACAAACGCAGACTGACAACTGATTTATTTCACCAACTCCTCTTTCCATCAGCAGCAAACCGCATGCGCACCAACCACAAAAACAAACACAAAAGCCACACTCATCTCGTGGAATCAAGGAACTCTAACTCCTTGCGGTACAGGTGTACTGAAGCATCGCTCACACACTTATCAGGCCCTACCCTCGCGATTTCCAAGGCCTCGATAATTTCGCGTTCTTTCTTATCCCTCGCGCGTCCGATAATCTTAGTCCTATCGAAAAGCGGCTTACAATCTTTGTCATCATGCTTGCAAGTGTGACAATGCTTAGGCAGATGCTGCCCCCTTGAATCATCTAAGGAATTTGCATGCTATAATAATCTAATGTTGACGCAGCGGCCAGTTTGCCCTATGTAGACCCTACCACAACTCAGGGGAATCTGATAAATTACATTGCATGTACACTGTACGAACTTATTCCTGTGGTTAATGCCACACACAACCTTCTTTTTCTTATATTTTCTCGCCAAATTGCACTTCTTCCTTGAACCTCCTTGTCAATTAGTGCTTGCAAGCGTGTGCACTAACCTTGTCGGAACTGGTTAACTGTGGAAATATAAGACTTAAGCCTGTGGATTGATATAAAAAGCTCTAAGTTTTTCAGTTCCAGCTGCAGTTGATGTCCCGTTTTATCGGAAAAAATTATTCGGAGAGCCTAATCGTACACTTCGTCCCCGACATAATCGGCTTGGACGTGGCCATGAGTCAATCATTCGCTGAAAATTTGACTTGTTTTTCCGCTGGAAGACGTAAACCACTGTTAGCCGAGCAATGCGTCTGTCGGCCTCTCTGAGCGAATCGCTGAAGTGAAAAAAGTGAAAACAGAGAATAAATGGTTTGGTTAATGGTTTGGTTTGGTTAATGGGGTTTAACGTCCCAAAGCGACTCAGGCTATGAGAGACGCCGTAGTGAAGGGCTCCGGAAATTTCGACCACCTGGGGTTCTTTAACGTGCACTGACATCGCACAGTACACGGACCTCTAGAATTTCTCCTCCAAAGAAATTCTGCCGCCGCGGCCGGGATCGAACCCGCGTCTTTTGGGTCAGCAGCCGAGCACCATAACCACTGAGCCACCGCGGCGGCCTTTAAAGCTGCGGGCTATGGGTTCAGAGAATAAATATTAAAGCGAGGAGCAAGGCGGGAACATCTAAGAGCGGCGGTAGCTAAATGACATAGAGGGTCCTTACTCACAAGTGGACACACTTAACAGCCGAAGATAATTTTGGCGTATGTTGTTTAGGCATACATGTGACGGAAGCATACAGTCACCGATATCACACCGGTATGTAGGGTTGAACGTCCCGAAACAACACGTCGGTTAAGTTAGATGCCTGGGAGAATGGTGGGGAGTGGGGGGATGTAAGGGAGAGATATAGAGATTAAGTCTGATTCCCTCGAGATGACATAGAAACTAACATCGCACAGCGCTCCGCCGACTCCGGGCTTCCTGTCTTGCGGGGCCAGGATTCGAGCGCACGACCTTTGGATCAGCAGACAGAAGCCACATCCGGTAAGCCAATGTGGTAGGTTTCTTTCACCACAGCCCCACCACTACGACACAAGCATGAAGCGCTTAAAATTATTTCTGCACCACAAAGAAAATATTAGGGATTTCCAAGCGCTAAGGAGAAATACTCTGGTGTGTAAGGTTGAAGGTCCGAAAGGTGCACACTGGTTATATGAGGCTCCATGCTAATTTTCAAAGCCTGAGATTCTTTAACATGCGCTCTCGAAATTCAGCGCAAAAGTTATCACTTTAGCTGCATCGAAATGCGGCCACCCCAGCCGCGATTCGATCCAATATTCTTGGTCTCAGCAGCTGAGCGCCATACCCAATAAGCCAATAAGTTCCAAATTAGAGGGATTTGAATGAGAAAGCACTAAGAAGGGTATTTTCTTAATAAGCATCATCGGTTGCAGTAAAACACAACAAGTTATTGCCGCGCAAACTTGCTTACTCATTAAAATTTTTCCGAGGGGAGCTGGTGCGGGCGTGAATAACTGACAATACAGGAGTGACCATACCTGCCATGTCACTGCAACATGGGCGCAAGCTCATTCTTTCCTAAAACTGGCAAGTACAGGAGCAGCTTTAACCCTTTCATTTACAAGTATAATTTATCCACTAATGTGTAGAAATGGAATTGAAAATGAACTTTTGTGATCTATTCAAAATTTGCTTTGCTACGTGTACATACTGTCCTCTATTTCAGTGTTTTTGTCGTTTTCACTTTCAAAATGTTAATAATGAATTTCGAATATCTCGAGCACTATTTCTTGTCGAATACCTATTTTACATCGTGATCATTACATTTGTATTTGTATCTTGTGTACTTTTGTGTTTGTCATCAATAGATGTCAACTCCTCCAAATGGGTAAATCCTTCTGTTATGTTTTTTTTGTGCGAGATTTTCCTGATGTTTACCTTGCAACTCTTGGCCGATCGTTCTATAGCGCATTGAGTACCTTGAGGGTAAAATTAAAGAAATGATATGAATGGCTGTTTATAACTTGAATGTGGAGCTATATAAACAGTGTGGTTTCCATATTGCTCAGAATTTTCAGCAGGTTTCAAAGGTGGTCTGTTTGTCCTTAATGGAGGCCATTTAGTTTCCTGGTACATTTCTCACCGGAGGAATGGTGTAGGATATTATGATTTTTACTTTATTTTTAACTGGGAATATAGTTAATTATTATTCGGAGTTTTCTCATTACTTGTAGGATGTGCAGCATTACTATAGTTGTATGACTAGTATAATCTGTTTGCAAACATCCCAGTGTAATTTATTTAGGGTGCGTAGGTTTACCTCTGTACAAATCTCCACAAGATGTAATGTAAACGTGAATTCTATCGGAAGATACAATTAACTTTGGATTCGGGGGCTGCAAATAACATTTTGCCCCAGCTGTTGCAGCCGTGAGAAAATGGCACCTGAGATTGCGGTTGTTCCAATAAAGGAATTAACTCTGCCTAAAACTGCAGCCAAGTTTCGCGCCATGAGGCAAAACGCGCTAACCTCACCGAAAGCAGTGGCCGTGCCTGTTTTGCCTGTTTTGCTGATCGTAATTTGAAGTTTTGTTTTTGCTACTAAGTTCTAACTTCCTTTGTTGTGTTTGCTGATTTGTGATGCATTGAATGGCATTCCTGAATACCTGAGTAATTTGCGATTCGCTGATGACATTGCCTTAGTAAGCCACTCACGACAAGAACTGCAAAGCATGATCAATCAGTTAGACAGGCAGAGCAGAACGGTGGGGCGAAGAATTAACATGCAGAAAACCAAAGTAATGTTCAACAGCCTAGCAAAGGAACAGCAGTTCGCAATTGGTAGCGAGGTGCTGGAAGTAGTAAGCGAATATGTCTACTTAGGGCAGGTAGTGACCGCAAATCCGGATCATGAGAGGGAATTAACTAGAAGAATAAGAATGGCGTGGAGCGCATATGGCAGGTTCTCTCAGATCATGAATGGTAGCTTACCAATATTCCTGAAGAGTAAAGTATACAACAGCTGTATCCTACCGGTACTCACCTATGGGGCAGAAACATGGAGGCTAACAAAGAGGGTTCAGATTAAGTTAAGAACAACGCAGCGAGCTGTGGAAAGGAAAATGATAGGTGTAACGCTAAGAGATCGGAAGAGGGCGGAGTGGGTGAGGGAACAAACGTGGGTTAATGACATCTTAGTTGAAATCAAGAGGAAGAAATGGGCCTGGGCAGGACATGTAATGCGAAGGCAAGATAACCGCTGGTCCTTAAGGGTAACGGAGTGGATTCCAAGAGAAAGCAAACGTAGCAGGGTACGGCAGAAAGTTAGGTGGGCGGATGAGATTAAGAAGTTTGCGGGATACACTAGCGGCAACTGACCAAGGACAGGGTTAATTGGAGAGACATGGGAGAGGCCTTTGCCCTGCAGTGGATGTAGTCAGGCTGATGATGATGATGATGATGAATGGCTTTTTACGTTTGTTAGGCGCCTTTCCATCGGTTTCGGTGGTAGATCCGTACGACAAAGCCTCAACCCGCTTTCGCTTGCGGTAATCACGGACTCTACCGGCGTTGATCTGGTTGCAACGCTCAGCATGACACCGGCATCAATCGGCTGCACGCTCGCACATCAGGCTCTTACGCGCTCTGACTTCGTTCCCACGAAGTCATGCGCCACCAAACGGCGTATGACTTTGAACATTGTAAAAAGTGTGTTCACATCATCTGTCACATAAGAAAGGAAGAGAATGACAGAGTGCCTCCGCCTGAAGCGCTCTAGGTGGCTAGGCTTAGCAGCACTGGCTCGGCTGTGTTTCGAATTCCTGGTAATGCGACTGTCTCGACCTTGAGCCAACTGTGGGCGAGACATTCCTCGCACGGTTCCGACTGCTTTTGCAGTGGCTTCTCTTCAACCACTACGCTTTCTACGAGTCCATTGAGTTTATCAGCGTCCCGCATGAATAAAGTGGACGTGGAGGCTGTCACCACGCTTAATACTGTGGGAATCCTGGCTTCCCGCCGCGCCGCGCGGCCGCCCAAAGCGGGGTCCAGCGAGAGAGAGATCCCCCCGAGACAGCGTAAGGTGCGTACGTTACTGTTTGTCCGTGCCGGCCTTTGCCGTTCGGACCAGTGCTTACTCGAGCTCGCCCGCACGTGTCCTCTGACCTGCAGCGGCTCGAGCCTGTCCAGCGGGGTCCAGCGACCTCTGACAGGCGTACCTTGCGTTGAATGCCCACTCTCTCTCGCAACCGGCCCAACGGTCGACACGATAGAGAGATCACAGCACTGCCGCGGGGACATTCTCCTGCAGCGGTGTGCTAGCGGTGCGCATTACTCGAGTCGCTTCGTGCGCGCAGCGGAGCCTTGCTCCTCGCGCGCCCCCGGGACGGGGTGACTATTGAGTGTGTGTGTATCAGCTGGAGGACGATGTGAATAAACGTCTCCTTTGTGAACTTGGAGGCCTATTTCTTTGCAGCGAATCGCTCTCCTCCCAGCGGAGGCTGAGTGCACTGCATCGGTGTCCCAGTGTGTGTGTGGTGACGGCTGATCGGGGCCCTTGGCTCGCGCGAAGCTCGAACCCGCGGTGGGTGGTGGCCTGTGTCCACTTAGAAACCCACAATATTTACCTCCCTAATACTGCATACTTAAAAATAATGTATAAGAATTCATTAAACGTTATAAGGCGATAGCGTTAAAGAGCTTATGTTCAAGAATAGCAGGCGTCGGCGCTTTCTACCGTGGGCAAAAAATGCACGAAACATAATCGACACCAGCCCACCTTATTGGGAGCAAACTGCCCACCGTGGCAGGTGGCAGTTCAATTGACTGGTCGCCAGAGGTTGCTTGTGAATAGCAACCTGGCTCAAACGAGGCCCATCGCTGGGAGCACCTGCAATAGCAGGCCAGTGGCGCATCGCTTAACCACTGCACCACTGCGCCAAAAAAGGGTACGAACCTCCCAGCGATCTATGATTGTAAAGTCGAGAGTTACCAATTCCGCATATATGGCATTAACCAGGTAACCCTATCGCGTAATACAATTAAGGCAGAGATTAAGTGCACCATCATCAGTGCACCATCAAATCAAGCAACACTACTCTTATGAACGACCTTTCGAGTAGCGGCGGCTGGTAGCCACGTTTGACCTTTAGAATGACCTCTGACATCATACCAGGGTGAGAGATCGGCTACCAAGTCGAGTCATCGCGCAGCGGCGGCCGGTAGCCACGCGTGACATTTAGAATGACCCCTGACGTCATACCATACCTAGTGAAGTCATAGAGTGATGTTATACCAGGAGCGAGAGACGGTCTACCAACTCGGCTCGTCGCGCAGCGGCGGCCGGTAGCCATGGCACGCCGCGCTCCTCCCGCTAGA
Source organism: Amblyomma mixtum (assembly GCF_055824585.1). Taxonomy (NCBI): domain Eukaryota; kingdom Metazoa; phylum Arthropoda; class Arachnida; order Ixodida; family Ixodidae; genus Amblyomma; species Amblyomma mixtum. Next base: position 77,911,171 of record NC_143019.1, on the reverse strand, counting down.
GGCGCTAGTGACGTTATCGCGTGACGTCATACCAGGAGCGAGAGACGGGCTACCAACTCGGCTCGTCGGGTAACGGCGGCCGCTTGCCACGGCGCGCCGCGCTCTTCCCACTAGACGCGCTTCTTCTGCAATATAAAACACCTGCTTTCGCAACCTACCAGGCTTAACCAAAGCTAAGCCCCCTCCAATTTTTTTTTAAAATTCAAGTGCTATTGAATTATATGCTATACAAATTTTGAAGTCTAAATTTTCATCTTTAGGTACTATAGTGCTTTTAAAGGGATACTGAATTGAAAAATAAAGAGAGCATGTATCGCTAGGGTAGCGCGCTCTGATTTCAGAGGCCTCTCACTAAAAATGAACCTCTTATAAGCTAGGGAAACCAAAACGAATACAAATTGAAGCATAGCTACCAGGGGCCAATTTTTCAGACAAAATGCATGCGACATAGGAATTTTTTCGCGGATCTCAAAGGGCATGCTGCACCGACTTTCACATCAAAACGATCGACCGATTCTTTTCTGGAAGAACGTGGGGAGTTTTAATGGGCTAAGAGAAAATATAAAATCGAATAATATTTTCTCCATTATAAATGCGTTCTTTGCTACCGGAAATGCGGGAATTCAACCAAAACGTCCCAGAGAATAAGTTACAAATGAGAGAACAAAAATTGGGCGGAGTTTTCCACACTATGCCTATACGCTACCAATCCGCAACCGTTCTTCACTATTGCCTGCAGCAGTTACATTCATATTACCTCCCTTATGAATGAACTGTAGGACCTCGGGAATGGTTACTCTGCATGCGTCGAAATTCGAATTGATACTCATACATTGTAGGAAATTATGCTCAGTTATTTCTAAAGTTTACCAGATGCAGGAGTCGTGTAATCATACTTTCATCATCCTTCCTACACATCCTGGTCTCGCCCCAAGAAGCTAAGCGCCGCCTGAATTATCTTAACACGATTCCTTTATGATTTGCTTTTTGTATTTCCTCTAATGGTCCATAAAGCGCTGTTTTCCGTTGATATAATTAAGATTTTGATTCTATCTCTTACAACCTGAGTTCAAGGGTATTTAGTTCCAGTTTCTGGTTTCAAGCTACTCTTTCAGTAACAGGAGCGCACACTCCGTGGCCGCAATCGGTTTTATGCTTCGCTGTGTCGTCGCAGCGACTGGTCGGTCGTCCCTTGTACTGCGCACTAAGCAGGTGCTGACGCGACGCCCTCCCATGTGCGGTGTGCTAAGAAGCTGCGCTACAACGGCCACGTGTATATACGCAGGGCGGTGGCGCTCCACCGCGTTGATCTCTAAATTTGAGGCTTCGCAGTATAAACACCTGAGCGCTAGTGTCTAGTATGCCACAACCACGGAAGATATGTTTTAACTGCAAGAAAGCATGGGCGCCCCCGCAGAGCTGTGGCTGAAGGAAGGAAACGTTGGGTTAAGCCGAGGTCTAACCTAATCCTGCAAGCTACGTACAAAGGCTGCCGCATAACAGTTTTGAAAGTATAGCCGGAAAGGGATTACATAAAATGTGTTTCTAAGCTAGAACATTGTGAGCTGAACGGCGGTGAGCTTTACTGATACGTAGTGGCCATAATTTGCTCATTTTTCTATCTAGGACGAGATTAAAGGTAGCAATAACTGTGTTAAATGTACTTGGAAACAGATCGATAGTGTGTGTTACCCAATAAGGTTTGCATTGTGTTATCTTTCTTCTCTTTATTCGGGCAAAGATATTTATCCGATATTTTTTTAAGTTTGGTTAATTTAAACCGCACTATTAGCCAAGTGTCGGAAAGCACAGAAATTTGTTCCGAATGTCGACTTTCTCACTGTGAGCCGAGTGGTGGTGTTCAGTGTTTGTGGTCCTATGGCAGCAGACAATTACCTGATTTAAAGGCCGGCACTTAGGCGTTGTAAGCGCTATTGACGGGAAAAAATGTGGAAATAGCCGCAAAAATCTCGTAGGACGCATCGTTAGCGAAATATCACTGACGCATGGGTCAATATGTTTGCTATTTTATCGATAACTAAAAAGGGGTCTCACCGTCGTGGTCCATGAAACTTCGGGTCCTCTTTGCGTTGGCTCTAGGGAGTGACAATGAAAGAAGTACCGTGCAAATTCACCCTCCCCAAAAAGAGGGGCGTATACTCTAAAGTCTACAATGAGATAGGATCACATCCCGCGGTCAGGGCACATTATATAGAGCACCATCCTGGAACTCTAAATTTTCCAGCTGTATAGACTAATACAACGCTTAACGTGATGACGACCCCGCTAAAGCGTAGACTACCCCCACGAAAGCTCGTGCTGTAATAATCGGACCACCAGAGTCAATAGCATCCCCGCCAGCCTAACTTCCTCGACTATGGGACAGAGTCCTTTCCCACTCACATACAATTAACCAGGTCCCGATTCACTGGCACCGATCTGATGCTCGCAAACTCGCTAATCTCACCAAACCTACTAGCCCTCTCTCTGGCATGCCTACATTTGTCTTTTATTGAAGTGCGTTCCTTTACCATAAGGGAACGTCGGTAATTTGCTGTCAGCACAGCACACTGTCCCTACGCTAATATTCCTCTCCTTGGTTTAAGCTAAGGTATTGAGACACCCCATTTACTCTCTAACGCGCCCTTTTACCTTGCTGCCTCTTGACGTTAGCCAATAATCTCGCTCTCCATAGCTCCTTGCTTTGCTCTTAGCGTGATAAACTTTTCCTTTAGTGCCCCAAATTCTGGCCCAGAGGTTAGCACCTGCAAGATAAAGCTATATATTGTCCTTCTATGAGAAATAATGGGAATGTTCTTTTTGTCGCGTAAAAGAATAGGCCAAATTCACTAAACCCTGTTATTATCTTTCATATTCTTCGCTATTTCACTCTCATGATTCCGCTCTGCCGTGAACATTTTCCCAAGACCCATTTCCTTACAAAATTCAATACTTGGCCGCGTATCGTTAAGTCTAGGACTGTTTGGAGGGCTTAAATTTTCTGCCATACGCTGCTGTTCATCCCCTTAGTCACGTATCTAATCAATGTCATCCTCGAGTCGCAGATCGCTACTATGTTCTCTATTAATTTTTACGCCCAGTTGTTACTTTCGAGCGGCCCGCAACGTGATGAACTCCACTACAGAAATTGTCTCATTGCGCGACATTATCTAATTTGTAGTTAGCAGAAAACTAGTGCTACTGCAAAAAGAACAAGATTGCAAAAAGTGTTTCACGGGAAACGGTGAGAGAAGAAAGTTTTCTAAGATAGATCTTGGGCAAGCTACAGACGTGCTGAGATGGAACGCGCTCTGAAACCGTTTGCACTGTGCGAAAACTCGCAGCTGGTTTACAACGTCAAGTCACAGCGCAACCTCTGACAGCACGTGTCAGGCTTGTACAGCGTAGAAAGGCTTGTACAGCGTAGAAAGGCTTGTACAGCGCTTGTGGAGCGCGGTCGTGGTAAACATCACTCTTGTATGCCTCTGTAGGCAGCAACTGATAGCCGACTCTTCCGAGTGTGGCGCTTTACCGGCTAAGAAAGGCGGTCCACCAAGCTGTTTTTATCTTCGCTGCGGAACAGCGCCTCGGAAGGGTACCCTGTTCCTATAAGAAGTCGGTGAGTTCGGTGGGTCAGTGTCAGTCGAATTTGGACAACGTAGACGCAGCATGAATTCCCTCGTGCTGCTGGCGCTGTGCTGCAGCGCAGTGGGTGAGTGAGTTTGCTGAACCACTTTCCGGAGGCTCCACTTCTGTTAGATGTTTAAGAAGTGGACCTAACTCGCGTTGGTATTCTCTAACTCCGATGAGTTTAGAAAAGAACACGATGGATGCTTGACGAAACCTCTGACGCACTGCGCTCACCATAAAATTAAAGATATAGAGGGGCGGATGGAGCAAGCTATAAATTTCATAAACTGATAATAGGGTCGAGTAGAAAATGCGACTTAAAAGGCTTCTTTGTCATGATGGCCACAAAGTTAGCATTGGTGCATATTGAAGAAACATGAACCTAATCAACGAGTGGGAGCCACCGCATTTTAGGCAGAAATTTAGTATCGGAATTCTGCTGAATGCTTGATGAAAGCAGTGCCCCACCAAACCCAGGAAGTTAAAAAAAAACGTCAATGTTTCAGATCACTTGCAGGTGTGCGCACGTGTTCCTCGGCGGATATTTAAGTAGTGGTCATGTCGACGGGAAATTCTCATGGCTGAACGGTGTATGACACCCCTTCAGTAGTGTTGAAAAAAAAGTAAAAAAAGATGATTTCGAGACCCTAGCATGCGACACCTCCACCTGAGGGCCGCCCGATAGGCCTAAAGAATTCACTCTATGAAGATCTGCCCACTTAGTCCGTTGAGTTCGGAATATTTTGGTCGCACAAGAAGAGGTATCCCTAAAGACAGAAAAATGCACTTAGGCTGCTATGAAGACATCTTTGTTATGCGACAATTTCTTACTTGCTGGAGGCATTCTAGAGCAGACGTACGAGACGATATCGCATGTGCAGTGTGTTTAAGCCACGTATATAAAGCAGAAGGCTAAAGTAGTGTGCCAAATCTAAAGCTATAATATATCATTTATATTGTATACCAAAGATCACTTTGAAAGACAGCGTGTTCAAAGAACGAAATGATTTAAGTGTTTACGGAGAAAAGCCAATACAGAAGCAAATGAAAGCAAGTTTTTGCGGAAAACAGGGCTGATTTTTCCCGAAATATTTTTTTGAATAAACCAACGTGGTGTCTATTGGCTGAGCCCGCGCCTCGCATTCGTGATGCGCTGGTTTGATCCCCAGTGCCACAGAGTGCCGGCGGGTTTTCTAAGCGGGTACAAGATTTCCCCCGGCATGGTGCTCGTCTCTTCTTGGGTGAAATGCTTGGAAAAAAGACGTAGATTACCCTGCCCTCATTCGATGAAAAATCTATCCATGAGCTACCGAAATCAGCCGTACGAGGTAAAGATCATTGCGGCCTTTATTTCTTACACTGCCGGTAGCGTGACAGACCTATTTCCCAAGCACATCGCCCTAAATAGGTCGAGGACCAGGCCAGGGGAGAGCTCCTACAGATTGTATTCCCGGTGGGTACGCGGCGCCTCTGGGGATCGAACACATCACCACCTGCATTGGTGGCGGACGCTTTAACGATTCAGATTTTTTAAATAGTCCTATATGATTCTAAAATTCACCCTGGCTGCTTTTCTCTTGGTGTAGAATTCTGAATTTAATGATTATTTGGTATTCTCGAAAGGCAGTAGACCGGCCATAACTCTGCCGCCCTAGAAAAAGGTTATTTCGTCCTTTGGAGCGCGACCTTGTTTAATGCTTTTATTGCTGCTTCGATTGGGCAGTATAGTTTAGCATCCATACTGCTCCCACGGTCACAGAGCGACACCGAAATTTCCTTTGACTACGATTGGACATCGTCAAGCATGTAATAAAAATTTCTTTCTGAGCGCTGTTTCAGCACAAATTTACCGTGCCTACTGTTTATGATTCCTTCCTCGAGCTCGGGATGTTCATGATAGTTCGCAGAAAGAAATAATGAGATTGGCAGAAGGAAAAGGAAGACCAAAGGCGGGTAGTGCAGCAATACGCGAAAGGGCAAGGCGCGGTCCATTGGTATGCACCAGGCGACTTAGTGCGCCGGAGGCGAAGGCTAGGAATCACGACCGGACTACACGATAGCGCGGGACGCCGTTCCTTACATTCGGGCTGTGTCGTGATGTGAGGAATGGCTGTCCTCTCCACACCAACCAACAATGCAAAATGGCGCCGTGCATTGCGCAGTGTGCGCGCTGCTGCTGTTCTCGCTAAAATTCGCGCTACGTACGGTCATGGCATCTTTTATGTGTGGAATTCAGGTCACAATTCGCGGCAGTGCTGTGTTACCTGGACACAGGTGTTCCATCTTTGGTCTTATACCGACTTCTTGAGATTATGAAGCAGTCTTCTATTCCTATTGTCATAGGGTCTGCAGTATTATGTAAATAAATAAATAAAATAAATAAAAAATGAGCAATTCTTTGTGCAAGACCTCGTGCACTCTGGCAGTTAAGGTGCCACCAGGAACATGCATCTCGAGGGAACGTGACTGGCTGCTCATATATAGCTGCTATAAAGAATTCTTCTTCAGCATCAAAGTGATTGCATCAAGTCTACATCCGGAGCATGCTTTGTACTTAATGTAGGTCTGCTGATCTTTTATTCATTCGACCAAAAATAACAAGCCTTTTCTGTTGGTAAACAATAAACTTCATGCTTAGTGGTACGACATTCTGCGCAATTGGTATTTCCTTCCCGATATTCTTAGTTATCGATACTAACGGCTCTGGAAAGCCGCAAGAATAGGATGGCCCTCACAATTTACTCTTCCTTTAAAGGGATTTTCAGAAAACAGTTGCCATATGAGAAGCAGCGAATTAACACTTCTTTGATCCGTTCGCAAACAATGATAGCAGCTTATCTGTTTCTAGCAGTATCACAGAGGGCTTTAGTACTGTTCCAGGACACGGGTCGTTTCAGAAATTAAAAGTAAAGAGAAGTTGAAGCAGGCGAACATGGCCGAGCGCCAGTGCATGGCTTGATGACCCGACGACTACTATTCGGGCTTAGCTTAACGAGAGAGCGAAACTAACAGCTCGGTTGATATTTCACTTGGTCTGGAAAAATAGCTACCCTTTTCATGATACCTAGCTTGTAGTATTCCCTAAAGCGCTTTTTTTCAGGAGCGTCTATGAGCATAGTGCTGTACACAGCCCCCAGAAATTCTCAGATATGCTGGCTGTCACATTATGTCACGTATAGAAACAAGATACAATCCACAAAGTTACTTAATTGAAAGTAATATGCATGTGTACAAATGCAGAGAAAGTGGCCGAAAGGATGATTTTGCTGCCAGGAATAAGTGATAAATTTTTCTTCGCCAATGCAGCAGCGAGGTTCTAAGCTGTAGACGGCAGTAAGCTATATTTGGTGTTTGGATATCTATAGAAAAAAGAAATGTATTAGACTTTTGCTCAGGCAACGACTAAATATTATGTGTTGTCTTTTTCACAGCCATCTCCGGAGCCGAAAGTGCAGTCCGTGAATGGGTGACTAGACGCCCACAGGTACGTAGACTGTCTAGTCACTCCGTTGAATGACATTGCGCTTCACATCGGTGAAGCAAACCATTGAAAACTTTGTTGTCCTTTTTTGCGTTATGCTTAGTGTTGTAAGAGGTTACTATTCCCTGGATTGCAAGTATGAATATTTCCAATTCGAATTCCTGCACAGAGAAGGAATTGTTTTTTTTTTTCAGCGAACAGCAGTAATCAGCAGCTATAAAAACATGTTGACGAGGCGACTCCCCTCTTAGTTCAACAAAGCGTGTTGTATGGAATGACTTCCATCCTTCCAAGGAATGACGTCTAAAACCTGCACAGATTAATTAAATGCCACAGATAGTCGCAAAATGCATGGACGATACCATGTAAGTTTACACGTAATGAAACACTATCCAAGACGGAAATACCGATGAGAATGAAAACCGAGCAACAACTGAAGGGAAAAAGCCGGCGCGCGTGGAATCACATAAAAGAATATTCATAGGATCTGATATGTCTCTCGTTTGAAACCATATGCGCTACGTGAGAGTGATGCGTGTCACAAACATAAGTAATCAATTCCTGTGTGTGCTACATACGAGTTCTAATGTGTCACAAATGTATCTGCTTTGAATTTCAAGCGTATCATACAATTTCGTACGAGTCACAGATTTCCTCGTCAGAATTCCTACTTGCATTCGAGTGCCTACGTACCACATCGTGCCTGTTATACTGACTCGTTTTAGATCCGAGTTCATAGGTGTCAAAAATATATCTCGTTTAAAATCACCTGTGCCGGGTACGCTTTCAAACATGTCACAGTGTGTCCCATATGAGCTCACGTGTGACGCTCAACTACCAATAAGAGACACCCAAACACAATAAAATCCCTTGTGGCTCGTTTAAACTCGTTTTGCCTCGTATCAATGAACACATATTGGCTAATTTGTATTTCGTGTTAGTTGGAGCCTGTTCCCTGAAACCCAAAAAAGAGCGACTAACAAGCTTCAAACCAATGTGCGAGAAGAAAAAAAAGAGGCCCTTTTTCTCATATTATTGTCATTGTTTGTCTGCTTTCTACCACTTTATTGCCTTAAATATAAACTACGTTAGTTCGAAATGTGGCTGTCTCTATAAATCTTGATACCGCAGTACGTAAAAGAAGTGATGTCGTGGGGGAGGCAGTGCCAGTCAGTAGCTGTTCTGCAAAAAAGATGAGCCATTCAGTGAACAAGTTCTAGTTACCGGCAGGGAAGTATGAAAACGATACAAGAAAATGTTGCTCTCACGTTACAAGCGCCAATATTTAATTGTTAGCGCTGAAGAATTTATACTGTAACACTGCTAATGAATGACGAATCTGAACGAGAGCTCGATTCCCAGAGAGCTAGATTATTTAATGCTTCAAGCGTGTTAGCATGATGATTCTCTGCCGGTGTAACATTGCAGATCCATATTAGAGTCTGGACGTGCTGACAGATTTGTATGCTATAATGTTTACGTGCTGTGGGGCATGCCGCGGTAAATGATGATGACGTGATCTCAAAAATATGATTGCGCTAGGTAAAATGAGTGCTTGTGTTTAGACCCAATTATTTATAATATTGTAAAGATTTGCAGCTCATTTGGCCAAATACAGCCAAATACAGTTTAGCCAAATACAAGGGGTCACGGCAACGGTGAAGGGGCAAAAACTTTAATTTGTTGGAAAATCTTCCGGTCACTCTAGTCGGATATTTCGTTTTGCGAGCTGATATCTCGATAATTAAATTGCCTGAAATAAATAAAGCCAGTCTTCGGGCACGGAAATCAAAATCTACAGTAACGATTTTAAGCTCTCTAGGGACGTGAGGGCTATTTTATAGAGGCGTTCAGGATACGCCTAGAAAGACAGTTTTTGATGCGGCTAGCAAAACAACCGCAGAGTTTCCAGCATTAATTGGATGCATATATGAAAGTATCTTAGTTGATTCACGGCCATGGCAACACCCCATACACAATATATTGCTGGCTATACAAAAAGCGACTGCTGCCGACGGCATATATTGTGTTCATAAGCAGAGAGGAAGCAAGGTGACCATCAAATAAGCTCTGCCATTTAGAATTGGTCGTTAGATTGTTTTCGAAATAAATAAGTCCAGTATGTCGAGATTACTACAAATCGCCCACTTGTCTCGGGAATTTACCTTGGGGAGCACTTTAGAATACAGATATGAGTAAGATGACTGCTTTCGAGCGATTTTTCTGGTGACAGGCATTGACTGCACAATAATATAGCGCTGTTTTTCTCAGCGAAAGTGCGTTTCTTTTACAGTGCGTTTCGTAATTATGAAATTTTGTTATTACTAACGTCATCTGAAAAATTCTCAACGTGCAACATATGTGATGTCTGTGTGGTTTTTGATTGCGCTAGCCTGGGCCACCATTGTAAGATATCTGAGAAATAGTAGCTCTATGGGCCGCTATGCACAGAACATAGTACATAGCGAACGCGCTTTTTTTTTTGTAATAGTCTGTTGCTATTTGCGGAGATTCATTCTCCTATTTTAAAGCACTTAATATTATAATAGGCCATTATTTAGGCCACACTTGACTCAGTAACATGCCCACAACGATTGTAAAAGCAGTAACAAAAGAAGTAAAAACCAGTAACGAAATAATTTATTTTATTTATAACCAGCATCATCTGCAAGTTGTCAATGGTAATAGATACCATACCGTCCGTTCGGGCGTTTCTAAGAGAAGTTCCGGAATTTCTAAGTTAAAATTTCTAGCTACTTTGCCCTTTAAAATAAAATTTTGTACCTTTTTTTTTTAAAAGCAACCATTGGAGGGTTTCGTCGAAAATTTTCATCAATCAGCTTTCTTAAGCGCTGAGGATGCTATTTACCGTATGAATGTTTGCTTTTAATCAGAATTACCAGCACCGTCTGAAAATATTTATTTCTTCAACTTCTCATAAGCAATCACAGCCTGACAATGAACAAGCACGAATGAGCGTTAATTCTCCTTTATACCGAGAAATTAGTGTGATGAAGGCTAAATATTTTTTGCGATTTCTTGGTCTGTGGCAAAGGAACTCAGGAACACTGCCATCACCGTTGACAGAGTTTTGAAATTATAAAAAAATTCCCGCACTTACACTTACCTTCCTCTTCCCCATTTCCTTGAAGAATTGCAAGGATGCTGACAACTTGTGTAATATCTCCCATACAGTTTCGGGATGAGTCGTTCACTGCCTTCCCTGAAATGTGGGAGGGTTCCACTGAAACTCCTTTCTTCGAAGGTGAGTCGGGTTGATATGTCAAGTTTCGCAACCTCTAGTTGCAAAGCGGCCATCCCAACAATTCGTAAAAGATATAGCCACCTGGGCAATTTTGCCCCTTCGATTGTTGTTCCCCTACTTCCTGCAGTTAGCTCGTGGCGTCGTAGTGGTTTTCCGTATTCCTTTTCTTTTTTCGGGAGGGGGAATAATGCCACCAGGTGGCCCCAGGTGGCATCAGAAGACAAAGAGGTGAGAGTTGGCTCACGCGCCATGAGGGCTGATTCTGTTAGCGCTGCTGGCGAACGGCGTCTCCTGCCTTGGTTCCGTGACAATATGCAGAGATCAATATTGGTCGACGGAAACGAGAGAAAACATGATCAATATTTAACACGGTGAGCAAAGGCATCGGCTAGAAGCTGTGAGATTTACAGAGTGAGAAGGTGTGCATTTCTGTGGTAGGCACTCTGGGTGTCACAGAGCCGAGGTCGCCTTATAGAAACATTTAAATGTCCCTCGTGAATGGATATGTAATCAGACGTACTGACCGATAGGGAGTCAATTTTTGTATCATGGAAGTAAAACAATGAGCAAAAAAGTTTGGCAGAATTCTCCACCTGGGTTTTTAGGTAGATGGTTCCTTAGAGCGAGGTTTAGCATCTATCAAGAGGCAATGTGTTAGTACTTTTGATTTCCGCAATCTATCAGAAATCAGCCGGAACCAAGATCTTACAAATGCAGAATACAAGGCGAAGAAAATAATATTTACGTTTTTTGTAACAAATACTAATCAAATCATGTTTGACTGAATCTGATATCACGCATTGATGCCCCCTGTCACTAGCCAAACATCCCAATTTTCTAAAAAATGCCGGGGTCGATTAGATTTTAAATGATTAGATTTACAAAAGCAATACGCCGATAATTCAAGAGAGCATGTCTGCATGACCAAGCGACACCTAAATCTAGAAAATCGCAGTTATTTTACAGCCGTGTGCTTTGAAATCTGGCTTGAAAGTGTGATAGATTCGGTTAGGAATTACGCGTGGCCAAGGAAAAAGAAGTAGCTCAAAAACGAAACCAACACAACAGAAATAAGGCACAGAAAACTAAGCCAACTGCAAGTAATTATTTTTTTTTTGGTAAAAATGTCTCACAGAGGCTGAAAGGAAGGGTGGGTACCAATAATATCAGGAGTCCACACAACGGCTGCATTTGCGTTACACCAAGCGACGGTAGGCTAGGTACGACACACCTCGAGGCACTGTGTGTGGTGTTCATTTTATCTCAACATGTAATTTATCTCAAGTGTAAATTTTTGAAACATTTCTAACAGAATTATGCGCTTCTATAAAATAAGTTTCGTTTTCATAGCTAGCCAAAAAAAACGCGCGAAATGTACGACATTCAGGAGAGTGGCCGTGCGCATTACAGTGCTGGGAGAAGACAAATGTGAAAAAAGCTCTGGCGCTTGCGGTGCACCCAGTTTGCAATTGATTGGCCTTCTTGTCGCAGCCGTTCGGAGTCTCTAAAGGTCATTGCGCCTTGCATAGAGAAATCACGATTACTTGAAGCAAACTCGAGTCTGCGCTGGTCTTACTGTAGTTGCGGGCTCTCTATATTCCTAGTGAATTAGATTTTATTCCCTGATATATTCGTTTACATAAATCAGAGTATTGTTTATGATATGCTCTGTTGATTTTTGTCTTTCCTAATACAAGAGATGACATCTAACACCGCTAAAACACTGTTGTGCCTAATAAGGGAGTAATTAATCATTGGCATCCACCCGAGCGCAGCCATACGGCTACAAAGGAAAGCCCTATCAAGAACTTGCCGTCTCGGTTAGCTCAGTTGGTAGAGCGACTGCTCCGGTGAAGCGGTGGTCCCTGGTTCGAACCCCGGACCAGGACGAATTTTCTTTAACTACGAAGTTTCTGAGAAAGCTGTATAGCTTTCCTCTGTAGCCGTATAGCTGCGGTCGGGTGGACGCCAATGAGTAATTACTCCCTTATTATAAATCTACTCCACCTTGGGGGTTTCCCCTAAACATTTGACCAACACTGTTGTGCCTACCTGGGTCACCGACAGCACCGAAAATGCGCCTGTTCGGACGGTGCCTTCCGTGCAACCAAAGAATTTACACCACACTGTTTAGAACAGTTCAAATTTGCAAATTACAAGCGAATTGTATCCGTTTTCAGAAATCAATCAAAAGTAAGGAGAAATTCACACAAAACCATACGCTGCATACCGTGAAGAGGTGCAAGAAGTTTATACTAATTTGAGGGAACATATTAATAATTCGTTTAACCTTATTATACAAGCAAGGTTGACACTTTAATCTGATGATTTGTTAAATAATGTAGCAACATAGCAAAGTCTGCAGCTTTTTACTTGAAGTGTTTTCTTTGAAGGCACACAAGCGTTCTATTTTTCTGAAAATAAAGTTACTTTCAGGCTTCGCGGACATAACCAAAGATTTTATTAGTGGATTGTATGTTCCATGCAGTTACACAACTGGTAACAGGCCGTTTCTTTAAATAAGACTTTTGCCCCTTATCCACTATGAATGTACCGTACAGGAGAATTCGAACACATTTGCAAATTGTACGGTTAATTCGGTTTTCCAGGGTTTCTGAACACATCCAAAGAATGTGACGCCGAACTGTAACTCTCAATCACCAATCCTGGTATAGCATTTTTCGGTGACTGATAGGTTTGCAGCATTTGGTACAGGAAATGTCTGTAGCTACAACTCACACCAAGATACAAATAAAGTACACACGATCATTCCAGGACAAAATGGAACTCAGTTGAGTGCATAAATACTTGATATTAGCTCTGCACAAAGGTTTAGCACATGAGCAGTTATAACATGTCTGCGTTTGAAAAATGGCCTCCGTACACACCCATCTATTTAGGAGTTTTTTTTCGAGGGCACCAGCTTTGTTTTTAAGCTACTGAACCTTTCACCTTGGCTCTATAGAAGAATAGTGCCAAACAGAACGCTCTGATGACAAGTGCAGAGATGGCGATTGGAGCGATTTCTGCATATAACGGGAGACTAATTAATAACCACTTGCTGAAACGACCGTCGCAGCACGCATCGACGTCGCCTGTCTGGAGCCGAAGAAGCCTGGTCCTTGCTACGGCTACTTCCCCCGCTACTACTTCAACGTAACCACGAAGACCTGCCAGCAGTTCATCTATGGTGGTTGCCAGGGCAATGGCAACAACTTCGAAACGCTCCAAGAGTGCCAGAGGAGGTGCCGTTGTGAGTGCGACAATATCTCTAATTTGCTTTCAAAACCATTCCTTACGGCGTCCGTCAACGCCATTCTCCGATTGATCACAAGAATTCCTAAACGGTGGAAGTTTGAATGAACGCGAGCGCATATCAATTGCAGTTTATGCGGCTGGTGCCTCCTAAACTGTTCGGGCAACTAAATAGGGGGTACGAAAAAGTATGCGACAAGATAAAACCAGTCAAACTTAATGTGGTAAAGGAGATTCTTGTACACATATTGAAGCAGTAGACGTAACGAAATGAGTGCTGAGAGGAATAAGCGATAAAAAATATTTTTCTCTAATCCCATAAGCGCTTCAAGCTCTACACAAAGGTAAGGTTTCTGTGTTTTTTTTTATTGCATGGTTCTCAGTGTTCAAAGTATAATGTGGTCTTTACGCTCATCAGCAGAAAGAAAAAAGTCTCATCGTATTTTTTGCAGACGTTCCTGGTCTGCCTTCCGAAGACGAGAGGTTCGTCAAGGAGGTATGTTGACTGGCTATCCACGACGAAGAATAAAACCGCGCATAGTGTAATGGAAGTGAGCTGGAAAAAAATGCAGTCATCGTTTTGCTGATGCTTGCTTTTCTTGGATATATGAGTACCCGCAAGTAACAAAAAAAAATGGCTGAGGCTTAGCTAAGGTTAAGCCTAGTCAGATGCGAAGCATATTGATGGCTAGGCTTGGTAATACATGGCTTTCCTTGGTTGACGTTCATCCCGCTCTTCATCGGTCTCTGTGGCACGCTGAAGCTTTCGCTTCTCGTTCAAATCAGCCCTGCTTCTAGGCGGCATCCCAACACCTGGCCGCCTCGTAAGTGCCCGGAGAGCGAGGCAAGCTCAGCTTTATACCGCTGCTGTAGCGTCACGTGGTCAGCTGCAGCGCCTCTGATGTGGAGCCTCCACCGCCGCGGCCGACCGCGCGAGCCGGCAGCCCATCTCTCCTCTGCTGTGACGTCATGTTGTCACATGGTGTCACGTGGTCACGCTAAAGGTCAATGGTAGCTCCACCGCCGCGCTCGACGGGCTGTAGTGTAGCTCTAGTAATATGCTTCGCATAAAAGGAATTCTGCGCATTCTCTTAAGTGGTAAGTTTTTATTACGAAAGCATTTCCAGGCTATGTCGGCGGGGTCGTGTCACCAAAACGTGTCCACAGCGGTCTTGACGTTCTCGAAAGAGCTTTCATCAAACGAATGGTTGTGATCAATAGAGAACGGTGTCTCGATGCTTCAAAAATAAACAATACGTCGATAGGATGATTTGTTAATTAATTAAAGCAAAAAATTGTCGAAGACACGTCGAACTAGTTGGGACGTGAATATAGTAAGTGGGCGAGAAAACAGCCGTGGATGGCAAAATAGTGGAAAAATAGGCAGAGAGTGAAAATAAACTTTGAAATGTATTGAAATGTATTTGATGAGTGAAAATTAATTGAGAAAAAGTTTCATTGACATGAATGAATTAATTAATTATGAGCGAAAACCACTGGACGGATAAATAGGCTGGGCGGGGATATAGTAAGAGGTCGGGAAAGCAACCACGGCGCCAAGTTTTAAAAAGGAAAATGCTCGATTCAGACAAAAGAAAGTATAATCAGAGTAAATAAATCAATCTTTAATAAAAGCACGAGATAATTAGACTAACTGAATACTTAAGTTAGTTAACAAAACAAGAAAACAATAAAGAGAGGCAAAGGGAGGCGACGAGTGCCAAGGAGGTGTAAGCGCATTGGCACTCTCCCAATGCGGGCCGCCGCAGTGATCCGTAATTTTTGCTGGTAATGCTATTTTTAATCATCAACATCATCAGCCAGACTACGCCTACTGGGGCGCAAAGGACTCACTCATGTCACTCTAATTAAGCCTGTCCTTTCCCAGCTGCGGCCACAGCATCCCCGCAAACTTCTTAATCTCATCCGCCCAACTAACTTTCTGCCGCCCCCTTGCTACGTTTGCCTTCTCATGGAATCCACTCTGTTACCCTTAACGACAACCGGTTATCTTATCTTCGCATCACATGCCCTGCCCAAGCCCATTTCTCCTTCTTGATTTCGACTACGGTGTCATTAACCCGCGTTTGTTTCCTTACCCCCTCCGCCCGCTTCCGATCTCTTCACGTTACACCTATCATTTTTCTTTCCATAGCTCGTTGCGTTGTCCTTAACTTAAGCTGAACCCTCTTTGGTAGCCTCCATGTTTAAGCCCCATAGGTGAATACCGGTAAGATACAGCTGTTGTATACTTTTCTCTTCAGGGATACTGGTAAAATACCATTCATGGTCTGAGGAGACAGCCATATGCAATGCACCACCATCTTATTCTTCTAGTTATTTTCCCCTCACAGTCCGGATGAGCGGCCACTTTCCGCCTGCAGTAGACGTGCTCCTTTACCACTTTCAGCACCTCTCTACGAATTCTCGACTGCTCGTTCCTTGCGAGACTGTTGAATATTACTTCGGTTTTCGGCATGCTAGTTTTAATACCTACTGTTGTGCTCTGTATCTCTAACTCATCTCTCATGCTTTTCTGCTCATCCGCTGAGCGACTTAGAATGGCATTGTTTCTTGTACGGCTCTTTATCAGAGTCAACAGATTCTCGCCATAAAAATGCAATAGCTCTTAACGAATATACAGTCCATGCCGTGTGTTTCATTTCTATTTATACACAGTGACAATTCCGTGCTGTTCGTTTCTCGTCTCTTGTGTCCTCGTCTTTTGCTGCGCTACAGTATATTGAAAATATTGTGACAATTCCGTCTTGGATTGTTGCAGGCGCGGATTTAAGGGTGAATGAAATAACGCCTGAAAAGAAGTACATTAATCGGTGATTAGAGTAAAATAAAAAACACATGCCGAAGGTTAAGCAGGGACACTAGATGTGACTAATAAATTACACGAATACAGCAAAACTGTAGCAGAAATAATGAAAGTGAAGTTTGCTAAAAACGCTGTGCAATAAAATTAAGTGCAAAAACGAACAGCGCAAAAGATATCCAAACAATGCCGGAAGTGTGTGTGTTCCGGTAAACTTGACAGTTGAAGCCTGAATAACCGTAGTTAGCAAAATGTGCTAAATGAGCAAATTAGCAATAATTATTTGAAATGATGAAGGGTTAGTAACTGAATGAATAAATTCTTATAATATCAGTTGGCAACGGAAAACATGAGCATTAGAAGGAATTTAGGCTTGTTTTTCATACTTCATAAGAGAAAATGCTTATGTTTAGCAGTGTGTGGTTTAATGTGGAGATAAATTACTTGGTACATGAACTTAAGCCGCATGACTTTAGCACGAGCTTGCAGTGTTCCTATGTCTTCTCGTTTCGTTATTTCAGCTGTGGAGCCAGTCATTTCGTATTTTTTTTAAACACAAATCTGACCATGTCTTTGAAGTGCTTCAAATTATGGTAATCTTTTTTTTTTACTGCAAATGTACGAAACGTCGTTTATTCGAAAACAGATTTAAACAAATTGTTTCAAGCGAATAGTTTACTTTGTAGTGGGGCTAGTCATATGGTATTTAAATAAAAAGGAGTCGTTTTACAGCAGTTGAAGCAATCCGCCTAGTGCTATGTATGAGTTTCTTCTGACGACGTGGGTTATTACTAGGCCAAGAAGTTTTTATTGTGTGACTGCAGTGAAGGGTGTGCGATTTAAAGTACATGCGAAAATCTATTTATGCTTCCCTCTGTTATTTTCGTAGCAGCAGAAGCGGTAATGCTGACTTTCATGATCATAAAATTGGTTGATTTCCCGATAAATCACTGCATCGTCGGCGAAGAGGTGTATGCTAACTTTAAGATAACACGCTACAGCATTCAACACGCAACACGGGGTGAACCAGATGGGGCATGAGCTTTATGGGTATTTGGAGGATAATTTCTACAAACGGGTTCGCGATCTAGTTTTCTGTCCTAGTAATCTATAGGTCCATGGACTAGTGGTGTTCCCGGTGTTTTAGTTAGTTCGTGATGTGTAGCCAATTCACATGCCTTCAAAAAATCAACGAGTTATGAAGACTTTTGGTTAGTGATTACCAAAGTTTTTCTTTGGCCGCTTTCATATTTAAGTTTCTCTTATTCGTGTATCCATGTTTCTAAATCTAAAAGCAGAATTGAAGGATTTGGACTTTGTAATCACTAATAAAACATCAATTGGGCATTTTAGCCCTCCCAGAATCGTTGCGCAATATTTAAATCAAGCTTAGCCATTTATTGGAGGCAATTTACGCAGCTGAACAAAACAGCAACTGTTTATTATACATTATTTGGACGGCATAAATCCAGCTTAGACTGAGTCGCTGTGACTTTTTTTTTACTTGTTACCATCCTTACTGCTCTTCTACTAATGTTTGCGGAGATATGGCGGCCACAGCTGGCACCGGGGAGGTTAATTTGGGAGACATGTTGAAGGTTTTTACCCTCCAGTGGGCGTAGTCAGGCTGATGATGATGATGGCGGATTAGCATAATTTTAGCCAGGATTTAACTATGCACCCTGAAAGGTCGTTTCCTAAGCCTATAATGTCAGTATTTTATGTCCCAAGCATGTGAGAATCCATTAGTACCTAAAGTAAGTACTTTACATTAGGCACTCAATCTGCATCATTTGCTTTCTTTGGCGCTCCTTCCAGATTACTTTTATAGGCTTAGTGGATTAGCTAGTGCAATAAGAAATTTTTTGCAACGAATTTCAGAGATATTTGAAAAGGTTTGAACAATTGATACAGCTGCCTCCAGCCTCCCGCGGCTAAGAAAAAAAGAGGCACGAAATTCTAGTTGCCTATTCCCTCTTTACAGTGGTGCAACGCATTCGAAATCTGACGGCTACGCGGATAACGACAAAAAAGCAGCATATAATTTCTAGTTAAATCTTTTTTTCGCATGAAGTTAAGGTCTGTAACAGGTAAAAGAAGGCTGTGGCGTAAAAGGTGCTTTCAGGTCAACTGAGGCTTACAAAAACAGCCCTGTTTTCACTGCTTTCTTCCTTTTAGCTCACATCAACCCTTATGCAAACCATCTAAAGAAATGAAGAGACGAAAAACGAAGAAGCAGCGATTATGTCGCAGTTTTTGCGTGCCTCAAGCGACCGCATATCGAATGTGACGTCAAAGCCGAAACGAAATGAGAACAGAAAAGAAAAGATTTTCAAGTTAATCGCCTATCTTAGATGACGTTCACGATGTGACTCATATATAAAAATGTACAGTGCATCACTATAAACAGAAACACGCAAATTTGGTGTCGTTACTAGGTTAATGAACTGCTTTGACCTTCACATTCACAAGGTAACCGCAAAAAATATGCAGGAGCCAGAGGAGTCAGCTTCGCTCTTCAGAGAAGAGGATTTGCCTCTGCCCCACGAATGGGATGTCTCTGGTGAGTCTATTTTGCTGTCTCAAATGATGGACATCTTGGAATACAGGGAATTCCGTATTTATCTCTCCGTATTTTTTTAAACTCCTGCCGGCAAAGTACTAACCTAATAAAGAGAAAACATGGCTCTCAAGAAAGCGTATTATGGTTAACGTTCTTTGTGATGTAATTAATCGTCGCTATATTCCTGTACTTCGCAGAATTATGAGAAAATTCTGTCGGCAGCGAGTGCAGTTTTTGCAGACGCAAGCCGAGGAGTTTATCTAACAGGCTGCTCCACCTGCCGGACGAAGAAGCAACCGAACACCTGGCTTGGGTGCTCTGCGAGCTACGCGATTGTTTTGATTGTTTTGTTGTTTTGAGCGATGGCTGCTCCCTCTGAGTTTAGTTTTAACGAGCAGATGGAACGGCGTCTTCAAGGAGCCGCATAACTTGCCCACAAGCAATCGGTTGCTTCTATAACCGGTAGGGAGCGCAGCCTCTTGTTTAGGCTCCTCAGCCAACCTTTGCCAAAACTATACCCATGGGTGGCAGCAGTATTTAAGTAATTATAAAAATTCAGGCAAGTACGGATGTTTAATTGCATCTCAAAGTACACAGACGACAATATGCTACATTGTGAGGGATGTTTCCTCTTCATTATTTTTGTATTAAGGCGAAGAGGAAATCTCAAAAATTCGGAAAAATAAATATGCAAATGGGCTTATGTTTCAAAAAGCCCTCATCACAGTATGTTCTACGAGAAATGTAATGAAAAAAGTTTTGCAGGTAGAAACGACGCCGACCCTGAGTGGTTTGGAATATGACGACTGGTGGCTTCTAATAAAATGGATTTAGCAGCGATCTCATCAAACTTTATTGGCTGGCCACACTAAATTGCGCGAATGAACACTTCTGCGATGTCTAGGTGGTGTTGTCAAGTCAGCATGCATAGCACGTTCATTCTAATTCCTCGTTTACAGCGCCCATAACTCCATACTTAGTCCTACCCCGCCGCCTTCAGTCGTTTCGTTTTAGCCCAGTAGTGCTACTACCCGCATTGTCACAAAATCCTGATGTCTAAGGCCGCGTGATAGCTCGGGAAGAGCAACCGTGGTCGTACAAGCTTCTGCGATGGCATCACCTGTGGTCGCAGGGCAGTGCCGCATCGCTTAACCGCTGTACCACTGTGGTATGAGGACTTCCAAGGGTTTATAAATGTTACGCACAAAATGAACAATTCTGTACATATAGGCATTAACCCACTATCTCTTTGTGAACAACGTCCATCTGCGAAAAATCAATCCAAACACCAGAACCGAAATAAAAACCGATCTGCTTTAGCACCTAATTCGCGTCTGACCTAACTACGGAAATCAGCTATTATTTTTTTCCTCTTGTTATTCATTACCGACCGCAATAACTTGCTGAAAAATGCAATTAACTCTTTCTAAAAATGCGTTTTCAGGTTCAGGGAAGGGTTTCCTTATTAGTGACAGCAAATTAATACAGTCTTGAATTAATAAAACTATCAATCGCAGGCTGTTAAGTTGCCTTTGAGAGGTGCCTTTATCAACGCTTCCGAATGGGAAATAAAACATCTTGAAGTAGAAATGAAGTGGAGCCCGAAAGAGAGCTCCATGACTAATGGAAGTGAACTGCGCGATCTAACGATAGCTCCCATTAGCGCTCTGAATAATTGTTTTCACGGCATCGCAAACCATCAGCTCAATTTATAAAATACCGCACATAGTGGAAAGAAAAGCTGCCCATCGAGATCCCCATGGCCCTTTCTGAATGGGATGGAGGGGATCTTCTTTCAGGACCCCCCTCTTGTCAGGTTGCGCTTTGCGCATACAAGGACGGGTCATAGATGCTAGCAGCCGCGCAGTTTGAATAAGACTTCGGCGAGCTCATTATGTTTTTACTGATTTCAAATTATACGGCTCAGACGCGCGAGAAGATTTATATAGGTTACGCTACTGCAAGAGAAGTATCGTATATATATATATATATATATATGAGTGGGCAATATTTGTCGATGTTTTTACTTAGTGACAGTTGCAGAGGAAAATATTGTTACTAAGAAGCCTATTTCCGTCTTTCTGTCTGAATAAAGAGCGACAACAGTTGCCTAGTAATACGGTCATACCCCGTAAAAGGAGAGCACTCAAATGGCATGTGCAGTGCAGTATGTCATAAATGAGAAGAATGTGCTGTTCGAGAGAAGGTTTATGATCAACGCGTGTACAATGAACTTCGCAGCCCGCATTGACGTCGCCTGTCTGGAGCCCAAGTACCCTGGTCCTTGCAAGGGCTACTTCCCCCGCTACTACTTCAACACAACCACGAAGACCTGTGAGCAGTTCATCTACGGAGGTTGCCAGGCCAACGGCAACAACTTCGAAACGCTCCAAGAGTGCCAGAGGAGGTGTCGCTGTGAGTGGGATAATTACACTTTTCAGTTGTGCTACCATTTCGTGCTCCATGCGTGCGTCTCCTTGTCGCCGACTCACGTGCTAAACTAACGCTAGGCTGAGGCTGTCCAGATGATCGTGAATACATTTCGTGAGTTGAAAGGTTGAAGCTAGCACCATGGGAGTCTAAAACGTGAACATCAATTTTTGACCATTCGAAAGCCATCAATTTAACATAAACTAGTGATAAGCGGTGCTCAAAATTCCTTAACTGGAAGGAACATATCTCTGTAAAACGCTGAGGAAGTAGACGTAACAAAGATTTTGCTCTAAGGAATTAGTGGTCAGTGTATTTTCGTTGACGCCCTAGAAAGATCTTCAGGTGTAGGATGTTGGAAGTCTTTCCTTGTTCATTGATTTAATGCTTCAGCAAAAAACTGTATTGAATCTATGCTGATAAATAAACAAAACAAAAAATTCATTTCCGCATTTTTGACAGACGTTGCTGGGCCGACCACCACACTCCAACGCGAAAGCCATCACAAACATCCCCTGGAAAAGGTATGTTGACTGGCTACACACGACAATGAATAAAACAGCGTATGATCGGGGTGAAAGGAACCCTCAAATACATTGGTCTCGTTGTAGACATAATGCATGATGTTCTAAGAGGTCGGTAGCTGCACCGATTAAAAATATAAATTCTCCCCACACAAAAGCTGGTGCAGATAGCAAATTAGGAAGGAACCGCTGCAAAAATCTGCTGCAAGCACAGCTTGACGAAGTGACTGCCCCTCTTTGTTCGGGATGGACTCTTGTTGTATAAAAACAATGACTATCATATTTTGAAAGAGTCATGTGTAAAACGTGTATAGTTAAACGAATCGTGCTTACGGGCAGTCCAAAATACGCGGGCATGGTCAGATATGCACTTCTACACTTAAAAACTAATGAAAGTTAGGACATTGTTCAGAAAAAAATGTCAGAAATTGTGCGTGAAATAAAAAAGAACGTAGACACACAGAAAGCACTACCTTTATTCCAAACTTATTAAAACTGATGTCCATCTTGCATGAAATCAAATGTGATACTGGGGAATAGTATGTGTGAAAAGCATGCCTCTGACGAATTCATACGTGTTTCACAGAAGTTCTATGTGCCACATTGTGTCCTGGATAGGATTTTATAAGGCTGCATACGAGTTGGTAGCTGTTACAAATGGTTACGATAAAAATCATATGTGGTACAAGCGGATTAAAGCAGGGCACAGTGTGACCCACGTGACACCATCGGTGATGCACACATGAGAGATAAGAGAAACGTGAGCGGACACCAGTTCAGAGATGCCTTGAAACAACTCGCATTTGCCTCAAAAGACTAATTACATTACTTTACCATCTCACCTGCTAATAATGTCAGCACAGGGTGAAGTACAAATGAGCATTGAACCTCCCGTCGATTTTGCGACATATCTGCGATCAAGCTGTATGAGTACTGCGCCTTTACAGGGTTTTACTGCGGTGAAATGAAAGAATACTTGCATCACTCTTCACAGAGCTTTGAAGCGCTTAAAAAGTATACGGCATGTATCAACAGCTTTCCCTCCCCTCTGATTTCAAGAACTGCAATGATGCTGACAGCTCGCATAACAACTCTAATTACATATGCAGCGTCCGAAATCGGTGACTGCCTTCCCTCGCCTGCGCGTGTGGCCGACTGCGCGTCCTGATGTCGAAGGTGAGTCGACTTTGATATGTTGAATTACGTGACCTCCAGAGGTAGCTTTCATAAAGCGCTCATCAGAACTCGTAAAAAATGTAAAACGAACAATATTATGGCGATCTTAAAGAGCCCAAGCTCCAGTGATTTTAATAGGATGACTCACGGCTGGAATTAGTATCGCTTCGCTTCAGAGCGTTCCTGTTGTAGTGATGAGGGGAGTCTACTTCAATTAGACTCAACTATACTTTGTCATTGTGGTAGCCGCAGAATGCGTCTAGGATTCGACCAGTAAATTTCAGAAACGATTCTCTCTCCTAGAGATTGAACCTTTATTAGATTTTGCTGAAATATTAGCTCAGCATTGATTTAGCATCAACGAGTTTGAAATTTAGTTAAAAGACCTCAGAAAAATTCGGAAAAGAAGTTTGCACAGTCAAAATAAAAAATATGTGCGAAAATTTACAACCAGATGGCGACATAGATATCGGCCAGCCCTGGAGTTCCGTTGACACCAGTATTAGTGTTATTCAAGAGATACTGTTTCTATATTGTCTATTTCAACGCACTTGTAAAATAAGACACACAACACCTTCCTTACAGATGCAGAATAGATCCCGGAAAGAGAGATTTTTAGAATCAATTAAGTACTTTATAACAATGTTGTGTAAATTGATTGTCATATCTTGCTCCGGGGTCGCATTTCTTGAGATAACACACAGATGACGCCCATGCAAAAGATCAAGGTATTTTATTGTGAAGAATATGTATTGGGCAATAATTCTTATAGTGAGAAAATTGCAATAACTCAGCATAAAAAGGCTCACAAACATGCCTTGCAAAACTGACGGTCAGGTATAGTGGATAGAAAACATAAAAGGACACTTGATAGAAGGCGCACCGGAGAACGCTTAACTTAATTTATTGCTTTATTTCGGTCAAAATTCTTTGTATTGGTGGAAGGAAAGGACAGATACTATAAACTCAAGAACCACATGAGCACTACATTGGTGTTACATCAAGGGACTGGGTTAGACATGATGTACCTGAAAGTATTGTGTCACCCCTTGTCATTTGATCTCAAGCCGTCCTTTTCTCTTAATAGCCTATCCTGAAGCATTACTCTCGGCTTCTGTGAAATAGCCCGTATGAGTAATAACTCTGCATTGATCGCTAGGATCCAAAGAGAGCAAGGTTTGCCAGATACACGAGAGCGCTAGGTCTGTGCATTTATGAGCTGGGAAAATACTCATATGAGAACTCCAGCGCTTGACGTGCACCCCGCTTTTGAACACTGAGCCTTCACTCCTGAGCCGTTCGGACTTTCGCACCGTCATCGAGCCTGGCAGTCAGCGAAGCGTCTGCAGGTAGTCGTGAAGTACAATCGCAGTACTATCTGGGAGATGCAACGTTCATAATTTGCACATTCGCTCAAAAGAGAATCACTGCCGGATTGAACACTCTGCGGTCACATGCTGTACAACAGGTCGCTTTCTAAAATGAATCGAACGTGCAAATCAATCCTTTGTAATCATCACTTGCTCATTTGGCTGTCGCAGCACGCATTGACGTCGCCTGTCTGGATCCCAAGTACCCTGGTCCTTGCGCCGGCTACTTCCCTCGCTACTACTTCAACGTAACCACGAAGACCTGTGAGCAGTTCATCTACGGAGGTTGCCATGCCAACGGAAACAACTTCGAAACGCTCCAAGAGTGCCAGAGGAGGTGTGCCTGTGAGTGTGAAAACTACTATCTTTTGGAACTGAAACTATTCTTTACTATGTTCCTGAATGTCCTCAATCACGGATATGGAAATATGTACGATCTGGCCCACTTTTAGTTTTTAAAAATAACAAACAGAACGAAGAAATCCGGCTTGAAAGGAACATACTTCCGAACAAAAATTGAGGCGGTATTAGTAACGAAAGCTGTGCTCAGAGGATTGAACAATACATTATTGTTCGCTATGGCCTGATGAAATCATTAAGAGCACATAAGAATAAGATCCCTACAATCCAATGGAGTTCAATTTCCATTGTTAGAAAGATTTTTTACCTCTCTACGAATTGACACAAAATAAAATGTTTTAATGTGTTTCTCGCAGACATTCGTGCTGAGCTCTACAAAGAAGAGTCTTTCCGCACGGAGGTAGGTTGGCCGGCAAGACACGACCCAAAACAAAACCGCGCTTGGTATGATGTGAGTAAGCTGGAAACATCAGTGTGGTCATTGTTTTACATCTTGTTCCTTTTGCTGGCTGTCAGCATCAACAAGATGCATCAACGTTATCAACAAGATGCAAATGAACCTCACAAGTCTTGCAAGTTAATGGCGGTAAAAACGCAGTTTCCCTTTCCTGAACCTTCATAGCTCTTGAACTATGACTAATGAGCCACATACAAAACATATTACTGGCTTTGCGATGAGCTGTGTAAGCTATCGGCTGTTAAAATTCGCAATTGGCAGCAGAAAATGGCAAAGGCGCCCACAAAAACAGCGTTGATGTTACGAATTCGTGTTGCGACATTTGACACCTTTCATAGCAGAGCACGCGAACCATATTTCAAAACAACCAACGTCTTTCACTTAGTTATCAAGTGCATTAGCTGAGGGGATTAATGTGTCTTTAATGATTGCTACGATGGTTTAATGGTTTCGGCAATAAATGGAATGAACATTTTTTATGATACTAGTTTTCTCAGTGGACATGTGTTTCATTTAACTGCTTGTTTCAGTTAGATAGCTAGGTTCTCCTTACAATTAGCAAGCTTCTGAACTCAAAAAATTACCATGTTCTTTCAGTTTCGCACTGCGAAAACTTCATTAAAGCTTGCCAGCAGTATAATACAAAGAATATTTACTGTTCCTATTGCTTGTGGTTTCATCTCCGTTTCCTGCAATAGGTATTCCTCAGGGGTGTGTTCTTGATTCACTTTTAAGCTTTTCACTACCTTAAGACTTTCTCCGACAGGTGATTTAAATTAATATTTACGCCTCTGATTACTCTCTTTACCAACAAATAAACTCTATCATGTCTGCGCAACTGTAAGCAATACATTTCACGGCATGGCAATTTGGTGTCAGAAATGACAAATGGAACTAATTATAAGAGAAATTCCTTTTATTCATAACCTGGCTCCCAATCTTAAATAACTTTTCTTATTGATTAGAAAAAATTTAAGATGGTGAAAAAAATAAAAACACGTAATGATATCAAATCGTTCAAGATCGCTCTTTTTCCTTAGAAGCCTTCAGGAACCGCCAAAGGAGAAGACGCACTTACCCAACCACTCATTCAAACTGTTATTGATAGACTATGGCAAAGAGATTTCCTTTCATTTCGCAAAAAACGCATTTAGAAACTTGAAGAAGTGATGAGAAAAGTAAATGCGTTAATTTTAACAAATACATGGCAATGTAATCGGCATGTAAAAAATCTCAACACGCGCAATTTCCTTCTTTCAGAACACCTCGCCAATCTGACGCCACTAAAATTTGTGTACAGATCAGTACACAGTGTTTGTATGTTGCCCTTCTGGATCCATCAAATAGATCTGCACTGCACGTGATAACAGTGAGAAAACGAGAGACATCGGGCAGGAAATTTCATACGCAGAGGAAAGAAGAATGTAAAGAACAAAATTCTACCTCAAAGCTCTCCCATAACACGTTATAACTCAATTCGCGTAACGGACGAGGCATACACGTGTAAGGTTCTCTGAATTCACACACACCAAGGTAGCCTAGCCTCTTAGGTATTCGGGAGCACCCGATCGATGACTGTCTATTACGTCCAATACAGCGCTTCAGATCCCGAGCAGTCAACAGTGATTGATCACACCACCACGTTGTCGCTTGCCCACTAAAGAAGGGCCATCGCGGGTATTGCATCATTCTTTTGTGCCCTCATCACCACGGTCGAAACTGCCACGTCTTTTCGGCTAGGCCGTGCACTGGAGAAAAACCCCCGTTTCATATTCCTCTTCGTCAAACTTTGTTCTTGTTGACGTCACGCACATGTATTCTTCTTCAGTAAGCGTGTTTTAGCTTTTCTGTTGTCTTTTCGGACTTCACACAGTGAAAATAGTTCGTTCAACATCTCTTTTCACGCCATAAGGATGCTGTAACTATGAACGAATGTCCATTCAGCACTGAGTTGTTCATCTGTTAACTTTTCCCATTCGTTATAAAAGAATGAAGGCATTACAATCCTTTAATGACTTATAATTCACTGGAAGTTTTGTGACCCAAATAGATAAGTATTATGGAGCAGTTCTTTAAAGCTTAGCTCGAGAAAGAGTCTTTATACCACGCTTTATATGAGCGCATTCTATGCTTCACTTTTAGTGAAATTAAATTCGAAAAGTGCGAAAGTTTGCATTTACTTATTGCTACCTATATTTTCCTTAACTAGTGTGGAAAGTTAAATAGTTTTATACCGCGCACCATGAAATTTCCTTTGCTAACGCAGTCTTTGTCCGCACTTCATTTGCCACTACAGTCGATATTCATGACAATAACAGAAATAAATATAGACTATTAAAGCACACAAACACTAAAAAGTGGTCATTCTCTTCAACATTGTTATTTTCTGTGCTCATCCTTAATTATCTTCTGTGCGGTTACTGACAATAGTTGGCATGCAATAAGAGAGTGTGATGGAATGGACATAGCTCTGAAGTGCTTTGTAAAGGATAAATTTCCGCAATTACCTCCAGAAACAAGCGCCTAATGACCTGCAAAGGCATTAACATTCGTGAATTAATTGCAAAAACACATGCAGGTACCACCTGTGGCGGCTTTTTTCGATGACGAAGAAGAATACGATGTGTCCGGTGAGTCAATATTGCTACTTCAACTTGCGCCGCCTCTTGCGGTACGTTAAATAAAAGAGGCCATCGCTTAAAGTGGTTTGAAGGGAAGTAAAATCAAGTGCAATAAATGTTTCCAGTGCAAAAGAGATTGCAGCTAAATGCTTTGGAGTGCGACGATGCTTGGATGTGACTAACAAGGTTGTAAGAGAGAGAAAGAAATTTTAGTGAGAGGAAAAGAAGGGGAGGTTGGCGGGTGGCATAAAAAAAAGGTTGTTTTAGGCAGTGCGGCAGGTGCAACCGCTTGGCAGCCTCAGTGAGTTCACCGACGGACATTACCACTTATTTTGGTTCCTACTGGTCGTATGTGCAAGAAAATGTACAGATGAATGATCAAACTATATTTGAAAAACCATGCAACACCGTATCTCCGAAAATTTCCATTGAAAAGCAGCGCCAATATTTCCAAAAATATAATTTGTAAGTGAGGGCATGTGTTATCCAGCGATGCACATTCAAAAAATAGCGTACAAAGAAGTGACACGAAAAAAGTTCACAATCAAATACAGCCGTGCTGACATGAGGTGATTGTTTTATTTAGTCAGAAATAAATGTAGAATAGAAAAAGAGGCGGTTATGAATAAGCCACATGATTGCTCATCTCAATTTACACCGGTTGACTATGCAAGATAAAGTATTCATCATTGCATCGTGTTTGGCCATAGTATTTTACGTTATAACTCTTTTTTATCTGAGATTACCTGTATCGAAAGCTTTCGGAGAAAGAAAAAGCACTACTTGCTAGTTTATAATGGAAAAGAAATGTATGCTATGCCTCCGAGAACGCTCAATGGATGCATTTCGGCACCGAGAGGATTCCATCTACCTAGATAGTGACTCCAATGGCCTTCGTAATTGTGAATTTGCACTTTCCCACGTCTCATCTGCAAACTTTGATATTTTGAAAGCCAACAGTGTCATTCGCATTAATTTAGTGTCCCGGTCTGCGTCCCTCGCTACTACCTAAACATTACCGCGAAGATGTGGGATAATTTGCCGGAAAATTATCCTCCGTTTGATTGGGACATAAATCGAGTATTAAAAAGCTGAGTGACACTTGCTAGGCGCAATTCTTGGTTCCTAGCGTCGGTATCTATAATGGAATATATCGACAGATCAGGAAAACATTCTGAAAAAAGATCAAGCTCCAACCGTGACCAGAATAACTGTAATTATCTGTGTAAAACATGTCTATAAACACGATTTACGAGTAGCAGGCCTTCTGTTAGTGGAGAATTCCTGTCAGTAACAAAAAATAGTCCCAAAAAGGCAAGCATGGTAAAGAAGGGTCGATGAAGCTCGCTAGGTTCAGGTAAATATCTTTACCGATATAATTGGATTAAGAAGAAGAAAGAAGGTGCGCGTACGAACACGTCGCAGGCTCGACACGACCGCCACATTTGCTTTACACCAAAGCTCGACGCAATATATAACATGCATCGAGGAATCGTGAATGGCGTTGTCATTTAATCTCCACTTCCTGCTATCAAACTCACCCATTTCGAAACTTAACTAAGCGACTCGGTTAAAGAGTAGATTTATGCAAAGGTTTCTTGCTAAATAGAAAAGGGAGATAGAATAAATAGAAAAGGGAGATAGAATGAAGTCGATGCAAGGACGCTGCATCTGCGAGCAACAGCGCAGAAAGAGAAATATGAAGAACAGCACCGTTGCTTCTTCTGCATGTCGCTTGCAAATGCGGGGCCTTCATTGCTGTGCAGTTGCACTTTTGATCAAACACCATATATGGCATACTACAGCCCGCGAATGGCTTGTGACAGGGCAGGTTGCATGGAAGTTTCCAGAACTCTGTGCTCTTATATATTGCATTTTATTCTTGGCACTCAAGTTACCGTCAATCAGAATATTGCTGTGGACGCGTGTTGTCCCTAATTTGCAACATGCTTCTCTAGTAAATTACTGATGATGCGTAATGCTCTACTGGCGAATACGGCACAATAAACTATGACTGCATTGCCGGTACCTTAGAGTAAACGCTTCCTGAATTGACAATCGCAGCTCGCGTCGACGTCGCCTGCCGCGAGCCCAAGTACCCCGGTCCTTGCCAAGGCTACTTCCCTCGTTACTACTACAACAACGTCACCAAGACTTGCGAGCAGTTCATCTACGGAGGCTGCGAGCACAATGGAAACAACTTTGAGACGCTCGAGGTGTGCAAGAGCAGGTGTTTGGGTGAGTGCGGGGAACTACGATCATCCACATGCGGAACCGTGGCTTGCTGCGAGTCGGTCCGTATATTCGACGCAAGCGCTTAATAGCCACAAGATTCTGCTGTTTAGATAGCCACTAAGGCTCAATGAGGCCGGACTGGTTGTACCGAGCCTGTTGAGTTCGTGAATGCCATTTAAATGATTGCGAGCTAATGCCTAAGCAAGCTTACCGAATGCAAATATTTTCACGAATGAGGAATAACGAGAATTTCTACAGGTAGTTATTACATTGATACCAGTCATATTATCTGGTGAATCTTTGGTGTCAAGGCTATGTTCCACGCCATGCGATCAAAATGTCCGATACAACGCTTGATGCTGCATGCCTTGGTCGTTTTATTTTCTTGTGGGTGTACTACTTCAGCGCGCTTGTACTGGTGCGAATGTTGTCTCGGTGCTCGTACTTCCGTCCTAACTTTCTTCACATCATTTATGTTACCAGTATGGCTTTTGTAAGTGTTCGCCATGCTTGCTTTTATTGCTGATGCAAGCTTGTTCTTTCTTCCCTTTCCTCTGGAAAGTTCTCATGCCAAATATTTCTAATAGTGTCGATGCTTTTATCAGATGCTGCAGATCTCTTGCATGCTAAGACCTTGCCTATTGTGCCGGCTTATGCACTCTTTAAACGTTAAAAAGCTTGCTGACTGCAAGAAGCCTTTCAGTAACTTAAGCAATCAATGGCTATTATTGAGCGTTGTCGTTGTCTCATTATAAAGCGAAGCGTTCATTGTCATTAGGTGTTTCCTGTGCCTAGATAAGGCATGAGAAACCAGTGGGCAGGTAACTGCGATATGCGCAAAACATAGAAATACGCCCTTGCTTTCAAGGGCGCCGTCTATTGCTTTCATACTGTCCTCTCTTTTTTACGACCTTTGTTACCACATTATGCAGCTCAAGGCTAAGATGGCTCAGAATTGATGGTGTTTCCTTTCTATTTTCCTCATGAGTCCGGTGGCTTAGTCACCGCATTGCATCACTACTTTGTTTGACTCAATGCACAGCTGCATTGTTTAAATCCACCATGCTGTCCTGATTTCAATCAGCAATAGCGTATAAAACGCTACCTTCGAGTCTGTTCTTCCTAGCTGAAAAATTTCCAACATGACCGAAATTCTTGACAAAAATGGCAACACTATACACATCTGATAGTGCAAAAGAAAACGCCTATTTACCAGCCTTCAAGAAACTACACATCCACTCCATTTTCTTTCCATGTCTAAAGCGCCAACTCCGGCGCTCACGTCCTGCCTCATCTTACCTGAACGCGACGAGATTTTATTAACGCAAACGGTCTAGGTTTATGCAGGTGTCGTTGGAAAGGGCCACTTGATTAAGGCGCCGACACAGCAAGTCTAATCTATAAAGGCACTTTTGAGAAACCTTCAATGCGAATAGTGGTTGCGCTATCTAAAAAAACGGTTCTCTCAGCTTCCCACCTCAGCCTCTGCCGGCCACGGCTTCACCATACCACTAGTGACCATTCCCTATTCACCATGGACAGTCGGAGAGCCCATCATAGCTGTGTTTTAATATGTCAATATTATCATGACTGCTCTTCAGAAACCCAAACATTCCTTCGCCTGTATCCTGCTTGCTAATGGAGAGGTTATTGTTTAACCTTTTTCACTTAAGGTTCGCGGAGTAGAATGCCTGCGGGGACGTTTTTGTAGGCTAGTTGGTGCATTACTAGAAGCAGACTTAAGCGCAGATAAACAGCACAGTCAGGGAGATGATATGACACCGCCCTCTCGCAACTTGACAGGACAGGAGCCGATTCTTTGAACCTGAATTGGTTTTAAGCGTAAAATACCAGCACAGAAAGAAACGAAGTTCGCACGACCCAGCGCTCTGTACTGCACACTTCCCACCTTTCTGTGCTGTCATTTTGCGCTTAAAGCCAAGTCAGGTTGAAAGGATAATTGTTGTTGCCAGCTAATTCATATTTGCTTGAACAGAAATGAAAGAAGCGGAAAACTTCCTTCAGAAATATGAGCTCTCTGTTGCTGCTCATCGTCTGTCCACCCTGCGCTCTCATTTCCCCATCGCGTGCTCAATAGCGGGTACTAAGTATTTTAGTTCAAGAGTCTTGTATATCAGCCTCACATGAATGAAACTTCTACGATAATGCTGTAAACTCTTCGAAAGTGTAAACGGAAGGTAACGTTACTATTTAATGACATTCTTCCCGTTGGTTATTTTCCCCAAAGAATTTAATGTATTAAAAACGAGCCGCAGCGCAGGATAATGCTGAAGGCACTTTATACACAACTGTGTACCTTTCAAAATTTCAGCTTATCCCCAGATTGGGCTAGCACTGACTTCGCTATATCAGGTCAATTTATCGTTGTTCACCTTGCAAACAAGGTCTTGTTTTATGCCAGCCGGCGAACACAGCAAGGAGTATTTCAGAAAACAGGGAGCTTGAAAGCACCTCTTCTCCCATTTTCTTCCAAAGAGATTTTTCGATCTGTAAAAATCAAAACATTTTATTGAAATTCCTTTCCTCATGTGCTTTTTCAAAATTCAATGTGTATTCCCAACAACTAGGGTTACAATTTCACTATTCTTACTGCTCTATTTTTAGTACCGAGAAGCCTATAAACTTCGCATGAAACTTTGAGCAAGCTGTGAAGACGAAGACGACCGTTCTGCTTAGCGGCGGCGCTGCCATCGCTGCGCGTGCTATGTTCTCGCCTTCGCCGACCACGGACTGTTGCCGCCCTGCTCCTGAGGTCCCAGTGCCTTTAACAAACCCCCATCCTACATTTCAGTCGGTGGGCCTGCTTGCACGGCTTGGTGTTGGGTGTCTACAGGCATCGCAGGTGTCGGAAGAGTGCGGCTACGGAGCTCCAAAGCCGATATCGTTACTCGGCGACTCCGCCAAATGTAGGATGGGGGTTTGTTTAAGGCACTGGGACCTCGGGAGCAGGGCGGCAAAAGTCCGTGGTCGGCGAAGGCGAGAACACAGCACGCGCAGCGATGGCAGCGCCGCCGCTAAGCAGAACGGTCGTCTTCGTCTTCACAATTCTTATAAAAAATTATCGCTCATTCGTGTTTTTTCAATCGAGAACTAAGAAATTTTCTTTTCCTGGGGCTAGTTTTGGTATTCAGGACGAAGTACATTTGATTTGAATCAGAATGAAATACGGTGCCTCCAAATATAGCGCAGGCTCGAAGAAGGCGGCGGGGGAAAAATAGGAAATAACTGCTGAGCAGCATGGTTGATTTTCTTATGCAGCATCCGTGAGCCAAGCGCACTGGAACGTCGACGGCAGGCGTGATGAGCTCCCCTGGCCGGGTAAGTATGTTTTTGTTAAAGGTGTTTCTTTCAGTGGTTTTTGGGGTTGTTGAACGACGCAGTGCAAGAATAGAGACAACGTAGTGATTTGAAGGATTGCTAAGCTGCATAGTTACGATTGCTCTTGAATGTCTGCTTTCCACGTGGGCTTGGCCTCGGGAACTTGTAGCCTTAGGCGGCAATATTTTTAAAAAGAAGACTGTAGCAGGTTTGGTTCAGCCGGATTGCGCTACATTCTACAATGACGCCTAAAATGTAAAACGTGAAACCCTAACTCCTTATTGGAATAATTTCTTTAGCGCAATTACTGAAATCGAATCAAATTGAATTCAGTTCAGTTGCCGCTTCCAATTTCAATTGCAGTTTTCAGCTGCCGATCTAGTTGGCAACTGACAACCCAACCGTTCCATATGGCGGTCACCTGCCACGGTGGGCAGGTGAAAGAGAGGGTAGAGGAAAAATCGACTCTGCACTTTTCGGGAGAGGGTTGGAGGCAACGGGTTGGATTGTGGCGTGGGAGGCTCTGGCGAGGGCCAAGGAATATGCAACCGGTAGTTGCCAGGCGAAGGAACGAGAGGGTGCCTACCGGGGAAGTTTATGACGTGGGTGGAGGAATGCGCAGCCTGAGGGTGGTTGCGCGGCAGCATGCAGTCCTGTATAACTAAATGTGGACAAAGAGAAATAGCGCTCTTCACGTTTGGGAAGAAGAGGGTGAGACAGAGTGCGAGAGGATGAAGGAAAGGGACGGATTAAGGCGATAACGCTCTATCTGCGAACAACGCAGCTGAAAGATGATTATGACGACAGCACCGCTGCTTCTTCTTCATATCAATCGCAAATGCGGGGCCTTCATGCATGTGCAGTTGCACTTTTGGTCAGAAACCACACATGGCATACAGAAACCGCGAATGCCTTGCGACATAGCCAGTTACATGAAGGCCCTACTGAAGTTTCCTGTGCTCTGTGCTGTAATTTATAGCATTTTACTCTCCCCACTCGCGGGCATGTGTATCAGAGTATTGTTCTGTCCAGCAAAACACTCTGATTGTTGTTCATAATTTGCATCTTGACTCGCCAGGTATACATTGATAATGCATAATGCTCTACAGTAGAATGCAGTACAGCTAAAAATGACTGCTTTGCTCTGATTCAACACTTCCTGAATTGACAGTCTCAGCCCGCGTCGACCCCGCCTGCCGCGAGCCCAAGTACCCCGGTCCTTGCAGAGGCTACTTCCCTCGTTACTACTACAACAACGTCACCAAGACTTGCGAGCAGTTCATCTACGGAGGCTGCGAGGCCAATGGAAACAACTTTGACACACTGGAGGAGTGCAAGAGCACGTGCTTGGGTGAGTGCGGGGAACTACTATCTTCCACTTGCGGAACAGTTGCTTGCTGCGAGTCGGTCGGTATAGTCGACTCAAGTGCTTAATAGCCACCAGATTCTGCTGCTTAGATAGCCAGTCAGGCTCAATGAGACCGGACGGGTTGTACCGATCCTGTTATGTCCGTGAATGCCATTTAAATAATCGAGAGACAATGCCTAAGGGAGATTACTGAAGGCAAAAATTTTCACAAATAAGCAGCAACGAGAATTTCATGAGGTCGTAATTACGTAGATTCCAGTCGTATTATCTGGTGAATCATTGTCGTCAAGGCTATGTTTCATGCCTTGCGCTCTATGTGCCCCATACGACACTTGATGCTCCAGGCCTTGGTCGTTTTATTTTCTTGTGGGTGTCCGACTTCATCGCGTTTGTTCTGGTGCGAATGTTGTCTCGGTGCTCTTACTTCCGTCCTAACTTTCCTCACACCATTTGTGTTCCCAGCATGGCTTTTGTAGGTGTTTTATCGCTTGTTGCGGATGTTTTGCATGCTATGAACATGCCCATTGTGCCGGCTTGGGCATTCATTAAAGACTTAAAAGTTTCTGACTGCGCGAAACCTTTCAGGAACCGGAGCAATCAATGCCTATTCTTGAGAGTTGTCGTTGTTTCATTATAAAGCGAAGCGTTCATTGTCATACGGTATTTCCTGTGCATAGGTCCGCCATGATGAGAAACCGCTGAGCTTGTCTCGTAAATTCGAAATGCGGAAAACATAGAAATACGCCCTTGTTTTCAAGGTTCCGTCTGTTGTTTTCATACCGCCATCTCTTTTGCCGACCCTTTGTATCTAAATTATGCGGCTCAAGGCTAAGATGACTCTGAAATTGACGGTGTTTTTTCCTATTTTCCTCGTTAGTCCAGTGGCGTAGTCTCCGCATTGCATGACTACTTTGTTTGGCTCAATTCTCCGTTATGTTGTTTAAACCCTCTATGCTGCCCTTCTGATTTAAATCAGCAATAGAGTATAAAATACTACTTTCGAGTCTGTTCATCCTATTTGAAAAATTGCCAATATGACCAAATTTCTTAAGAAAAATGGCGACGCTACACTTCCGTTAGTAGAAAAGAAAATTTTCCTTCTCAGCAGCTTTCAAGAAACCACACATCCGCGCCATGTTCTTTCCATGTCTTAAGCGATAACTGCCTTATGTTATCAGAACGCGCCGAGTATATACAGGGTGTTTCACCTAAGACTTTCTGCAATTTTTAAAAATAAGCTTTTTGAATTAGATGCGCGCTTTTTCTGGCATAGCATTGTCAGTGGTGTAGTACATCATAATGCAGCTAAGACGTGCTAACTAGCACGCTTGTTAACCAATATTTAAAAGCTAACTTTTAAACTATTACCGTTGGGCTCCTTAATTATTGAGAGGCATGTAGCCCACCGTAAGTAATGTCGATATCCGTTTTTAGAATTTCGGGAACGCCATTATCCTCGGCGCTGTGGCCCAACAAATTTTGGCTATTTCGGCGAGTTAGGTTCACTGGAGAGGTTGCTTTGCCTGCAACCTTCTCAAACCGCATGTATTTTGGCGCGATGTAGGCGAAATTTGTTGGGCCACAGCGCCAAGGGTAACCGCGTTTTCGAAATTCTAAAAACTCATATGGGTATTACTTACGGTGGACTACATGCCTCTCAATAATTAAGCAGCCCAACGGTAATAGTTTAAAAGTTAACTATTAAATATTGGTTAACCAGCCTGCTAGTTAGCACGTCTTAGCTGCATTATGATGTACTACACCACTGACAATGCTATGCCAGAAAAAGCGTGCATCTAATTCAAATAGCTTATTTTTAAAAATTGCAGAAAGTCTTAGATGAAACACCCTGTATAAGCGCAAACCGTTCATGTTTATGCACGTGCCACTGAGAACGTGCACTTCGTTTTGACGTCATCCCAGCAAGTCTAATTTATGAAGGCGCTTTTGAGAAATTTTCTATGCGAATGGCGGTAGCTCTATCTAAAATCTTGTTCTCTAAGCTTCCCACCTGAGCCTTTGCCGAACAAGGCTTCACATTACTGCCAGGGACAACTCTTTTCTTACCATGAGCAGCCGGAGAGCACATCATAGCTATGTTTATTATGCCAGTGTTATCGCTACTGCACTTCAGAATCCCAAATTTTCGTTTGCTTGTATCCTGCTTGCTACTAAAGAAGTTATTATTTACCTTTTTCACTTTTGCTTCATGGGGTCAAATGCCTGCGAAGACGTTTTTGTAGGCTAGTTGGTGCATTACTGGAAGTTGATTAAGCGCAGATGAACAGCGCAGGAAGGAAGGCGATGAGAGGACAGATCCCTCTCGCAATTTGACAGGACAGGAGCCAGGACAAAGAGGTGTGGACCGAGCGTTCTATCCTTCCAACGTCGCTCGTTTCTGGGCTGTTATTTTGCGCTTAAAACTAATTCTGGTACAAAGTATAATTGTCTGCCATCTAGTTCACATTAGCTTCAAGTGAAGAAAAACAGCGGATAACATCAGTTGTCAAAAATATCATCCTTCTGTTGCTGCTCATCGTGTGTCCGCCCATCCCTGTTATTTTCCCATCGCTGGCTTAGTAGCGTGCGCTATGTATTTTTCTTCCAGAGCCCTAAATATGAACCTCACATGAATGAACCTTCAGAGGTAATGCTGTACACTCTCTGCAAGTGTACACCGAAGTTCATGTTACTGAATTGACATTTTTTATGTTGGTTATTTTCCCCAAAGAATTAAACAAATCAAAAATGAGCTGCAGGGCGCAATAATACTCCTTTAAGGTGCTTTATACACAACTGTCTACTTTGCCAAGTTCCAGCTTTTCCCAAGACTGGGGTAGTACTGACTCTTTTATATCAGGCGAATTTAGCACACCTCGCCTTGCAAAAATGATCTTGTTTTCTGCCAGCCCAAGAACACAGCAAGGAGTATTAAAGAAAACAGTGACCTTGATACGACCTCTTCTCCCATTTTCTTCCTAAGAGATTTTGCGACCTGTAAAAATTGAAACATTTTATCGAAATTAATTTCGTCATATGCTTTCTCGAAATTCAAAATGAATTCCCAATCTGTAGGGGTTACAATTTCACTATTCTGATTGTTTTATTTTTTAGCATCCAAAAGCCTTTAAACACTGCGAGAAATTTGCACAAGCTTGTAAATAATTATTGTTGATTCGTGTTTTTTTCATTCGAGGACAAAGAAATTTGCTTTTTCTGAAGGCTAGTTGTGGCATTCAGGAGGAAGAATATTTGATTCCAGTCAAAATAAAATACTACGCCTATACAGATAGCGCACGCTTGACGAAGGCGGCGGGAGAAAGATAGGAAATAAGCGCTGATCAGTACTGTTCACTTTCTCATGCAGTATTCGTGAGCCAAGCGCACTGGGAAATGAACGGCGCGTTTGATCTCCCGCTGTGGCCGTGTAAGTATGCTTTTGTTAAAGATGTTTCTCACTGCGTTTTTTGGTTGTTGAATGTCAAAGTTCAAGAGAAGAGACAACGTAGTGATTTGATGTATTGCTAAGCTGCATCGTTGCGATTGTATTCTGCAACTCTGCTCTTGAATGTCTCTTTTCCACGGCTGCATCACATGTGGGGCTTGTCGCCTTAGGAGGGATGTTTTTATAAGGAAAACTGTAGCAGGTTTGGTCCAGCCACATAGTCCGGTATTCTAGCATGGCAACTAAAATGTCAGTCGTAAGATCCCAATGCATTATTGGAATATTTTATTTAGAGTAATTATTGAAATAGAGTCCAATTAAGTACAGTTTAGTTGCCTCTTCCAAATTGAATTGAATTTATCAGCTGCCAATCTAGTTGGCAACTGCCAACCCAACCGTTGCGTATGGCGAATATCTGCCACTGTGGACAGGTGTAAGAGTGGAGACGGAAAAGCCGGCTCTCCACTTTTTGGTGACAGCAAGGAATGAGAGAGGGTGAGAAAGAGATGGGGAGGATTGTGGCGTGTGAGGTTCCGACAAGAGCCGAGGAATGTGCAACCGGACAGTCATTGCCACGCTAAGAAACGAGAGAGTGGCTACCGTGGAAGGAGAAGGTTATGACGTGGGTGGAGGAATGCGTTACGTCAGGGTGGTTGAGCTGCAGGATGCAAGGCTACATGGCTAGATGTGGACCGAGAGAAATCCCCCTATCCGCATTTAGGGAAGAGAAGACAGAGATAAAGTGCGAGAGGAAGAGAAGGGTTAACCTAAATATGTTAAACAAAGCTAACGCAGCTTTTTCTGTATCACGCACTAAGCCATGAAGCATAGTTGTATTTTTTTTTTGTTTGGTTCACGTAGAGCATGCTCGGCGTCTATAGCTTTGGAGTAAGGAAACTTTGAAATAAGGAATACCATTCGTAATTTACTTTTCTTTTGCAATTGTGTGGTGCATTTGTTCGAGGAAACACATTTTTCTTGACAAAAGCAT
Source organism: Amblyomma mixtum (assembly GCF_055824585.1). Lineage (NCBI taxonomy): Eukaryota > Metazoa > Arthropoda > Arachnida > Ixodida > Ixodidae > Amblyomma > Amblyomma mixtum. The sequence goes on along the minus strand of NC_143019.1, from coordinate 77,871,836 downwards.
GCAAATAAGATTTTTTTTTGTCATCTAGCTTTCACAACCGCTCTTAAGTACGCTATTTACTCGATGATAACGCGCAGCCATTTTTTTCCAAAAGATTGCTTAAAATTGACGGGTGTGAGAGAATAGAGTACGAAAATGAAACTGAAACTACGCCAGCAAAAACCTGTGGTCATTGACATCACAAAATGACGGCTTGGTCATTCTTAAGCGTCATGTTGAGCATAAATATTATTATACACCCTACCTAGCTTTCCGCAGTCGAGGATACCGAGACGCCTCGCGAGCAATTGAAGTGTTCGGTTTGCAAGCCGCCAACGCGGACTTGAGCAAACATGGAAATGTCAGTTCTGAAGACGCGCCGGGCTCACTAGAATGCCGGGTTGAAGAAAATTAGCTGCGCTTAAACTACTCCTCAACCTGGTTTGAGAGCGAGAGATATGGCGTATCGGGCAACTATAAGAGGCTTGGCGTCTGTAACGTTGAGTGCGTTCCGGACACTGGATAGACAGCCCCACCACCCTACTACTCTGGCAGATGGCAGTTAATGGTTGGTTTGGTTTGGTTTATGCGGTTTAACGTCCCAAAGCGACTCAGGCTATGAGGGACGCCATAGTGAAGGGCTCCTGAAATTTCGACCACCTGGGTTTCTTCAACGTGCACTGACATCACACAGTACACGGGCCTCTAGAATTTTGCCTCCATCGAAATTCGACCACCGCGGCCGGGATCGCATCTTTCGTGTCAGCAGCCGAGCACTATAACCACTGAGCCACCGCGGCGGCCAGTTAATGGCTGATCGCGAGAGTTTTCTCTCCCAATGAACGCTGCGGCCTAATGCAGCAGTGCCGCGTGTCTGCCACAACGTTGTCAGCGCTAACGTTTGCCGCCCACATCTATCTCTCTCACCACCCCACTTACCTCAAAGCGCAATTCAAGCCTCCACTGACCTAGGGAGACGGTTATGCGCACTTCGTTTCATTAAAATGATCGCTTTTGTAAAACATTGTCAACGCCAACACCATTTTTTTTTCTACAGATTCAAGTGGTAATCGGATAACCTCACGTTGTTTTCGTTCTCCTCAAAACATCATGTGGTTGATTAGCGGATGCAGCCGACAAAGCCAATAGGTGTAACGAGGATGGAGTACAAGGCAGGCGGTTGCTTGATTAAAAATTGTGAAAACAGATTAGATTTTGATTTCGAATACGAACAGGCGTTTTCCAGGAAGGCAGATGAAGCTAGTCACTATGGGACGTCAAGCCCGAAAAAACCATAACTCATAGCTTGGTCTGCTTCATCCTAACGTCGGAGTGATTGCAATAAAGATCTGCTAATTCAAAAAAGAAAAGATTCATTTTCACTTTAAGTGAAAATATTAACAGGCGCGCTCCAATCAATGGTTTGCTAGAACCGAATAAATACAGCGATGTGCAATCTTCAGATCACGTAGTACGTCAAGTATGCTAAGTTGCCTCCCGGAGTCGACCAAGCGTTTCCTCAGTCGTATGAATCCAGATATTGAGCCGCAGCAGTGGCCCAATGGTTATGGTGCTCGGCTGCTGGCCCGTAAGAAGCGGGTTCGATTCCGGCCGTGGAGGGCGCATTTATATGGAGGCGAAATGCAGAAGCCCGTGTACTGTGTGATAATGTCAGTGCACGTTAAAGAACCTCCGGTAGTCTAAATTTCCGGAGCTCTACACTACGGTGTCTTTCATAGCATGAGTTGCTTTGGGACGTTAAATTCCTTGAACCAAATCTGAACCCATATATACTGACAACTAGACCATATTGATTGAACCGTTCTTGCGCAAGCAGAAATCTGAAAGAAGTGGGTAGAGGGAGGTGTCATGTGATATCCCAAAGTGGTCTTTAAGGTAATACAACTAAACAAGCCACTAATTTCTGCAATTGTCACAGTTTTGGCTTAGGAAATAAAAAGATCCCTTCCGTAGTAAATACGTTCCCCTTCTCTATCCTGTGCTTGGTGGTCAAAATTTTCGCAGCCCTTCACTACGGCGTGTCTCATAGCCTGAGTTGCTTTGCAAAGTTAAACCCCATAAACCAACCAACCAACCTATCCTGTGCGTACCTTCTCTTTCCATTGTTGAACATTCGTCTGACTCCGACGCTGTGCACTGGAGCTCACAGCACCCTTCCGATGCACTATGCGCGCCGTACATTCATTGCGATTGAATAATTGTGCTAGCGTTTGGTAATATGCTATCACCGCAGCATTGCCTAGAATTGACTTTTAAGCTATCCTCATTTCGGTAAGACATGTCTCATCAGAATTGTGATTATAAGTTTGTAGGCATGCATTCAGAGCAAAGTGTTCACAGCCGGAGTGTAATCACTTCGGTTTAGAAATGTTTTGCGCTCTCTTTTTAAGCTGGAGAATTTATATGACTAATCACTGGGTGCGTCCATTTTCTTCTTCCACAGTCAAGCCGCCTCAGGTGTGCACCTATCCGAGGGATTCGGGGCCATGCAAGGCTTACATGCCGCGCTGGTTCTTCAACACCCTCACCAAATCTTGCGAAGAGTTTGTCTACGGAGGATGCGGAGGCAACGAGAACAACTTCCGCACGTTCGCCGATTGCGACAACAAGTGCAAGAAGTTCCTGGGCGTCATCCCTCGCGCCTGATGGGAGCCCCGTCTTTCTGCGGACAATGAATGCACAAAACACTGGGAGATCAGATTAAATGCAAAGGACAGAAAAAACAGGAAGCTTGGAATGAACTACCTGCAATGTTAAGGAGTGCCGGCTATCAAATATCTCGTTTCATCTCGTAGCATCTGAGAGTTTCCGCAACTGAAAGTCCAGAAAACAAAAGCACGCTCGTTTTTATTTAATGCTTTTATAGGTCAATGTTACGGTTCACTAGATACGTCAAGGAATTCAGCTAAAAACGAATAAACAGTTTCTCTTGCATTTCACGCCAGGTTAGGAAGAAAATATTATGAGCAGAAAGAAATACCGGAAGTTTATATTCTGTGCGATGACTTCGCATCTGCGTTACAGACTGTGGCGTTCCTTTGACGAAAATAAAGCAATAAAGTTGTCTCCTACTAAACCTGTGTACATTTTCCTGCGTGACCTGAGTGATGTAACAAGTGTGTTGATAATTTCGACCTTCGCACCGAGGCACACTCCTGTCACATGTTCACACGCCAGGTCCTCTTTACTAGACGCGAATATTGTTATGGAGTGTTGCAACGGAGGAGCAGTGTTTCAGATAGAGAGAGGGAAATTTTTAAGCACTTTCTGCAGCGGCGATAATGTTCACACTATAGATTTCTTACCAATTCTTTTATGAAGAAGGGTGCAGGTCTCGAAACTTCTTGCACACTGCTTAAACGTTTTGCACCGTAATGGATGCAAAAAGGTTTTCTCATGATTTTCACTCACGACTGCACCCTCTAAGCATGAATTTTATGTCGAGTGCCTCTTCTTCATATGCAAAATTAAAGCTGCAGTAGCCTTGATTTCACTTGGGCTGCAGAGAGGGTGCGAAAATGGACGCGGATAAATGGATAAATGATGAGGTAATTCATTGCAAGATTTTTTGATGTACGCATCTAAGAAATCAGAGAGCACGGGCCACCAAGCCGAACACCATCAATAAATGGAGACATGCTAAAATGGCTGCTGCTCTAATTAGGCGGAATTTTGGGCTAGTTTATTCGCCATAATATTAAGAAAACGCTCAAAAAAATTCAAACACTACGACCGCAGAAAGCGCTTGCTTCAAGCTAAATTTTATTCATTAGCGAATCATAATAATTACTAAAAGAACAACCACACAAACAACTAGAGAGAATGACCTGATATGAACCCGAGACAACCTTAATCACTCCTCTCCAGGTAACCAAGGCCTCCACGGAAACGAGGCAGTCGACGCCGCCGCCCGCGCGCTCTCACTTTGGGCATTTTCTGCTGGACCCGAAGCCGAGCAGAACACTGATTTCCATCCGGTTTACACATTTAAGGAAATATGCGATTATTACAAATCCCAGCGCAAAACTCTCCCACCCCGTGCAAAGGGCTGGGGAAGGCCAACGAGCGGGTACTCCTGCGCCTGCTCACTAACAAAATTCTGTGCCCTGCAACTGTGTAGCATCTCGCTCCTCAGTTCGACGGAATTGAGCAGGACCCATCCCTAACCCCTATTCCTAACCCCACCCGAGACAACTGCGAGGCGACCCTGTCCGGCTGCTGCACCCTCTAGGCCCAAAGGGCCTTAACGCAGCGCGCCCGGGCTGCGGCAACCGCCAATGGCGTGCCTGACTAGGCATCCCACCTAGGGGTTGTAAGGGCGTGACCCTTCACGTCACAACCCACAGCACTTCTCCCTATGATTACATAAATGTTTTCGCCACCGCCACCTCTTCTTTCCATAACTGAAAATTATACCTCTATTTTTGATGTTGTAATTGATTGCATGCTAAAGCATGAACCACCTACACGTGCCGGTGAGTTTGCTTCGATTATTTATCTTATCATTCTGCAACAGCTTCTAGGCAGGGTTTCACAGCAAGTAAAGTCATTTCTACAAGCTTGCTGGTGATCTCAACGCCGGCAATGCATTCCTAAACACCCTCATGCAGTAAAGTTACGGTTGTAAATATGCTCACACATCCTTTTGTTTAGATATTTGCCGCCGTGATCGATGCGCAATTTGCTCCAAGGTAGTGTTATGTTATAAACAACACTATGATTCCAGAGAACAAACGGTTCCATTCGGGACGTTTCTGAACCAGTTGCGGGCTTTTTGACCACCTTCTTAGCATTACGCACTTTCATTACTTTTAAATTAGTAGAAAAACCCATTTACGTTACCCTTCTGACCGATGCCACAGGTGCTCTGAAATACCCTGTGATTATACAGTATGGACACTTTCCCCTTGTCTATTTGTGTCTTCAGTATTTGAGTAATTTTCCCATTGTTCGACTGACATTCTCTTTCCTTTCTGAGGATGCTTCCTGTAGTCTACACCAACAAATTAATAGGGTACTCAGCATAACTATGTAGAACGGTCTCTTTCTTTCAACATTCTACAAGGAGTGTGTAATCTGTTGAGAAGAAAAGCTTCGGAATCCCACTTCAGGGCATCCCTCTGAGAAATTTGATAAAAAGTGATTCGCCATCCATAAGCACCACACAATAAATACATACATATATACTGTCACCACTTCGCGCACTGTAGGCGTGCGTTCCCAGGCACCCTTAGAGCGTATGGGGGTAGCAGTCTCGGACAAAAAAGAGATGCCCTCGACTAAGCGTGACAAGCTCAGCGCAGACAAGCTACCAAGTGACAAGAGGTTTTTGGTCGCTTGGTGCCCAGCTTTCGCGGTCACAAGCCAGAGAATGGGTCGGAGACAAAGGTTCACTAACAAAACAAAGTTTTATGCAGCAGTGAGACGATACAGAGGATTTAACAATCACTAGTAAAAGCAGATATAAAGTGATTAACAAAACGCAACTCGTGCAAAGTTATATTCGAGAGTGATTGTAATACAAAAGAATTATTGCACTTAAAGTGCACTAACACAAGAGAGAGGCAAACACGGAGAACACAGTTTGTTTACCGGGCACAGCGACAGTCCGACGACCAGAAGTTCACGACGATGATGCAGTCCCGCAAACTGGCGCGAGCTGCCTCGTTGAACCGCGGCTGGGCGAGTAGTGTTGTCCCGGGAGTCGAGCGGGCATGCTTCATTGAAGCTTAATCGGCGGCTTGGACTACTTGAAAGCAGTCAACGCCCTTCTTATGAAGGCTTCCTTTATGTCTGGCTGTTCTTCGCACCAAGGCCGGCACGCACATACACACAGTATCGACTGTGCAGTCTCCTTCTCCTTCTGGCGCCAGGCGCGCGTCCCCATTGGTTAAAGGCCGGGAGTAGCTTCGAGGAGCTTCTAGATCTTTCTGTCGTGGCGCCGCCGCCGACGCGCGAGTGAAGAGGTGGAGGGCATCTCTTAGCGCACGCAAGGCTACGCCCTCTCCGTCAACATCGCGTAGGAACCACTCCGACAGTCTAGAGCACAGTGGAAGAAACAGACTAGGTGTCTTAACGCGGCTGCCGCGCCGGCGACTTTTTTGATCGTAGTTTACGCCTCTCTCGGCAGATGGCGTGGATCGTTGGGGGGTCAACCGTAGCACCAGACGCGGCGCGCGGATCTTCACAAACATTCGCACGGTCGTAAAAATGACAAGTTAATTGCCCGATATAAGTCTGTACACTAGAATAAACGGCCGGCAAGCCTTTGGAAGCAAGCTTAGGTATATACTCATGATTATTTCAGCTTAGAAATGCTATTCATACCTAAGCGCGCTTTGATACTCGTAAACGTCGAATATATCGGCCACAGTGGAATCGCCCGCGTGTTTACTAGTCCTCAGCTTGTACAAACGCAAAGCAATTTGGCTTGTGCGGAATGCAAAAGTCTTAGAAAGAAATTTCCAAATACGCGCTATTAAGATGTCAAGAAATCCTAGTCACGCATGTCAAATACGCTAGCTCCTGATAACGGAAGGTGATCGCTGGTTCCCGCTTGGTTTTGTGTCGGGAATTATTGCTCACGTAGGTGCTCGCTTTCCAATTCCATATCTGCGCGAAAATAGTGGCCCCACGCAAACTACGGGCTGCCGCGTGTTCCCGAAATGCACTGTCTCCACCTCTGTTTTGCCGGCACAAGCGTACAGGCACGCAAAAAGTAAAGTTTGAAGTCCGTGCTCTCGAAATGTCTCATAAAACAACCGGCTACACAACAAGACGGATTTTATTTTTCACATTCATGCAGACGTCGCCAACACAATATCACATCGGAGGCCGAATTTCGATGAAAGCGAAATTCGAGAGGCCCGTGTGCTGAGTGATGTCAGTGCACGTTAAAGAACCCCAGGTGGTCCAAATTTCCGGAGCCTTCACTACGGCGTCCCTAATAGCCTAAGTTGCTTTGGGACGTTAAACCCCAATAAACCAAACCAAACCTAAATTCAGGACTGCAGTGCTTTTCAAGGTGTTTGGCATGCTAGACAAGCTTTTAAAGCTTCCTAAGATGTTGCATTTTCGCTTTCGAGTCAAATTTTTGTCTGTTTGCAGGCCTGCGTCATTCGCATAGCAATGTAATAGTGCAACAAATTTGCCATCATATCTTCTTTATGCCCCTCACATGGGAACGAGAATGTATGCTTTGCTTGCATAGCTTCAATTGTTACCTCATACGCATTCATGTGTGTGGCATTTTGCTGAAATTCTTTTTCATCGATCTGCAGCCAAGAAAAAATTCTGATATTTGGGTGCAGGAGCCCACCTCTTGTCTTACATTGCACAAGTGTGCTTTCAGGCTGAGCATGGACCTCAGTTTCTTCAACAAGGCTCTGTCGGCATGCGGGGCAGGTTGAGCCCTTCAACATTTTTCTGCACATAAACCCAGCCAGGTAATAAGTAATGCACATAAACCCAGAGGCAGTCAGCAGCCTCTGGCTCTGCACATACCTCACCAAACGCTTCATCACACTCAACCTGAGCGGCAACCAATCCATCCAGTTTGCATTTTAGCTGCTGAAGACGAGTCTCTTGTTTTCCGTCCATTTGGAACGCAAGCTTTAGATCAGCCAACTTAAGCATATGTGTTTCGCGAGCTTGCTCTACCTCGCAGTTCCCAAGCTTGGGTGGTTTGATCAGGATATACACTGAAAGCATGTTATATAGCTGAAGAAATGTGGCTAAGGAGGGATGGTCATTCTGACCGCCTGCTTGGCGGATTGTCCCAAAAAAACGCTCTAATACATCCTGATTAAATTTTCCAGTCAGTACTTACTTGAAGCCCCACTGTTTGAGCAAATATCTTGTCAGCTCTAAAGCTGACAAAACTGTGACACGCGTAAGCCTGCTACAGTATGCTCTGTCAGAAAATGATCGCGAGATATCCTTCCGGCCACCACTTCCCCCTCGCACTTGTTAAGCCAGTACAAGAAGGAGGCGAGAACTCCGAGATCTTTGCTGCTTTCACTGATGCCTTCTTTGGGATGGTGGCGATTGAGTGCGTCAAACATATCGTTAAATTTCAAGGTGAATTCTACCGTGCCTTTAACATTCTCCACTCCCACTGTTTTCCTTTGCGAGTAAAACTCCAGCCCGCTGGCCACACTTCGACTGAACAGCTGGGTAGCGAGTTTTACGCTCATCTTCTCCGTGTTCGGCGGATTAATATGGGCATATGTGAGCTTGTGGCAAACACGCAAATGTCCAGGCTGCTTTTGGTCTTGAACAAAAAGCTTATCATAGTGTGCCCATTGGACACGGCCACCAGGAAAGTTAAGAACCTTTTTGGAATGCAGACGGTTGCGCACACACTTCATAAGATGCGGAGCATCCGAAAAGACAATTATGCTACGCTTGTCATCAACAGGGATGAATGAAACAGCTTTTACCCTTCACACAATACACATGAATGTATGACGGAAAATATAATGGGCAAAAAAAAGACACATGACACAAAAACAAGCACAGCGATCACTACCTCTCCTCCAAATACATTCGCCGGCACACACACCGCCTACACGCCCGCTGACCCCCTAATCTGCTAGCGCCATCTCACGGCGCTCCCAGAAAACACGAGCCGACGGTCGTCAACTTCGCTTGCTGGAAAGGCGCTATCGTTCAGACACCTAGTATATTCTTCCACCGTGGTCTAGATCATTCGACGGCAATCCCCCCCCCCCCCCCCCCCGCGCCACGTCGCGAGCGGTGGTGGAGGGGGCAGCCACACACGCAAGGCTAGTCGTTCTCCATGGGTTCCTTCTTCCCCGCTTTATGACGCGCACCGCCGAGAGCCGTCCGCGTGGCGCTGTTTTGTTCCTTTTTTTCAAAATTGCGCCGAATTTGGTGACATACACATATATACAAGAATACATTTTTTATCGCACATTAAAATGCATATTTTTTACGTTAATGGAGGCATCTGGATACTTAGACAATAGCTTATAATGGATTCATTATCGAAGTGCAGCATATTTAGACAGTTTAACATTCCTGCCACATATGAATATTTCACTAGTAGGGTGAAGCGCACTATTCTGATAATATGTGTTCTTTTAGGGCAACTACTATGTTGGTAAAGTTTTCGATGCTGGATGGAACGACGTTCAATACTTCAGCGCTGAGAAATTATACCGTTAGATGTCGGTACACATTGTTTGTTATAGGTAATTGAGGTTATTATTATCGGCGTAGCTGGTGTTACTTGAAGGTAGTACCATGATAGAAGATTTGTAAGGTTTATTTGTGTTTAATATGCTCTTCACTTGAAGTGTAGTCATGCAGTCGCGAATTAAATGGACAGGCATGATGTGAAGGTTTCTGTATAATGGTTCTGATGATGAATGGCATGGTACCAACGCTATTCTTCTTAACGCTCTTTTCAAGACAGCAATGAGTGCAGTGATTTCCATAAGTGCAGCCCCATGAGTTAAAATGAAATACAGTGCAGGAAATCATGCACAATGTATCAAAGCTAAAATACTTTCTTTCTTTAATTATTGTGGCCCAAGTAATGGTTGATTGCTTGAAGAGCATTTCTATGTGGGGAGTCCAATTTATTGATTCCTCTAAGGTTATTCCTGAATATTTGAAAGTCTGTACTAAATCAAGCGGTATTCCTCCGACCTGCAGTGCACATCTTATAGGCCGCTGTTTTCTGCTAGAGGTGAAATGGGGGGCCCCCGAGGGTACAACATGGGCAAGTGGGACTGGCGCAACCTTTGGAGTACCTACGTCGGCCCCCTGTGGGGAATAAGTGGACAAGCCCAAATTTGGTCAGCCACTATTGATTCTACTCGAGCCCCATATCGCTGCTGCTAGGGCTACCTCAAGCGGCATTCCTACATCTAGCCCACATCAGTCCCTAATCGGGTACCTGAAGGCAGGCGGCACATCAATGAGGCCCCTATGCTCGACAAATCATTGCGGGCGTGCCCACAACCTGGCGACGTAAGTCTCTTGTCCGGGTTTTCTTGCCATATGCAACACAAATGCGGGCGCTATAAGAAAAAAAAAACGCAGAAAGCTCAAATGGGGCCGCCGATGTGATGCCGCATGAGGTTCTACTCTATCGGCTACGGGAGGTTTAATCCACCGGTGTGGCTACAACGTATTATACATGAAATTTTTCAGTTCACTGGTTTCTAATATACGCAGTCGCAACTTAGTCTGACTGATAACTTGTAATGTAATTGACGGCACCATTACTCGATTATTTCAAATAAAATGCGTTCGGCTCTATCACTCAACTAAATTGTGGAAAATAATTACGCCACGCGAAGAATGACTGTGCCTACTTACCAGGACGCACTGAACTACCCGAGACTCTCCGCGACGTCACAAACTACCCCTATCGCCGCCCCTACGTTGCGGTCCCCTCCGACAACGCAGCGGAAGAGAGAGAATAGTACTGTGGGGGCATTTGCGGCAGGCTCTGCACGTAAAGCATCTAGATCGGCCTCACTTGGGGACCATGTGGGCAGCAGCCAAATTGGACTTGCCCATTTACAAGCAGAATCGGTCCCGTTCTAATTTTCGAGGGTCTAACTGAAATGAAATTCAAACTCTCGTCCTCAAGTACTATCCACACCTGACCAAAAAAGGGCCGATGAGGGAGCTTTGTGGGCAACCCCGTATCACGCAGTGCAGACTGAATGTTCGCAGCCCCACGCAGGCTACCTGCATCGGTCTTATCCTGGTGAGCTGCAGATAGACCCTGAGGACGAGAGTTACCTTGGTTTTCATTTCAATTGAACCCTCGAAAATCAGATCTTCTCATCCGCTGTGGCGGCAAGCACGTCATCTTCATCTCTTCTCTGTTCATCCTTCCTGCAACTCCGATCGTCACTTCCTGCGTTAACGTTCACTGCCGTTCTTCTAGTTTGCGAGGTCACGACGTTCGCACGGTGTCCCCGGGTCGTCTCGCGGTCTAGAAGACGATGAAGTGGGCAATGGCGCGGGTGGAAACGCTCGTGCGAGGCCGTCTGTTATTAAATCATGCCGTAGCCATCTGTTATGTCGTTCTGTATTCATCTACTTGCCGTCACGTAACAATATTAAACCAAAATGACAAGATTCGCTTTCTGGTGTTCATTTTTTGGAACTATTTTTTAAAGTCTATATCCACCTTTGTGTTAGCTTTACTGTTTTGTCTTGGGTATTGGGATTATGAATAAAATAAGCTCACAGTGCAGTTTTCATTTGCCGTATTTGAAGATAACAAGCGTTCGGCACAATGTGAACAATTGTCGCCATCATGGAATAGAATAATGTTTTTTGGCTGGAAACGTGTTTATTTTTGTGTACCCATAATTAAGCGGTGCTACAGGAATCTAAAGCACAGTTTAACTTCACAAGAACAGCATTTTTAGCAACATAACTTGTGAAAAATCACGCTGACCACATTCACACCGAAGACGAGCGATCTGTTCTCTTAATGCCAAAGGAGGTAACACCCTCTTGAAGGGCAGTACCGCATACTATCACTCGGCTTGTTCCGATGATCTGTGCAAGAGGAGGACCAGTATCAACGCAAAAAGGCTGACAAGACGCGCAGTTGCGATATGAACGCAACCCTTCCACTGTTATGCTAGCTTTGCTTATGCGGCAGTTTCTCGGAAAGGTTAATTAGTGGTAATAAAAAAATACAACTACAATTTACCTTACATTGTCAGCGGCAGGCAGGGCAACGCGATCATGCAAAGGGACCAGCGGGCACAGGCCGTCGAAAGCATGCCGAAGGCAACATATTGTTTGCAAAGCGGAGTGCAAAGCAGAGTGAACCACTGGAGGTGGCTACAGAAGATGGTGAGAATATTTTCCAGCGACCACGCATACCAAGCCGCGAACTAATGTTGTTAACTCAAATTTTTACGATGTAAAATATTTTAGCCTCCATGGCAATTATCTGTGTCGTAAACATTTAGGGTGGAACTTGGGCGTGGTGAAGAAAACCGCGGAAGGGAACGAACCGAGCTCGGCCGCCGTAACGGCGCACCTTTTCGCGGTCGCAGCTCTTCATCGCTTAGAAGGGTCATCAGAGACATTCTTGGTATATTTGCAGTCCCAATGAGAAGGTCATCATGAACAGGAAGGAGCGGATGGTTAAATTCCTGTAACAGCGTTCATCAGTGTGTGTGAGCTAGGCTGAGCTTCTTTTTTTCCTCAGTGATGCGTCCCACCACGGCAAGCCGAGGCTGCTTGCTTCTCGCTATCGGTTACGACTACATAGACGCACCACCAAAACAAGCATTATACGAAGTAAAACCCCACAGAACCGGAACGCAAAACTTTAAGTCAGCGCTAGAAATGTAAAACATGAATGAATGGGAAATAATTTATTGTGTCGACTCGCACTGCATAAAAGAGTACCAAGTAGAAACCACGAATTATAATAAAAAAGGCGATTTTAGAGTAGGATAGAAGTTTATTACTGAACAGAAACAAGTGGTTGCCTTAGACACCTGTTAATCACGACTCGCATAGAATGGGCCTCAAAGTAAGATAATTGTTGAGTAAAGAACTGTCGTGTCCGGTCGCTGTGTTGAATGCAGCGAAAGACGCACACGGTACTTTTAGACTTCGTTTATTTAAAGCCGATGAGGGTGCGACCAGCGTCGACCGAGGCAGGAGCCGAACTGGCCGCCCGAAGAAAGGAGGGAGTGGAGAAGCGTCCACGGCAGGGAGTGGCTTCCCAGAACAGGAGGAGGGTGCGGGGGCGCACCGTGGGGGGGCATCCGGCGACAGCGTGCGACGAGGGGCAAGCGGTCGTTAGGAGGAGGATGCGAGTGGTCGTTAGGAGGAGGATTGAGTGGTCGTTAGGAGGAGGATGCGAACTGTCGTTAGGAGGAGGACGCGGGGGCGCACACACACAAAAGCAATAAGGGGACACAACACTTCCTTCCCCCTTAGAAAGTTGCCTGGTATCGTGCAGGGGGTCGGCGCTCACGCGTGGAGGCGCGCTGGCTTTGTGCGCTCGGGGGAGAAACACTTGTAGGCTGGCTGTTGTTCGCTGTGTCTCCTGGGTCTGTCCTGGGCGAAGTCTCTTCTTCCGGGAAGAGGTGCCAGGCTATGTGGGAAAATGGTGCACGTGTTCTCTCCGCTGGCGGACAGCTCTCAGACGGCGTCGTAAATCTACGCAGCTGGTTGAGATGTCGGTGTGCTACTGTGCCATGTATGTTGACGAGCCAAGAGCGCAGGCCTATGCGTCTGACAATTGTAGCTTCCTCCCAGCGTGGCTTTTTCAGAAACTGTCGGGCGAGGACGCGCTGCCCCTCATTAAGCGTGCCGCAGCGCGGAATTGCTTTTTCTTCCCGGAACGTCTCTGCCTTTGGCTCGGGGAGGATGGCTGTGAGCTGGGTTCGCATTTCACGCTCGAACATCATTTTCGAGGGGGTCTCGCCTGTTGTGCTCTGAACCGTCGTGTGCTGCTTGAAGAGAAAGCGCGCAAGGCGGCGCTGCAGCGAGCCTGTCTGATCTCTTTCAAGGGCGCGTTTTAGCTCGGCTACGTAGCGCTCGGCTTGTCCGTTTGTCGCTGGGTGGTAGGGGGCCGATGTAACTGATGAGATCCCGTTGTCGCGATAAAACTTGAGGATCTCCGCAGACACAAACGGTGTTCCGTTGTCCGACACTACCTTGCGCGGCAGGCCGAACGTTGCAAATAGTGATCGGAGGTTGTCAATGACTGCTGCCGAAGTCGTCTGTCCCATTTGCCTTATCTCAAGCCACTTTGTGTAGGCATCTACGACCACAAGGAAAGTGCAGCCCTCAATTGGTCCTGCAAAATCAATGTGCAGTGTGTGCCATGGTGTGTCTGGCTTTTCCCATTCTGGGACAGGAGCTTTCGGCGGGGCGCTCCGGCTGCTCTGGCAAGGCTTGCATTCTCGCACCACTGTTTCGATGTCGTTGTCAATGCCAGGCCACCACATGTAGCTTCTGGCACACTTTTTCATTGCAACGATGCCCCGATGTCCGGCGTGGATGAGAGACATAGCTTGTGCGCGTAGTTCTCTCGGCATCACAACTCGGGACCCAAATATGATGCAGCCGCGATGGGTGCTCAACTCTGTAGCTCGCCTGCGGTAAGCGTCGAAGTTGTCCCCTTTGAGTTTATGCACGTTGCCTTGTTGAACAGCTGTGTAAACTAGCCGGAGAGCTGCGCACTTCTGCGTAGATGCTGCAACTGTGCCTGCTGTAAGCGGAGGTTCTGGCAGTGCTTCGAACATCAGAACGTCTCCTGGTGGAAATGGTTCGTCAACAGTTGCGTCTAGTGGCAGACGGCTTAGCGCATCGGCGTTTTGATGTTTACTCCATTTCATCACGCCTATTGGAGAAAACCAATTTCTCCCTAGAAGGCTTGATCCTGTGCCCTTCACAACAAGCAGAGGTAGCGTATGGGTCTGGCCGTTGTAGTTAACCTGCACGTTGGCAGAGCCCAATAGTGGCAGATTCTGTCCTGACCACGTTCGCAGGTGCGTGTCGTCTTGTTGCAGGGCGGGTGCGTCAGATGGCCATGAAGTTCGGAACGTGTCCTCACTGATCAGAGTACAGGCTGCGCCGGAGTCCACCTCGAACTTAATCAGCTGGTGATGTACGCTTACTTCTGTAAAAATCTTCGGTCGCGTGCCGAGATTCATGGTGTTCAGGTCGTACAACACAGATGGTGTTGCTGATGTTGCTCCATGGAGATCAGATAGCGGCGTATTCTCTGAGGCGTTGACGCTGTGATTAGGCTGGGAAGGTGACTTTATCTTGGCAAGTCTCCGTTTCGTAATGCATGCTCTTTCGATATGCCCTCGCTTGTGGCAAAAATTACACGTGGCTGACTGGAATCGACATCCCTGGGGGTTGTGTTGGTCGTCACACCGCCAGCAGCGTTGTGCCTTTTTGACCGATTTTACAACAGAAGGCTTGCGCACCTGGTTGCTTGTCTGGTGTACCGGCTCGGTGTTCCGGCGAATCCCTCTCTGCTGGTGACGGCGCTCTCCGCTCGAACGGCGATGTCGTAAGCTTTGCTGAATGTGAGGTCCTTCTCAGCGAACAGGCGCTGCTGCAGTGACTCGTCACTCAGTCCGCACACAAATCTGTCGCGTAACATCACGTCCAAGGGAAGCATGGTGGTGTTAGCAGAAGAAGCTGCGTCTCCCTCCTGCCCGGTAGCTGTTGTCGACAGCGTTCCAAAATTGCAGTCGGCAGCGAGCTTCTTGAGCGCGGCTACGTAGGCGCTCACAGTTTCTCCTCCCAGTTGATCTCGTCGTTGGAAGCGAGCCCGGCTGTAGACCTCGGATGGCCTTGGGTCGTAGTGCTTTTGCAGCGCTTTTACGATGTCGTCGTAAGACACTGCCGCTGGTGTGCTTGGCTGAATAAGGGCGCAGACAGTATCGTAGGTCTGCTCCCCGCACAGCGTCAGCAGGTTGGCCCTCTTCAAGGCTGGGTCTGTGATGTTGTTAGCTTCAAAGTAGAACTGAAGGCGTCCAACCCACGATGACCACGATGAGCCGTTGAACTCTGGTATCTGATTGGGAAACCCTCGCGTAGCCATGGCTTGTCAATAGCGTTGCGTAGCGCGGGTCGAATCCACTTTCTCGTCGCCACTGTCGTGTCCGGTCGCTGTGTTGAATGCAGCGAAAGACGCACACGGTACTTTTAGACTTCGTTTATTTAAAGCCGATGAGGGTGCGACCAGCGTCGACCGAGGCAGGAGCCGAACTGGCCGCCCGAAGAAAGGAGGGAGTGGAGAAGCGTCCACGGCAGGGAGTGGCTTCCCAGAACAGGAGGAGGGTGCGGGGGCGCACCGTGGGGGGGCATCCGGCGACAGCGTGCGACGAGGGGCAAGCGGTCGTTAGGAGGAGGATGCGAGTGGTCGTTAGGAGGAGGATTGAGTGGTCGTTAGGAGGAGGATGCGAACTGTCGTTAGGAGGAGGACGCGGGGGCGCACACACACAAAAGCAATAAGGGGACACAACAAGAACTTATGAATGCCATGTAATTTTTCTTTATAATGCCATTGACTGCGATCATTTACAAACTATAAATCGTATTTGGAAACGTTGAAGTGCTTCCAACACTTCCGAGAAGGCGCTTCAAAATACAGGCCCAACTGACCTGTGTGAATTGAGCTGCCTGGGTCTTGAGGTGCTTATAGCTGCCTGGGACTTGAGCTTGAAGTGCTTATAGCTTCCATTGTTATAGTTCATAGAGTTACCGCAGAGCATGAGTTAGGTACTCAAAAGAAACAGGCATCAACTTAATAAGAGGTCATATTTGTACCTGATTCTGATTACGTGTTCCGCTTGTTAGAATCCTCCAACTCAGGTAATTACGCATATCGTCGATGTCTAAATACCGCCGTGCTAGTATCTCAATGCCAAGCACTGCTGTCGCGGCAACTAGAATACCCGCTAAGCACGCAAACAGAAGACTGAACTCCTCAGTTTGTTCCACGCGCTCACTGCT
This sequence comes from Amblyomma mixtum, assembly GCF_055824585.1. Lineage (NCBI taxonomy): Eukaryota > Metazoa > Arthropoda > Arachnida > Ixodida > Ixodidae > Amblyomma > Amblyomma mixtum. Next base: position 77,855,333 of record NC_143019.1, on the reverse strand, counting down.
TGCCCTGCTGACCGCGATTATGCGATACCGAAGCTTGTAGAGGAAGTCGTTTTTCTCAAGTGCACGCAGCGACGCTTCGAAGCTTCTGCGCAGCAGGTTGTGATATTCCTTCGCAAGAGGGTAGTTTTTCCGCACAGGCGTTATGCCTAAAATGGGCTTCAGTGGCGCCACTGATTCTACGATTCTCGGTCCCTCTCTTTCCAAGAACCATGTGGGGAATCGGTTTATCAAGCAGATGTGGCCTTCCCTTTGGGCGCAAGTCAGACAGTCGCTGACGCTTTCAGTTACCAGCGCTGTTCCCTTACTGTGTTTCCTGAAAAGCGACTGGAGCTTAAGGTAGAGTGAGCTGCTTGTAAAGTTATTACTCAGATCGTAGGCCATCACTGAGCCCCCAACCACGCACAGTGAGACACTTCGACTATCGAGGGCAATTGCAAGCTTCTCTGGTGAGTCGAGACTATCTGGAGGCGACCGAAAGCTGAGGCGCGGTGTTAGCTCGCTCCTAATGTAATTGGAGAGTGGAAGAATGGCCAGTATCCAGAACCCGTACACCAGGGTCTTGCTTGGAGCACAGCGGCTGTTGGGAGGTATGGGTGATGATGTAGCCAAGAAGGATGCAATGAGAAACATCGCGGAGTCCAGTGAATTGGCTGAGGTTGGCATCCTGCTAAGAAGGAGATAATCTGCTAAGATCAGCATCAGCAGACATGCCACTAAGGCTATCAACAGTAGGTAAAAGACGCGCTGGGATTCTATAACTATGTTCAACAAGGACTCAGATCGTATATTACCGCGCTGCGCGTAGAATGTTTCGTACGTGTACACCACCACAGGCGGAATAAAGCATCTTCGTGGCGCATAGTCTGTCGCAGCGCTGATATCCAACAGAATCTCGACATTCTCTTTGCAGAAATCGCTGAATATATCTTCTACATTATCGTACAGCTTCAACAAAAGCGTAGCGTTATAAAAATGCTAGGCACTCTTGACCAACTGAGAGCTTTCGTGAAGACAGGGACGAGCTGCTTTGGTGAGTAATGGATTGTAGCAGGCGATACGCACCACAGTGTTCTTGAAGGAAGTCAAGTTTTGTCTATTTTTCTGCTTTCCAACTTGTGTGCATTCCTGGGATGATACACTCAATCCCAAAGAGCTGGTAGAGGATACAGATATGTTACTCCGTTCGCCGTCAGAGCCCCTGGTGTGAACTGTCTCCATACATGGGAAGCTTTTTCCGTAAGAGTGACTCGTTGCACGATTCATGGCGTCTCGGGCGTGTGGGTTGTCACCAAGAAGAATCCAGTCCTCGAGGTAAAACACACTTTCATCCTTAAAAGTTGTCTGAAAGCACTTCAAAGTGTGCCTGCCTTCGACTAGTAATACAACGGTTGTCTTGACGCTGTAGAAGATGTTTCTCTCAATCATGTCGTGAAAATTCGGATTAGGTAACAACCACCGACTCGATAGCCAAGGCAGTTGCTGCATGAGATGAACGTCCGAGCAGTGCCAAAAACCTTGACACGTTGCTACGGCAACGTGGTTAACTTTTCTAGGCGAGAACGGAGTTCCTTAAGAACGGGCTCGCTGACTTTTTGACCCGTCGTTAAGAGAAACGATAAATGGAGTACTAGACCTACTGACGCTAAATACAGTGCAGCAATCATACTATTAGGTGCGGAGTGTGGCAGCAGGCTGCGAAACTTTTTTTCAGTGAGAGCTGTTCATGCTGCCCAGAAAATAACTATATCCACGTACCGGGGATTTTGCTGTCACAAGTAAATCTTCTTCGAGGGTGTTCAACAATAATGTTGTATCATTTTGTCCATCGGAGCTTTGAGATGAAATTTTAAGCAGAGAGGGGCACGTCCGTTTCAAAAATAAGCAATAAACACAAGAAACGGTGCGTATTACAAGCTGCCCTCGAGGCTATCAGCCCTAATGAAGTTGCACGCTCAAGACGGATGCTGAAACGCTTATTTGGGCACACGTCCGCTCGTTGAGATTTCAAGCCTACGAAATCATCGCGCCCCTGCGAAACAAAATGACATCGTGTAGTTAAGGTGCTTTGCGGAAAAAACCAACTATGTCACTGATGTTATTTGGTCTTCGCACAATCATCAGTATCTACCTAAACGCACTAAGGAAACTTTAGTGCGCGTGAATACTTGTAAGCCAAATTGAAGGCGGAAAAAGCGATTGTACCACGATCATTGTCTCTTATTCGACGCGAAAAAATGGCCAGTGTTTAGTGCGCATAAGACAGCGCATAGATCATGTTTAAATGTTGGGAGAGAAGAGTCAGTAGCACAGGGATCACTGAAGGGTGATGTTTCAAGTCTGGTGAAACGTCGTCTGCTGCCGCTTGAGCTTCAGAAGACAACCTGAAAGCAACTGGTGCACGCTGGATGTGTTTCCTAATTTCATCCGTGCCCGTTTCTCAGATTGTCACATAGTCCACGTTCAGGTCTTTGTAATGCAATGAATCGAAAACGGGCGCGCGGGAAGTCGAGGAAACTGGTAGCCTGCAGTTCACTTACATTTATAACGTACGCGGCGATATTAGGAGCCTTAAGCAGGTGAGTATTTTCACAATTTGGCGCGCACTGTCAACTTTGAGGGCTGCAGAATTCCACCTTCTTCTTGCCTAAAATGATGTACACCAGAAAAAACTTTGCTGTGCAGGTATGTCAGCAGTACCGGCCCTTCTTCATGCCACCTTGCACAAACTGGCTTTCTCCGTTATACGCCTGAAACTGATCACCAACACCGGAGCCCTTACCAAATGGCCGCAGCAATCAATTTGTCAGCACCGTAGAGCGAGGGAGCGGTAGTGGAGAGTGTTCTACACAAAGGAAATCTGGAGTGAATAATAGGTGGCAAATTCGGTCAGCGTTTCAACGTCTGCTTGGTGATGCGGCCTGCATACGCTGGGCACTTAGTCGAACTGCACTTCCCTCACGTGGAAACTGCGATCCCGTTTTACAATGCGCAATTACGCGATCAATAATAATTTTCTACAAATGGTCCCACTCATGAACCGCCTCTCACTTCGCCAGTTATATGAAAAGGTCATTGTTGCGCCTCCAAAGGGGAAGTAAATTAGATAACTTCGGTGGTGCGAAGAGACAATCGCATGACGCCTTTTACAATAGAAGCATAAAGTGAATGGACATTTAACGTTTAAAAGAGCGTCTCTGGCGTTACACTGAAATCGAACTTCCAGGTGAGGAGGAAGCGCGGAGGGCGTACTCATTTCAAATCCCTTTGTTGCCTAGATTCTATGCATAGCAGTCAAAAAGCCGTCTGTTGGGGATGCATTATTTAGAGATACCAATTACTGTCGTCGCATTGTTCCGCAAATCCTCCAACCTTCGTCTAATTTGCACATTGTTTTTGGGCTCCAGTCTTACATCTACGGCCACGGTACCGACCACAAGTGAGAGCCGGCCAAACCCGCATTGGCTGTCACTTGTCACGCTTTGTCACACTCCCGCTTAGATAGGCTATAACTCGAAGAAGGTACTCGAGGTACATGCCACTCGTGTCCAACTCTCAAGGCTCGAGTACAATACAGTGACGAGGCACGTGGTGTGGATGGTGTCCTGCAGCTAGTCAAAAATGGCCAAGCAAGGACTGAACAGATATTTTTTTTTGCACTATGGGAGGCACGGTCACGTCCGCAGACGGGTTTTCTTTCGCATAATTGTTCTAGGACTGAAAAACACAAAAAAACTCTCGAATACGTACAATTCCCGTGGATCTGTCAAGCAGGTATGATATGGCCTCTAATAAACGCACTTGCGCGCTGCATCTCCACAGTACAGCGATATTTCTGCACCGTAACCGACCAGCCACGACCAGTACCGAACTTCTAATGGTGCCTTATTTCATCCTTTCCTTCCCTACGGTGCTGGCGGTGGTGTAAAACATTTATCATATATTAAATATTGACAGAGAGGCGATCAGGGTAGGGCCCTATTGCCCCTTCCCCCAGAGCAACTGCCCGTATTGAAGGTACGTCCTAAACCGCTGATGGATGGAAAACTTTATTAAGCAAGAGAGTTTGGACATTTCAAGGCTTCATGGCCACCGCACAGCACTCACATAACGCGCATGTATCCAGGCCACGCAGGGCCATGGCACTGACACCCCGGTTCACATAGCGAATTTGCGTGTCCGGGTCCTGCGACGCAAGGTAGGCCTCCTATTCCTCCAATATTCTGTTGGCCGGCTTTCCCTGCAGGTGAGGATCGGCAGGATGTGGTGAGGATGTGGTCCAGGGTGGCGTGCAATTCTCCGCAGAGAGTGCACTCTGGGGAAACATGACGGAAGTAGGATAGAAGCTGAGGGGTAGGCAGAGTGTGGGTCTGGAGTCGCCTCTAGAGGATTTGTTGGGAGTGGGACAGGCGGGGGTTGGGAGGGGGGCAGAGTCGACTGGCAAGAAATGCTTGTTGTGTGAGTTCTGAAAACGTGTGTGCCCTTTCCCCCAAAAAATCCCGGCTGGTGTCGCCGTTATCCCTATAAATAAATGCTCGGGCTCTGTTATCGGCGGCATGATTACGGGTATCGCCAGAGTGAGCCGGCACTCACACAAGCTCAGAACGCCTAACGGAATTCAGGGTGCAGATTCTCAATATCTGCCGCGAAGGTGCATGAACGCGTCCGTGGGCGAATTCCTGCCACGCTATCACTATACATCGTAACACGCTGTCACACTTTATTTTGTCGAAGGATATGATTTAATCGAAGGGTTCGACTGTTGTACAAGAGAATGTCGCACTCCCTGGCAAGAATTGACCGCTTTAAAACAGTTTATTGTCTAGTCGAGTAATGCGAATTGGACGGTCTCACCGGCTACTAGGCGAAAATAGGGCAGTTAAATCTTAACCGCTAGGCCTGAAAAAAGAGGGCGCTCATTCTCGACAATTTCAAATGCTGGGCGGTGTGTAAATGACACATTGGTATTCTACATTTGAACAGCCTATACAGAACGAAGCACACACACGTTGAAATGAACCGCCTTCCACCCAAACACACGTTACACGTACTGTAGGAGGTGTACATATGCGTGTTGATATTATTAACCCGACAGCGTTATGGGCCCGGCGTAGAGGAAAAGCCGGTGTCATTGACGGGTTTGGCGGCATTGGCCGTGAGCGAAACATCGAAGAAGAATTAATAAATAAAACTGAGCAGAATATTGGTCGAGTTGGGGAATCGAACCAGGGCCTCTGGAGTGCGAGACGAGCACTCTAACCGCTCCGCCACGCGAGCTCGATGGTTCGGAATGAACAAAGGCGCGTCTAGTGAATAAGGTGCTTTCTTAGAAGGGTGCTTTAAAGCCATGTACTGTGGTGTACGTTAGTAATTATGAGCATGGAAATTACAGAAGTCGTAATTAAGCGAGTAGCCAGTACGTTTCCGCTACATTTCCTCTTCGCTTGGCACGCACGTAGCGCCATCAGGCGGCGCCCACTAAATCCACTCCCTTCTCTTCATTGTCGCAATTAAAGCCACTGCCCGAACAGATAGCTTGCCACGACAGCGCCTCCCTCTCGTCTCGTGGGGTCGTGTGGGTCGCAGAAATCAAACGGTGAGTGGCAGCGAACAACGCAGCGCACATCCAAGGCGCGTTCCCCACGAAGCTTGCGTTTTGCTGCCCGGTCGTTCGGCGCGGAAGCTATGCTGGCGTTCGTAGCATCTGGTTTGTCTTCAACGAGGTGCCCATGAACTACGACTGCAACTTGAGTTTAGGTGAAAAGTGAGAAAGAAAAGGAATGAGAAGAGAAAAAAAAATGGCTGTGGCTTAGCTTGGTTAAGCCCGTTAATTGCGAAAGCAATATCCGTAGCTACGCCATGGTTCAGCTGGTAGTGTAGCTGGTGGTGGTGCTTGTGGTTATACTTGTGGTGATGCATTGGTTATGCAATATAATCCAATCCATTGAAATCCAATCCAATGCAATCAAATCCAATGCAAGCTAATCCAATGTAATCCAATGCAATCTAATTCGATCCAATCCAATGCAACGCAATGCAATGCAATGCTGAAGTGGTGCTGTGTAGATTACCGTTACCCCGGTGTGTGACGAAGAGCGCTGAAATGCGCGCCGCGCGCGGCGGGCGCCGGAGTTAGGCCGCAGCCACCACGCGCGGCCTTGCCTCGCGACGACACAAGTTGGAGCCCTGCTCTGGCAGCTGTGACGTCACACCGCTAGGCGCGCCGCGCGCGGCGGGCGCAGGATTTAGGCAGCAGCTACCAAGCACGGCCTCGCCTCGTGACGGCACAAGTTGGGCCCCTGGTTTTTGCGGCAGATGGTATGACGTCATAGCAGAGGTCAAGCTAAAGGTCAATGGTAGCTACCGCGACCTCGTCACGCGAGAAGCTGAAAGTGAAAGTAGTATTGCTTTCGCAATACAAGGAATGGAATGCGTTATCGCGTCCACTCTTAAGGCGAAGCTCAAGCGCCCTCCCCAGCTTTTGCTTGTGTAGAGGGATTATGAATAAAATAAGCTGAAAGTTTTGTTTTCATTCTTGGTATTTGAAGATAAATAGTGCTCGGCACATTGCAAAGAACTGTCGCACTCATGGAATAAAAGAATGTTTTTTGGCTGAAAACGATTTTATTGTTGTGAAAGATCAGGCTGACCACATTCGCACCGAAGACGAGCAATCTCCTCTCTTAGCGCCAAAGGACTTAACGACCGCTTAAAGGGCAGTACACCATACTTTCACTTGGCTCGTCACGATGATCTGAGTGAGGGGAGGTCTGGTTTAAATGCAAAAAGCCTGATAAGACACGCAGTTGCTATGCGAACGGAACCCTTTAACTCTTTTGCTAGCTTTGTTGAGGCGGCAGTTTGTACGAAATGTGAATGAGTGGTAATAAAAAATACAGCTACAATTTACGTTACAACAATAAAGTTGTTATCAACCAACCAAAATGATGTTGCATCTCTAGAGGCCGGCGGGTCAACACCACCATACAAAGGAATCAGTGGGCCTACTGGCCGTCGAAAGCTTGCCGAAGGCAAAGTGTCCTGGAAAGTACAGAACGCGGCCAGGTAAATGCAAAGCAGAGTGAGTCACTGAAGATAACTACAGAAGGTGGTAAGGATATTTTCCAGCGAAGACGCTTGCCAAGCCGCGAAATGATGTTTTTAAGCGCAAATTTTTCGCACCAGTGCAAGAGATTTCCAGGAAAGCCTTAGATTAGCAACAGCTGTGGATGTACGTTTGTAATCGTAGCGAGCTTGACGGTATCGAAAGATTTATTGAAACTCAAATAATTTGGGCACACCTTGCTTGTAAATTACTACCATTAAGGAATCTATTTAACAATGCCAATGAAAACGTCAATGGTCCCTGTGCTCAAGAGCGATCAGTTTTAACTTTACTACGCTTGGAATCACAACTGTGACTTGGACTGTTGAAAACATCGTAATGTCAAACGAGCATGGAATAACCTTAGTGGTTGGTGGCATGTTCGTGTCGCAAGACAAATGAAATGCGTACAAGTGCAAATACTGGCGATGGAAATTTAAGCTATGCTTGAGAACAACGTTTCTTTAAACTTTAGTCTGGGTCGGTGGTATTTTTAGTGAGCATTCGATATTACAATAGCTTCTCATACATATTAAGCCTTTAAAACGAATCAGTCCGCACAAATGGATGCACTGTCAGGAATTTGAATCCTGAAAGAAAAGGTTATTGATACCGTAAAGACCTTTTCCAAGAAATGAAATAAGTGAGGAAAGTTTTCCAAGAAAGTGCGCTGACCGAGGCTTGTAGTAGTAATGCATGGCAGATCAGAGCTAGCTCGTAGGTAGCTGTAGCAGGTGTTTGTGTAGTAGTAATACATGGTAGGTCAGAGCTGCAGCCCTAGCAAATTCTTCGTCTAATGGGCACACACCATGTTTCTGGGCACCGGTGTCCCACCTACGGCCAACGTACCACCCACAAGTGAGCGCCGGACAAACCCACATTGACTGCCTCTTGTCACGCTCTGTCACACTCTCTCTAGGATAGGCGATGACTCGAAGGAAGTACTAGAGGTACATTCCACTCGTGTCAAACACTGAAGGCTGGAGTACAATACAGTGACGGGGCACGTGATACGGACGAGGTCCTACAGCTAGGCGAAAGTGACCAAGCTAGGACTGAACAGGAATTTTTTATCTCCACTATCGGAGGCTAGGTCACGTCCGCAGCCGGGTTTTCTTTCGCATAAGTGTTCTAATACTGACAAAACACAATAAAACTCTCGAATACGTATCATTCCCGTGGATCTGTTAAGCGGGCATAATACACCCCTAATAAAACGCACTTGTGCGCTGCCCCTCCATAGTACAGCGATATTTCTACCCCTCAACCGATTAGACACGACTAGGACTGAAGTTCCCCTAATGGCGTTAGTGCAAGTGCTTTATTTCAGCCTGTCCTTTACCGCGGCGCTGGCAGGGCAGGGCCCTATTGTCCCCGCCTCCTGGCTCTCTTCACAATACTAGGTGCTGCCCTTATTCGGGGCCCCATTGGCAAGCAACGCCGCCCGCATCCGTTGAACTAAGGCCATTTGGGCCTTGAGACTTTATTTATTTATTTGTAACATTCTTTCAGACACAGGCGGTCTAGGATGACAGAGCAAAAGGCAGATGTTCTCTGCCTGACGACGACCCTGTCACCCTTACAGTGCATAGAAAAGTACAACGGATTACAGCATTATACAAGTGCTAATGTAACAACATTAAAATAAATAACATCCAATAAAACATTTAGTTGGTTATCAAAACATGTATGCTTAAAGCTTTGAGTTGGACAGTAAGTAGGTTCTGAAGGCATTTTTGAAGGTTTTGAGTGCTCTACATTGCTGTGATATGTCAAGAAAAGGTGGGTGTGTATTCATAAAATTAGGGATTAAATACGACATTGTTTGTGTACCATAGCTCGTTCTTATGGCGGGCAATCTAAAGAAATTCTTTCGAATGTTATACCGAGTTGTACTGGGGCTGGCGCAAGTTAGTTAACACTGAAGGATTTGTCAGTATTTCGTTCCTTATATGGGTAGCAAGTTTCAGCTCATATAACTAATTTATTTTTATGGCGTTATGTTTTAGGTACACCGGGGCCGTGTGTCCCAGCCGCTCAAGGTTTTCGATGCATCGCATAGCTCGTTTTTGAAGGAGGATCAATTTGTCAAGGTTAGACTTGGTAGTAGATCCCCAGATTAGTAAGCAGTAATTGAAATGGGATTGAACAAGGGCGAAGTATAACCGGCGCTTTAGCCAGGCAGGAAGCAGGTACCTAATTTTGTACAGCATGCCAACAGATCTGCAAGCACTAGCATGTATCTTGTCTACATGAGGAGTCCAGCTCAAGTGCTGTTCAAAGTAAACGCCCAAGAATATAAAACAAGAGACCCTGTCTATTACTGAGTCATTGTATTTAACCGTGATGTTTTCGTCATCAGGTTTATTTCTTGGTTTGAATATGACATATTTAGTTTTACTAACATTTAATTGCAGTTGATTTACACTCAGCCAAGTGTACAATTAATTTAACCATGCGTTAGTTCGGCATGCAGTATGGCCCAAATTATTTCCATAGCAAAACAAGGTAGTGTCATCAGCGTAGATAATTGTGTGAGGGGTACGTGGAATGCGTGTGAAGTCATTAATGTAGATAATAAACAACAAGGGTCCCAGTATAGAGCCCTGAGGAACACCATATTTTATCTCTTTTAACTCAGAACGAAACCCATTAAGGTGTGTGTATTGCAATCTTCCAGATAAATACGTTCGAATCAAACTGAGCGCTACTTCTCGAATGCCGTAGAACGGGAGTTATGCTGGAGTTATATTATGCGGAATTGAGTCGAACGCCTTCCTGAGATCTAAGAACAATCCGATGGTATATAGTTTGTTCTCGAAATTACACAACAGTTTTTCTTTAGCGTTCAATAAAGCCATTTCTGTAGAGTTATTTTCACGAAAACCGTATTGCTCTTCGGCGAAGGCTTTCTTCTCTTCAAGAAATCTAGTTAAACGAATTTTCAGGAGACGCTCTAAAATTTTTGAGAAGACAGGCAAGACTGAAATAGGGCGGTAATTATTTATATCATCATGCCGACCTCCTTTATGTATAACTGCTACTTTGGCTATCTTCATGTTAACAGGGAAAACACCACTAGTTAAAGCTTCATTGCAAATATGACATAAAGGAGTGCATAAGATATCAGCAACGGCTATGATCGGCTCGACTTTGAGGTCATCTACCCCAACTGCTGTGCTTCGTTTTAAAGACGCAAGAAGGGAGAAAATTTCACTTTCCGTGCAGGGGTTCAGCAAAATAGAATTTGAGCTTTCAGCACACATATAGTTTTCTATTTCCTCTTCAGTGCCACTAGAGTGAGCATGCACCAGCGTTCAAGAAATGCTCGTTAAATTTTTGCGCTAACGAAGTATTGCAGTATTCAGTACCATTAAGCATTAGTTTGCTAGGGATCGTATTATTGGTGCTTCCCATAAGGCTTCTGACTTCTTCCCATATTTTTTTAGGATTATTAGATATTGAACTGAATTTTCTTTTGTAGTAATGAGTCTTGGCTTTCTTAAGGTCGGAGTTCAACTTGTTTCGACATCTCTTGTACTCCGATAGTTTGTCTAGGTCTCTCGAGCGAATAAACGTGTTATACAATCTATCTCTATCTCTGACCCTTATGTATAAGTCGTGAGTAACCAAAGGCTTCCTAGCTTTTTTGTGTTTTCTGAGCTGTACTTGTGGAAATGCTTCATCGTAGCAGTCTTTAATTCTGCGCAAAAAGATGTCGTATGAGAAGCTGTGATTTTTTTCATTATACACGCAGTTCCATTGCACTGCTTCAATCAAGGCCCGAAAAGCAGCAATGGTGTCTGGATTAAATTTCCGGTAAAAGACAGGAGGGGCACGGCTATACTTAATTCTCTTCTGTACACATACAAAAAAGCAGAATATAGGTAAATGATCGCTCAAATCAAAGGTAAGAATTCCGAAAAAACCTTGTCTGGGTCATGGCCGGTGACACACAAGTCAATCAGCGTTTCACTTTGTGGTGTTATTCTCGTTGGCAAACGGATAACATTAGTACACTGAAATGATTCGATCACATCGAGGAACCGTTCTGTTTGTGGACTTCGTACTGCCAGATTGATGTTAATGTCTCCAACCAGGACAATTCGCATAGAAAGTACAGACGCGTACGCAAGAAGACTACTTAAGAACTTAATGAATTCTTAAAGATTGCCCGAAGGTGGGCGATAAGCTGTGGCAATAACAGACCCCGAGACCCCGAGACTTCACAGTCGAGCAGAGCTTCCTCCCAGTCCCCTCTGGTGGTGTATAGATTGGGAGGAGAGATGGTTTGATTGGCACGTCCAAACCATGTGGATGGTGTCAGCCGCCTCTCCAAAGAACTGGCACGTGCCATCAAAGGATGTGCTTAAATGCTTAAGCACCGCCGGACACAATACAATTTTGGTGAGAATTATGATGAGGAGGCACTCGTCAGCGCGATCCAGTCCCTTCAAGGCGCCTGGTAGCGCCGGTGCTCCTGCTTGTAGTAATCTGTGACCTGTTTGAATACAAGGGCCAGATCATCTGATTGGGAGAAGGCTTCCAAGGACAGGGAGATAGCCCGGGGAGAAATTCCGCGGGTGGCCTGATCGGCCTGTTCTCTTCCCTGGAGTCCCTGGTGGCCAGGGACCCAATCAGGTTACGTGGAGTTGGATCTTCGCATCGACAGCTAGATTGCAGTATGCCCCGGCTAAGCGGGAGAGCCCATCGCAGCTCACAGTTCCAACAGGCCTCTCGTGAGCCGGTCATGATGTGTTTCGGCTTGGGATTAGTGCAAGCCAGAGCAATGGCAAATTCTCCGCGTGTGTTTTGCGCTGTAGTCTTTCAAAGTGAGACCGTGAACGCGGGCTACTGGCGGTGTTACAGCAGTACCTGACGTGAGGGGCTGCGACACCGGTGGCCGTGTCATTTTTGCCGTGTTGAAGCGGGACTGTCGTCGCATAGTTTCTTGGAGCTTCCTGTCTCATCCGAGTGTACCTTTTAGAACAGTCTCTCGCTGCTGCGCTCGGACAACACTGAGTTACTCTGCTGGATTATTTTTTTTCGTTAGCCCGCAATAAACGGCGTTGTCTGCTTATTGTGGCGTGCCACTGGCCGGCGATACCTTGGCTCGTAAATCCCCCCCCCCCCTGAAGGGGTAGGGTCCCTCACTGGAGCACAAAGTAGGTTTGGTTTAGTTTGGTTTATTGGGGTTTAACATCCCAAAGCAACCCAGGCTTTGAGGGACGCCGTAGAGAAGGGCTCCGGAAATTTCGACCACCTGGAGATCTTTAACGTGCACTGACATCGCACAGTACGCGGGTCTCTAGAATTCCACCTTCATCGAAATTCGGCCAACGCGGGCGTGATCGAACCCCCATCTTTCGGGTCAGCAGCCTAGTGCCATAACCACTGAGCCACCGTGGCAGGGCGGCGTCCAAAGTTGGCCGCCAGAAAACTGGAATGCGCGAAGCCTATACCTCTTGCAAGATAGCACACGGCTAACCTCCGAGAAATGGCTGATGTAAGGATAACCAAGGCTTGAAATTTTATTCATTACACTGCTCTGGCTTCGAGAGCACATATGTGAAAGCTTCCTTGCGGGAACCTGCTGAGCCAATGTTTGCTTTTCTGTTGAAATGAAAGCCGCATGCCACAGGCAGCGCTTCTGCAAACTACTCTCGCCTACTTAACGGAGGAATATAGGCAGCACTCCCGTATCTTCACCGATGGTTCAACTACTTAAGAAACCTCTTCATGTGGCCTTTATATGCCCTCAACAGGCCATTCCCTTTCTTGCCGGCTGCAGCGGAGGACATCCTCTACAAAAGCTGAGCTTAACGGCATTAAGGAAGCTGTTTCTTATATCCTGCGCCGAACCGCCGGCCGTTGGGTTATCTTCCCCGATTCAAAAGCATCTCTGCAGATCCTGGCCAACCTGCTGAAGAAATCGAATAACCAGCCAGTTTCCCTGGCCATCGGATAACTACATCATTTATCTATTGCCGCAGGCCACTGCATAACATTTCAGTGGGTACCTGCTCACTGTGGCATTCAGGCTAATGAAAAAGCAGATGAAGCGGCCCGTAAGGGCCATCAACATAAGATACATTCGAACTTTTTTCACGGAATCTGATGAGTCCCAAATGGCTGAAAGTTTTGCTTCCGAAGAAACGTATCGGCTTTGGAGTTTGCCGTCACATCAGTACCAATTTCTTCACTCAATCGACCCACATCTTAGATCAAGACTCTCACCCAGAATTCCTGGACATCTTGAAACACTTTATCATCGACTACATTGTCTCAATGCTGCATATAAAAACGGGCTTACGATACCGTTTTAGACAAATGAACAGTCCGCACTGTGACAACTGTGCCTCGATAGAAACTGTGGAACATATCTTGCTTGAGTGCCCTGCGTACGCTAACGAGCGTGCGTACTATGAGCATTGCATGCAGAAGCTCTGCCCAGTGCTCATAACAATGGACAAAGTTTTAGATCCCTTAGCCTGCCTTAGGCAACAGAGACTTGCAAGGAACTTTCTATTCACATATTTAAAAGACATCGGACATCTCGATAAGCTTTAAATTCACTTTCACGTTACCTTCATGCGTTCTTCATGCAGTGAACTTCGTCAGCCCATTTTACGGACTATGCACTCCATCTTTCCATAGGTTACATCAATACTCGCCATTGCATCCTTAGAACCCATTTCATGGCCGCATTTTATCTTCGTTTTTTTTACCTCTTCCACACTGCTCTCCTTCTGTCTTTATCTCCCAAATTCCCCTCCCTACGCAGAGTAGCATGCCAGCGATTTTTAAACGCAGGCTAAATTATCTGCTCTTCATTAAAGAGTCTCTCTCTCTCTCTCACTCATTTTTAGAGTGGGAATGAGTTTATTATTATGAGACAGTAATCCATGCAATTACTTCCTCTCATTTTGCATGACCTCATACTCTGTCATTTTTGCATAACACTGTAAAACTTTGCTCTGCAATGGAGCCAAAGTGGCATTAATCTCACAAAGGCTTAAAAGAAAGCTACTCCAGGCGCTCACTCGAGCGAACTAAGCTATACATTGGCCCCTCTCGGTACCGGTTTTGCATCTCAACGCACACAAATGCTACAGCACACTCGCGAAAATTCGCACAGGAAAAAAACAACTGTATTTACGCAAAGAAACTTTTTTTAAGAAGAAAGCAAAAGTGAGAAAATAAACAGCGAACTCCAGTGACGTCTGTTCTCGGAATCTTTTAGGCACCCCCAGTTGCGCCTCGAAAGTGAATTCTCGAGCCACGCCATGCGCTGTCGCTCGCCGACAATAGCTGTAGCAGCCGAGATCCGACAAAAGGCTAAAGGGTGTATGCCGGCCGCGACCATGTTTTGTCCGCATTCATGCTGCGCGTCTCCAGCGCCTGAGCAGCGTTTGAAAAGGTTAAAGCCAGGGCGAGGCAATGAAGTTTCAACGAAATGCTTCCGTATACTCCTTTCTATTGGTAAAATGTTTACGGGAATCCTCCAAGGTGGAATAGATTTGTAATAAGGGAGTATTTACTCATTGACATCCACCCAAGCGCCGCAATACAGCTACAAAGGAAAGCTGTACAGCTTTCTCAGAAACTTCGCAGGTAAAAAAAATTCCGTTTCCTGGGTCCGAACCCCGGACCAGGACGAATTTTTCTTTAACTCGATGTTTGTGAGAAAACTGTCTAGTTTTACTTTGTAGCCGCAAGGCTGCGCTTGGGTGGATGTCAAGGAGTAATTACTCCCTTATTACAAATCTAATGCACCTTTAGGGATTCTCCTAAACATTTGACCAACACTGTTCCCACTTCGAGTTATTGATCGCTTCGCTCTCGCCCCTGCAATAAGCTTGCCGTCCGGGTTACCTCAGCTGCTAGAGCGACTGCTCCGATGAAGAGGCGGTCCCGTTTTCGAACCCGGACCAGGACGAATTTTTCCCTTGCTTCGACGTTTCTGAAAAAGCTGTATAGCTTTCTTTTGTAGCCGCATGGCTGTGCTTGGGTGGATGCCAATGAGTTACTACTCCCTTATACTCCTCTCTAGGGTAACGTCTGCGGACAGCACAGCATCGTTCTAGGTAGCCCGCAACAAATGTTACGTGCCTTGAAAGAAGTACTGCGGTGCCTGCGGAATTGCAGAGGTGCTTTCACCTTACCTGTGCACGCCTAGTGAGCTTAGCTTTCATCCGATGCCTCTGAATTTATGAGAGCCAATGTCAAAGTTTTGTGCAGATACATGCATTAAAACTAGATGGCTTTTTGAAACATACTTTTCTTTTTTCGAGAAACTACCTTGATTGGCTTTCTTTGCGCGCGTCCTCCTTGAAACCACCAAAGGTGGTCTGTCTTGCGCGCCACCATTTATCGCGCTTCTCGTACCTTTCAAACCAGTAGAGCATCTGAGGACGAATTAAGACACTCTCAGCACCTCGTCGTGTGCAAGCTTTTTCTCGCCTAACCTTTCCTTCTGTGCCTCGATCTCAACACCAGGCGAAGGCTCATCTGTGAAAACGTGAAACTCGCCAAGGCGCTTTCCTCTGCTTTATAAACAGTAACGCTCTCTTAAAATACTTCACATGCTCTCTGACCCGTGAACCTCACGTTCTAAGGTGACATTGCTCTGAGGACTAGAAATGACCCTCTTTCACATTCTCTCCTAATATTTTCACACAAACCTATCCTCGTGGTT
This sequence comes from Amblyomma mixtum, assembly GCF_055824585.1. NCBI lineage: Eukaryota > Metazoa > Arthropoda > Arachnida > Ixodida > Ixodidae > Amblyomma > Amblyomma mixtum. The sequence goes on along the minus strand of NC_143019.1, from coordinate 77,839,533 downwards.
TTTCGCTTTTCGCTATGTTTCCGACCGAAATCATCGGTCCTCGCTGCCAAAGTCGGCTTTCTTTATCGGGCTAATTCTGTCCTATCCCCACACTTCAGAGCAGCAGTCTTGTCATCAGCCGAACTAGAGTCTGAATTCGGGGATAAATGATAAAAGTCCGCGCGTCAGAGTCCAAGCATTTGCATCACACAGCGATTGGCCGGTCGACATGCAACAATTAACCCTTATGTGTGGGATCTCGACACGGCTGCAGACCTCTGCAGTCGTGTCGATGAGGAACGTAGGGCCGCAGATCTTCTCAGTTATCATGAAAAGGTGTCCGTGACGAGGAGGCACACTGCACGCCATCCTCAGTGAGCTCGGCGGGCGTTTACTTACAAGGAACGGGGAGCGCGCACTTCGTTACACGTTGTCAGAGCCGCCGGGGGTAGCAGTGGAGTCGCTAAGGCCTGGGAACCCGTGATTGCTCCCGAACGGAAGCAATATCTGCGACTTCGCGAACAGCACACCTGCGACTTCGTCGGAGGTTAAATCACATGAATGTTACGTCGTGAACGGCAAAAAGGGCAAAGGAGGTGGGCGCCGGGTGTCGCTGTCGACAAAGTTCCTCCATTTTCTCTTCGGCGCATTTGTCTTGAGGCGCTCATACCAGGCTTACGCCTTCATCGTAATCGAAACCGGGATCGAACCTGCGTCTTTCGGGTCAGCAGCCGAAAGCCATAACCAATGAGCCTACGCGACGGCTCCACGCCATGAAATGTTTGCGGCTATTCTGCGGATTACTTTTCGTCGTAGCCTAAACTCTGAATTGTGATTTCAGGAGTCTCAAGTCACCAGAAGATTTCTGGCTCTATTATAGGATTGATTGAATCATTATAATTACGGACAAGTCTCTGCAAAGAACTGTTCAAAGCTGGGAAAAACTCAAGAGCCTGAGGCTTGAATAAGACTGACGCGCCCACTCTGAGTGTCGTCGTGTTCTAGAGCACCCATAGTCACTTTGTCGTCGACCGGTAACACTATCTCCCGCGTTGAAGGCAATTTCCCGCTGAATGCTAGAGGGTGACGCATGGTAGGAATGATAGGGCTTGAGGCGGCTCACGCGCACTGTTTCAGGAGGTGGTGTAGAGGACGGGGGCTTCAGATGGAGTGGTATAATCTCGTAGATCACGTTGGTCACTTGGGGTAAAGCACATGAAGGTCCCGTGTTATGAGGCTGATGTTTTTTTTCACAAGCCTGCACAGCGTGACGGGAACAAGAGTACGACGATGGAGCTTGTAAAATAGCTGGCATCACGGTGGTGACTGTCGTAGCGGTGGTTTTGAGAACTTTGGGCGGCAGACACTCAGTGACGAGCAAACTGAAGTGTGGCGTAGGCTCGAACGATGGCATCGCGAGCATAAATAGCGATTGAGTCGGTAACAGGCTGTAGCTTGTCGAAGCACAGTAATGGGTCTCATCCAGAGAGAAGATAGAAGGGTGAATACCCAGTGATATAATAGCGAGAAGAGTTTAAGGCGAAGGTCACAAACTGTAGGTTCACGTCCCAGTCAATGTGATCATAGAGAGCTTGTCTGTACGACCCTTCGTTTCAGATTGAGAAGCCGTGGGGAATCTTTGCCGAACGAAGAACGAGCGAAGAGTTTCATGAACCACTGGGGAGATAAAGCAACGGCCCTGGTAGAGCACCAGTTGACCATTGAAGGGGACATCATGGTGGACGAGGACGTCGTGCAGAAGTCAGCAGCGTGGCAAGTGCAAATGGTCGGGAGGGCGCGTAGTAACGTGTACTGCCTGGTATAATCGCTAGCGACTGAGATCCATTTGTTCCACGAGGCAGGCACCTGAAAGGACCCACGCAAGTTAAGGCCTACTTGAGACAACGGCTTTGAGGGGGTGGCAATCTGCTGCAAAGGTCTGGCAGGCAGAACTTAAGTTCTCTTTCGTTGCCAGCGCTCCAAGTTGCCACAGAGCGATGGGTGGAGCGATTAATGCCAGATCAGAAGGAACGCCGGCAACTGCGGTGGTAAGGCCTGCAGCGCCAAGGTGACCAGCCATCGGAGCATCACGGATTGTTCGAGGATAGCAGTGTGCCGGCGTTGGGGGCCTACAAGCAAGAGCCCAGCACAATCAGGTCGGATATTGTGTTGGTATAGGGTACGCCCAATAATCATGAGCATGGCAAGGAAAGAGTCAGGGTGGTCAGCGTTGAGATGGTTTATCAGGGAACATAGGGTGGGATCCGAACGCTGGTCGTCGAGAATGTGGAAGAAATCCGTGATAGGGAACACACAGACGCCGTACACACATTATATAGAGAAAGCGGATAGATCAGAACACGGGACTGACAGCCTGCTTCCTAGAGGAGCCGGCCATATTTGTGAACGACGGAAAACGTATATTCTTGCAAGCTTCAAGCGGAACACATAGCGTCCAAGACGGCGAGCAGGGTTCTTGCGGGAAGAGAGCCAGCACAAAGTGCGGTGATCAGTAACAATAGTAAATGCTCCGTCAAACAAGTATGACCGAGATTTCGGAAAGGCCCAAACGAGCGCCATGCACCTTCGCTCCGAGATATAATAATTCCTCCATAGAGAAGAAAGAATACTGTTTGCATAGGCAGTCCGCGAGGGTAGCAGCTTTGCTGCTGGGCAAGGATGGCGCCTTTCCAGTGGCCACTCGCATCTCTAGTAAGTTCTGTAAGAGCAGATGGGCCTAGGATGGCCAATACAGGCGGGTTGATGAGAACAGCAATATGTCATGAGAAAGCATCAGCGTGTTTAGGGCCGCAATAGGGGGGAGCATTTTTTTTTCGGCATGTAAGAGTACGGGAGAATTCCACAAGGTTGGGGATTAAATGGCGAAATTAAGAACGCAAACCGTTGAAATTGCGCTCGCCACTAGAGGAACTTGTACCGGGAGAGGGACTGAAGATGCGAACTTTGTCAGGATTGTGCTGAACGCCAGAAGCATTAATCAAGTGGCCACTATAGGTTTGCTGCTACGAAAACTGCATTTCCTAGAGGTTGGCTGAAGGGCTTCGGGAAGGGAAAGTCCAAGGATGAACGAAAGTCAAAGGAGTTGGCTTTCAAACGACGGCGAGTGAACAGACACGTCATCCAAGTAGCATAGACGAGTATTCCACTGAAAGGCGCGAAAAAACTAGTAGTTCTAACGTTCAAATGTTGCAGGGCCGTTACAAAGGCCACTATGCATAACCTTGAATTGGTAGAGACTGTCTAGGGCGACGAAAGCGGTTTTCACACCACCTCTTCTGTCGAGAGAGATTTGTGGGTAACCGTTACTAAGATCCGTGGAAGAAAAGGAGAACAGGAATCCGGTAAGCAATTCAGGTCATCAATTCACGGTGAAGGGTAAACATCCTTCATGGTGGTCTTGTAGAGTTGCTGATAGTCGAAACGAAAACACAGACTCGCATCTTTCTTATGTATATATGGAACAATGAGTTCTGCCTCCCATATGTCCCCGCCAGAGCATTACATCCGCGCGACCGCTTTACCTTGCCCAGAGTACGGACAAGATATGGTAAACGTGTCCGTGCCTTTTATGTACCAGATGTGTTGAACGACCTGCCAGATAATGTTTTATCTTTCAGCACTCGGAAAGAAGTGGAATCTGCTATCTTTTATTTGTATGTGTAATTTTGTTTCTTTTCTTTTTTTCCTTTGTTTCGCTTCCTTTCTTACTGCCATTCCTTAGTTTTATTCTGATTCTTGTGCAGTATTGATTGACTGCGGCGTTCTCTGGCTTGCTCCATTCTGCCGAGCAGTGCCCCACAAGCCCATTGTTGGCTTGGGTAGGCTCGTATTTGTACAATGTCATTTTTCAAATAAACTATTTTTTATATTTTTATTATTATTCTCAACGAGCGCTTCACGAGGTGCCAAGGGTTGTTTGGAGGCTTGATAATGACGCTGGCCAACATCTTTTCGACCTCCCGCTAGATGACCGACCGGGTGCTCAGAGGTTGATACACGGCTTGGCGTCTGATGTACATCACTGACGTCATCGGTGTTAATGCAATTAGTCACCACCGACATGTGACCTTGAGGGCGGGTACCAAATTCAAAAATGTCACTGCAGGAAACCAAGTGGTGAAGATCCTGTCCGTTCATTGGCCTTACATCAGATTCAATCCTGGATTTGAACCGGAGCGGGACGACTAAAGAGCTTGAGGGACGTCAGAAGGCGAGGGTAGTTGAAAGGATAGAAATTGCAGTCGGTAAGAGATGGCAATAGCAAGCGGAATCCCTTCGCGGGGGACTTTGATCGACGGGCTTAAGTAAAGGAAGGCAACTGCGATTCTGGCGACGGGCACGACAAGGTGTGGGACAAAGACGTTGTGGCGGATAACAGCATCACTAATATGGCAAACGACGTATCTGTGGAAAAGGCGACATACGGAGGTAGACACCGGAGTCGATGGGCAGGCGAGCCAACTCCGCGGTGACAAATCGCGTATAGATGGAGGGGCCGTCAGAGAAAAGGGACACGTTTAGGGGAAGAAGGTCGCCGGAGTACTCGATAAGGGCAGAGTGAGGTGGTAAAAAGTCAATACCGAGGATCACATCATGAGGGCTCAAGGGTGGTGAACAGAATCGGAATGTGATGACTCGATTCCAGTTTATTCATTGCAGTACTTTCGAGTTATTTCAGCAGTATTGCCATTGCACAGGCAAAAGGTGGGCGTAGAGGCAGGGGGTCATCTTGCGCCTGCGGCGGCGAAAAGAGGAGCTTAGGATGGATACACGGCCTCAAGTGTCTGTAAAAGCGAAGAGAGGAGCACTCTCCGTAATAACGTCCAGGAGATTAAAGGTAGAAGCAATGGTCGGCACAGGATTTGCAGTCCGCAGCATCACCTCACAGTGCTGCATCGCCTAGTTTCCCGTGAAGCAGCCGGCGTAGTATGGGGAGAAGCTGCGAAGGGGAAGAGGGACATGATCACGGCAGAGACGGAATCTAGGGCAGGCGGAGCGGTTTCGGGCAGGTGTGGCTCATAGCCAGGCGAGAAACAGCGGGGTTCGTAGCCTGCACTAAGGTCTGCACATGAGAAGGGCGGAGGGAACAGTACCAACGGCTACGGCGGTGGTGAGGGAAGTGACCCACGCGCGAGCAAACGAAACAAATTTTGCTTGCCATCAGGGGTACACCTCTCCGTAGGATTACGGTGGCGGTAACGTGTCATGAAGGTGGAGGTGGGTTTAGCGGTAGCCACCACAGGAGGGAGGGAACTGGTACAAAGGTTTTCCGGTGGACGGCTCGAAGCATGCCCATGTTTGAAACTTGCTATATATTATTGCGTAAGCAATGCTGCCCCAGGTTTCGAGCCGTCGCGTAGCTCCCGGCGGTGGCCACGGTCGACCTTCAGCCGCAGCGAGGTCAAACAGATGGAGCGCCGTTTCCATAGAAACCGTTTTAGCCGCGCTATACCAGGCTACACGCTGCTTACGCAACTTTCCCGGTTTAACCAGAGCTAAACCACAGCTAATTTTTTTCATTATATATAGGCATCACGTATGTGATGCTTAATATCCGAAGGCATTAGGCCTCCAAAGTTCTTCTAAAGCATTAGGCCTCGCAGAGGGTAAACACAGAAATTACAAACAAATAATGCAAAAATACTGCGAAGAAGTTCTCATGTAAGATCACAATACAGAATCTTGCATCGCAAAAATCATGCAATTGCGTGAGATGAAATGGTGCCCCAAAAGATTATACACTACAAGCATTGTTAGGAAAGAGTGGTTACTAAACATAACTCGTTGTAACATTACAAAACTGTGTGGGATATTTAATACCACGTTTCCCGCCGGGTGTGAGGCTTGTAGTAAAGACAGCTGTGAAGGCAGACACGGCACTTGCTTAGCGGCGAGCAATCCCTGGAATAAATCGCTGCTCATGTCGAACACACGCAGCAGAATTGCGAGTGCAAACTGCTGGGCTAGTTGGTTCATATTGCAAATAAAGGGAACCAGCGAAAAAAGACGCAACACAAGAACAAGGAAGGCACACACCACAACGCTGGTTGTGGTGTGTGCCTTGTGGCGTTGTGGTGTGTGCCTTCTTTGTTCTTGTGTTGCGTCTTTTTTCGCTGGTTCCCTTGATTTGCAGAATTGCGACGACGCAGTCTACATTGAACTTTGTCGAAGTTGGAAACTCCAACTTTGCCCAATGTCGGATAGCAGCAAAGTAATTGAGCCGCTTGGGAAGTATTAGGAAAGACAGGCTACTGAAAAAAGATGGTATGTTGAGTAGTGTTACTGTGGTGGCAGTATGCACTATAAGTTGCCTGAAGATGCAGCAGAAAACTTCCATGCGAGACCGGTTTAGCGGTGTCGCTTTGTTGGCACACGTGCCGTAGCTTCGTTTCACGCACTCAGCAAAACCCCGGACGTCTTTTTTTACGTTTTCTTAAAATTACACTCAATGAATTGTTGCATATTTTATTAAACATTGCGATAGCTGCATGGCTGCTCATTGAAATAAATTTTCTCCCTACTCCCGAAGCTGCAAGCTATTAATCAGGATCAGGTGAGTCGCTATGTATTGACCGAATGAAGTACCGGTCAGGATACATTTACCCTTTTTTTTTCTTTTTTTTTAACTGACCGGTACTCTCCAGATCGATAAAATTCGCCGCATATGGAAGAAGCGGGGCTCAGCTTAAGCTTGTTGGCTTTTTCGGTACATTCTTCTCGGCGACGTTTTTTGCACAGATCTGCAGATAACGTGCTAGGGATGTGTCTATGGAACGCATCGAGCTGGCTCGGACCTACCATGTAATACAACTACAAGCCTCGGTCAACGCACATCCTTCGCATAGCTCGTTATAGTGCCAATAACCTTTTCCTTCGGGATTCGAATTCCTGACAGTGCATCCTTTTGTGTGGACTAATTCGTTTAAAGGCTTTTGTAACATCGAATGGTCGCTGAAAATACCGCTGACCCAGGCTCAACTTTAAAGAAACGTTTTTGCAAGCGTAGCTTAACATTCCGCCGCCAAGTATTTGCCCTTGTATGCATCTCATTTGTCTTGCGACACGCACATGCCACCAACCACTATCGTTATTCCATGCTCTTTTGACATTATGATGTCTTCAACAGCCTTCAAGTTGCAGTCGTTGTGATTCCAAACTGAGCAAAGTTAGAACTGATCGCTCTTGAGCACAGGGACCATTGATATCTTCATTGGCATTGCTAAATAAATATATTAATGGTAATAATTTACAAGCAAAATATGCCGAAACTATTTGAGTTTTAATAAATCTTTCGATATCGGCAAACTCGCTCCTATCAGAAAGGTATATCCGCAGCTGTTGCTGACCTATGCCTTTCCTGGAAACCTCCAGCACTGCTGCGAAATAATATAAATACGCACATGTCAACCTCCAACAGTATGTGTCACGTGTGTTTGGCGGGGGAAGGCGGTACATTTCAACGTGTGTGTGCTTCGTTCTGTATAGCCAATTTAAATGTAGACCAGCAATGTGTTGTTTTCACAGTGCCCAGGATTTGAAATTGACGAGAATCAGTGCACGTTTTTTTGCAGGCCTTGGGGTTAAGATTTAGCTGCCCTATTTTCGCCTGTTCGCCGGTGTCACCGTCCAATCCGCATCACTCGCATTGTCGTAAAACTGTTTCCAAGTGGTCAGTGTTTGCGAGCGAGTGCCGCTTTCTCTTATACAACAGTGGAAGTCCTCGATCAAATCATCTTCGACAAACCAATGTGTGACAGTGTGTTACGAGGTATAGTGATCGTGAGGCAGGACATCGCCCACTGACGCTTTCATGCACCTGCGTGGCAGATATTGGGAATGTGCACCTTGAATTCCGATAGGCGTATAGAGCTCGTGTCAGTGCCAGCTTACTCTGGCGATCCCGGAAATGATGCCGCCGATAACACAGCCCGAGGACTTATTTATCGGGATAGTGGCGACCCCAGCTGGGATTTCTCGAGGGAGCGGGCACACACGTTCTCAGAACTCACACAAGAAGCACGCCATGCCCGTCGACTCTACCCCCTTCCCAACCCCCCGTCTATCCCACTACCAACAAATCCTCTGGAGGCGACTCCAGACCTGATCTCTTCCAACCCCTGAGCATCTATCCTATTTACGCCCCGTTTCCCCAGAGTGCACTCCCTGCGAATAATCTCATACCACCCTTGGCCACATCCTCTTCGGCTTTCCTACCGATCCTCCCCCGTACGGACAGCCCGCCAGCGGAACATGGGAGGAATGGGAGGCCCCTTCTTGAGGCCCAGGACCCGGACACGCAACTTCGCTGTGTGAACCGGGCTGCCAGTGTCATGGCCTTGCGTGGCCTAGACACATGCGCGTAATGTGAGTGCTCTGAGGTGGCTCTGAGGCCTTGAAGGGCTCAAACTCGCTTGCTTAAAAAAGTTTTCCATCGATCCACGGTTTAGGACGTTCCTTCAATGCGGGCATCCATTGTGGTCCCGACGCGAAGACTTCAATGGTGGCGTTACCGAGAGAGTATATTCCGTTTTGTTTAAGAACCGAGATCCCAAGTGCGTTTGCCGCAAACGGTAGTTTAGGGTGGAACCCTTGACCGAACTCAAATAGATTTATATCTGTGTTGGTCTTATGGCAGCTGTTTGTAAATGTCCGGAACTAAAGAAACAAAAGAATGGCGTAGCGGTCCGAAGCGCCAGCAAACGGAAGGTACCAAATGTTCTCTCTGGCGCAAGTTTGAACCCCGTTCCGCACAGCGAAGTATTTTGTTTGTTTAATTCATTCAACGAGGCATCGCGGTTACAAAGCCGAACGGACCAGCTTGCTCATCTTGATGTCGTATAAAAATAGTCCACCATGAAAATTTCTGCAGGCGCGCATCACACACCTTTCAAGACCCTTCGCCATCTGAATTTTGGATAGCACTGTCGCCAGTGTCGAGTCGACAGCACCGCTGAAACCTGACACTTACGGAATCTTTTCTAATGGCTTGAAGTTGTTAAGCTAGATAATGTCTACTCTGTGAAGAGTCGCCGCCGTGGCTCAGTGGTTATGGCGCTTGGCTACAAACCCCAAAAGACGCGGGTTTGATCTGGGCCGTGGAGGTCGCAATTTGATGGAGGCGAAAAGTTACAGGACCGTGTTCTTTGCGATGTCAGAGCACGTTAATCAACCTCGGGTGGTCGAAATTATCCAGAGCCCTTTACTACGGTGTCCCCATAGCCCGAGTGGCTTTCGCATGTCAAACCCCACAAACCAAACTAAACCAACTTACTCTAAGAAGGGCGACTTTTCTAAAACTGCTGTTGTGCGCCCGCCTCCGCGCAATGTTTACTTATTTCGAGTCTCAACCATTGCACTTCATCACTTCTTTGCAGCACTGTGGTGTCCACTGCCTGCCCGTCAGCACTGCCTGTTGTCTGAGAGGCTTACCTTTTTTAAGCATCCGAAAATGCACCCCTCATCGCGTCGGGCTGGCCCGAAGAGATTGGAGATTCTTCGGCAGTTTTAAGAGGCGTTCTGTTTGCCGTCCGTAATTTAGTGGAACACAAGTACCCCGTCTCTCTTTTCACTGTGCTCACAGCCACTCCAACTTTAAATGTATTTTCCGCCACCTCGTATCATTGTCTGGATGTTAGGAGACGTCCTTTCGCTGTCTCGAATGTGTAGTATTTTTCGGGTTCGGAATGTCAGCGCTTTGCGAGGATGAAACGCCTAAAAAAACGGGGTCGCCGGCTTCTTGTGCCGTAGCTAGAAGAAATGAGGAATGGAGTACCAGGCCTACTGGCGTTAAGTTTCGTATGGTAAATATCCAATCAGCTGCGGAGGGAGGACACCAGCAGGCCGCGAGAAGTTTGTTGCGAAAGCAACACTACTGGAGCCCAGCTTGGCTCATCGCGAATGCTCGTGGCGGTGCGTCTACCAAACAACCTTGAGTCTCCGTTGCCTAGCAACCGCTTCAGCTGCACTCCAACAGATGGCGCCGCGCCTAGCAAACCGAGTTACCCGAGCTTACCCGAGTTAATCAGGTGAGCTCGGGTAAGTTCGGAAGAGCGGCACGCCAGCTGCGCGAGAGGTTGCTCGGCAACAGCAGCATGGCTCGCACAAGGCCTACGGGTGGATGTGATAGAAACAGCCAACTGCCAGTGCAGCGAAACATCTCTTAACCGCTCCGCCACTGTGCTGATAGAGGTATGAGGACTCAACGCCATCTATGAATGCTAAATAGAGAGCGAAGAATTCTGCATACATGTGCATTCACCCTCTATTGATATCGGGTCGTGCTCTTAAGGCGGAGATTAATTGTTCCTTCCAATTGAAGAATGAACACCTGCTTTAGCGCGTGTTCTCGGTTTAACTACGTTAAGCCCCCACCAATTTTTTTTAGTCAGAGCTTCACGTTCTCCAAAAATCAAAGCTTTCAATACAAATGTTAGGCAGGGAGAGCTGCGCAGTCGATTTAAAAGTAAAAACAATAAGCACAAAAACTAGTCCTTGTGATTTGCTGTCCTCAAGAGTGCAGGCCTACTTAATTTTCGCTTTCACGGCGCTTTCCGAGAACCATTTTATGAGCACAAGTCGGCTATATTAGGTTTCAAGATGGCGAAATGATTGGGCCAGAAGCAACCAGAAGATATTGTCTAGCGGAGAAGTTCTTCCCAATAGTAATGATGTCACTGATGTTATTTGCTCTCCACAGAATCGTCAGTATCTACATGAAGACTCCAATGAACGCTTACGTACAATGTTTGCATATTGCCAAGCCAATATGAAGGCGAAAGTACGGAGGAGGCCGTGGGCATTTCGTCTTTATCGACGCCATAAGATTATCCGCGCTAAGTCCACCGCACCTATCACAGTGGATAGGTCATGTTTAATCGTTGGGAGTAAGCAGTTGGTAGCACACAGAGTACTAAATATGATGTTCTGAATGTGGGGAAACTTCCTCTGCTCCGCCTTTAACAACAAAGTGCAACCTTACAACAGCCACCATGGTGGATCAGTTGTTATGGTCCTCGGTTGCTGATGGGAACGACGCGAGTTCGGTGTAGGCCCCGGCAGCCGATTTCGGATGGAGGCGAAGTGGTAGAGGCCTGTGTACTGTGCGATGTCAGTGCACGTTAAAAAGCCCAGGTGTCAAAAATTTTACCCAGCCCTTCTCTACGGTGCCCGATTAGCCTGCGTCACCTCGCGATGTTTATGCCCAAAAAACCTCACAAAACCAAGAAACTTATAAGCAACTGTTACATGCTTGTAGGATTTCGTTGCTTTATCCTTAATTGATTCTGGGGTTTTAGCAGTCATCTTTTTGGTAATTGCAATGCAGTGAGTTCAAAAGGGAGGAAAGCCAAGAGGCAAGCACTTTTACGCCAAATTCACTCATATTTACAACATGGGAGGTCAAAGTACGAGGTCTATGCATGTAGCTGATTTCATCGTTGTGCGCACTGTGTCAACTTTGAGAACTGCAGAGTTCCGACTTCCTCTTGCCTGGTATCAAATATACGATAAAATAGCTTTGCCGTACCGGCATACCTATAGCAACAGTCCTTCTTCGCGTCACCATGCAGCTTCTAATTCAGTATCTCTCTTCAAAATTCGCCTTATATGGATCAACTATGCAGGTGCCCTTACGAAATAGCCCAAACATTCGATTCCTCAATACTGGAAAGCGATGAGTGGTAGTGGAGACTTTTTGACACAAAGGCAGCTTTGTGTGAATAATCAGCGGTCCATTCGGTCGAGGTTTCACCGCCATCTTGGTGATTCAGGCTTCATACGTTGGGCACTAGCCGACGTGTGCTTCCGTCACATGGTAAGGAAGATGCCGAGTTGCGATGTGCAATTAGGTTAATCTCCCTGCCTTTCCTCTTCTACCTCCTCCTGCGCCATGTGCAATTACGTGTTCGATGAAAAATCTCCGCAAATGATCCCATCACTGAAGCGCCCCTTCTTTGCCAATAATATCGAAAGATCCATGCTTTGGCACTAAATGCCTCCTAATACGAAGAAGTGTTCGCACGGCACCTTTCACAGCAGATCCACAAAATGATTGAATTTTGAACTTTTAACACAGTGTGTGTGCCGTTTCGATGAAATCAAATCCATAAGTAGGTTATGAGTTGGTCGTCCGTTCATCATGAATTATTCAGTAACACCAATCGCTCTCGCTCTATAGTTCCGTGGACTCCTTGTTCTGAACATCTGTGGGGCGAAGGTGGTCCAGAGGAATGTAGGAAATAATTTAGGTCTCTTAAAACTGCCCAGGTGCATTCGATATGCAGCTAAGTTTATAGATTCCGACTAAGCTTCTCAATTCATCGAAACAAAACCAAAGAAGCAAAATGTGCCTCTAACGATATTCACACGATAGAAACATCACCACTTTCCTAAATCAGCTCTATAGTGTACAGCTTTGGCAGGGAAAATAATTTATTTCAGTGTGCAGAGAGGCAGCCTATGTGAATGTCTCGGTGTCTGCGAGTTTTATACAGAATGCAACTGCTAATTGATTTCATTAAATAGGATTAATAATATCACAACAGCATTATTTCTGAGTGTGTGGAACCAAACTACAGCAGGTGCGTCAAGAAACCGAAAACGCTACCTTAGTCTCGCTACGGAGTACTCTGCTGTGCTTTGAGGAATATTCTTGGCTTGCTCAGCACTGTGGTGCCACCGCAGTCACACTACTCAGCATGCGATCTTTTACTGTAGCCTACCTTTCCCACACTCTCTAGTCTCCTCAATTACTTTGCGGTTTAGCGCATACCACAGCAACCATCATCATCCGGGCTTCTTTTGATGCGGTCGCGCCGTGTTCTTCTGAAAGTTCAGTGTAGACTGCGCGGTCTTACCTATGCTGTGTGGTACTTCTCTCACTTCTCGGTGGACACCTCAGGTGTGCCGTGAGCCAGGGGAGGATTGTGGCTGGGGTTCTTTAACGTGCACTGACATCGTATAGAAAATGGTCGCCTTTTCGTTTCGCCTCTATCGAGGCGGGGTACACGTTCCACACAGGGCAAATAACTGAAAAGGAGGCAGGGAAAGGGGAAACAAAAGGCGCTGATACGGTTGCCATTAAGGCTATTCCAGGCTCAGTCTTCGCTCAACAGTCGCAGTGTAGGAACATGGCTCTTCCTTGGAGGTTCAGCGCCCATGTCATTCCCTTTACGGACTCATATTTGACCCTCTTGAGACTTGACATTACGTTTTTGACATTTTTAACAAATCTCGTGCTATCGATAAACTCTTGTTCCAATGAGAAAAGTATGTCCACAGCTGTTGCTGAGCTAAGACTTTTTTTAAGTTCTGTAGCACTTGCGCGAAGTAATATAAATACGCACATGTGCAGCTCCAACAGAATGTCTCATGTGTATAGGGGTAGGGAGTATTTCAACGCATACGTGCTTCGTTCTGTACAGTCAGTTCATGAATAGAGCACCAATGTGTCATTTCCAGAGTTCCCAGAATTTAAAATTGCAATGAATGATTGCACTTTTTTCAGGCCTAGCGATCAAATTAGCTGCCTTATTTACTCCTAGTCACCGGTTTCCCGTCCCATCCATAATACTCGCCAAGTCAATTAGCAGTTTCCAGGCAGTCAATGTTTGCCAGTCAGTGTCACGTCTCTTGTACAACCACCGAAGCCTTCGATCAAGTCAGCTCCTTCGACAAGCCGTGTGAGCGTGTGTTACGAGGTACAGTGATCGTGTGGCAGGGCGCCGCTAGGCCGCGCTCGGGACGCTGCCCGTAAGCGGGAGTCGACACGGTAAAAAGAATGCTGCGTGGCGTAGAGTCTAGGAACGTATTAAAGGCGCAGCCACACATCCTGAAATCCTGGCAGGAGGACCGGAGGAGAAGTTTGCGCAGAATACAGGCCAAGCACACCACCAACACCTGATTTATAACAAAAGATACCGTCACTAAGATGCATTGCGTCATCCTTTATTGGGCCATTTTGGGACTACGTAGCGCTTATCGCGGCTGTGCCGTTCGAGTTAGAGGTCACCGTGTTCTGATCAGCAGTTTTCATCATTGAATCAAAGCACTTATTTCGTCAAAGTGTTTCAGGTTCTAATAAGGCCTTCTGTTAGCAAACAATACGGCTGAAAGCGCATGACATGTGGACGACCCTTTGGTCGAAATATCATCGACACAGAATGACTTTCTGGAAACTTTTTTTGCGTGGTTATCACATTTTTCTATTGTCCACATTTGCAATTCTAGGTATGCACTTTGTTTTTTGCGCTGCCAGATGTCAACAGCTGCTCCTCATATTTCGAACTCCAACTAGATTCGTACTATTTCCACTATCCGTGGGGATGTGGTTGTGACGACAAAGTGAACACAACTAAAATTGATTGCTTCTGATTAGAGTTTTTATTGTGATCTATGTATGTATTTGAAAAAAAAATCCATGTCGGCAGCAGCTTAGACAGGCTACTTGGACGTAGAGCAAAAACAATGAATTTGTCCACATCGCCGCATTTTCTTGAGTAGTACGCGCCAAAGTCGATTTTTTCGGTGATTCCTACTGGGAACCCAGAGATATCTGGATGATAAGTCATCATCATAAGGATCATCAGCCAAACTACGCGCACCGCAGGGCACAGGCCTCTCAAATATCTTTCCTATCAACCCTGTCCCCTGTCAGCTGTGGCCATCCCATCCCCAAAAAACTTTTTAATGCCATCGGTCCACCTAACCTTCGGCAGCCCCATGCTACGCTTGCATTCTCTTGAAATCTCTTCCGTTACTCCTGAGCCCTATCATTTATTTTTCCTTTGCATTCCCTTAGCTAAAACTAATACGTTTGGAATATGCGGTGGGCTATTTAAATTGTATTTTAAACATATTTTGTATTCATGAAAGCGCTAAAAACATGCAGGAAATATGTTCCTGAAATTTATGCTTGGTATTCGAAATATATTCTTAAAATATGCCAAAAATACCTCACTTAAAACATACTTCCAGCACTTTTCAAATACGTGAAAAAATATGTATGCAGTTTTAGCATCTTGTCAGTGTATTAAAAGTGTATTTTCGGAAATATGAAATTAATTCATCCAAAGTATACTTCAATTCTAAAAAACGGGCAGTCCTGTAAACGTATATGTATGCAGTTTTAGCATCTTGTAAATGTATTCAAAGTGCATTTTGGAAACATGAAATGTATACATCCAAAGAATACATCAATTCTAAAAAACGGGCAGTCCTTGTAAACGTATATGTATGCAGTTATAGCACCTTATCAGCGCATTAAATGTGTATTTTCGGAAATATGAAATTAATTCATCTAAAGTATACTTCAATTCTAAAAAAGAGGCAGTACTTGTAAACGTATATGTATGCAGTTTTAGCATGTTGTCAATCTATTAAAAGTTTACTTTCGTAAATATGAAATTAATTCTACCCAAGTATACTTCAATTCTAACAAACCGGCAGTCCTTTTAAACGTGTTTGCAGCACACTTCTAGCTGCCGTTGAGCAGTCGAGTGCTCGAAATCGCGTTTAGGGAAATTGCATTTGTGTGTTGTCAACGTATTTGAAGTGTACTTCCATAAATACGCAATTAATTCGTGTAAAGAATACTTAAATTCTAGCAAATTGACTGTCCGCCTTAGCATATTTGCAGCACACTTCGAGCTGCTTTTGAACAATTTAGTGCTCAAAATCGAGTTTAGGGAAATCGCATTTTGGTGTTGGCAACGCTTTTGAAGTGCACTTTCGTAAATACTCCATTAATCCGTCCAAGTATACTTCGATTCGAACAAATGGGCAGTCCGCGTAAACATATTTGCATTACACTTCAAGCTACCTTGGAACAATCTAGAGCTCAAAATAATGTTTCAGAGAGCAGTGAAAGCTCTCCCTTTTACTGGCTTCCTTTCGCTGCAACACAGTAGTCATAGCGCGGGAAAGACGCCGGACAAAGACAAGACGGGACGAGAACGCCTGCGTTGTTCCCGCGCTATGATTACTGTGTTGCTATGAATTACCAACCTTCCCAAGCCTTTTCTGTTCTGAAGTCCTTTCGTTTATGGTAACTTCTAGCAGGAAGGTAATCACCACTTATTTACACTACGTGAGGAGAACGTGATAGCATGATACCGGCAAAGGCGCCTTGGGTATTTCCGGGCCCGAATACGCCAGAGAAAAGGACCACGACCGGCAAGCCCGTCGTTTCCCTTAGACGCCCATGTATCTGTTGGTTGACAGTTCGACTCCTGACCTATTTCTGACGCAAGTTTCGACTAGCAATTCTGTTCTAGATCGCCTCCCGATTCGAACGAGACCAGTTGGGCACTTCTCGGATAATTTTTGGGCCCACAGTCCTTGCGCAAAAAAAAAAAAAACGCCTCACCGGGCAAGATAGTGCGTCGCTGTCGGCGGGTATATATAAGGCAAGCCAAGTATAGCGCTTGTCGGTGGAAAAAGGGTACCCGTTATCTGTTCTCGCTTCGGCGAGCGCGGCTGCGGCCGCTTATCTGTTTTTTCAGCAGCGTCCGCTCCAGCGGACGCAGTTGTTGCTGCGACGCGCGTCTTTTCCTTCTTTCTTCTCTTTCCTCGGATCTTTTAACTCTCCTCTATCTGCACGAGGCAGCGGTGGGGGCTTGGCTCGAGCCAGTAGGCAGGCCCGTACAATTTCATTTTCATCCTTCTCTCAGTCACAACAACAACAACAGCGCTTGTCGGAGCATTTGTGGTTTGCTGCGGCACTTCTGTCATGATTTGCTGTGTAGGTATCTTTGCCGTTCTTATGCCGTCACGTGACTTTACAATCTCATGTACTGTACATCGTGATTGATTATAACTGCTCTTGTTCAGTTTGTTCTGCAACCCGTCCTATTCTGTGAAGCTGACCAGTAGAACTTTTTTAAGCCGAAGTGAGTATATTTTTATTGTATTAAATGTATATTTTTAGTGTATTTCTATGCATTTAATGCATATTTTTTATGCATTATAAATGTGCTAAGCGGGCAAAAATGTACTTTTCACGTATTTTAAAGAACGTTCAAAATATTATTCGTAGTATAATTAGAAAGCATTCGTATTGCAGTTTAAGCATAAGGACAAAAAATGAGAAATAAATATGAAATTAATAAAATATGTTCGAAATGCATTTTAAGCACGTCCACTTTTTCGCTAAGGGTTGCCTGCCCTGCCCACGTGCACTTCTTCCTCTTGATTTACACTAAGATGTCAATAACACGAGTTTTTTCCCCGGGAATTATCTGCTTACTACATGACCTCAAATGCTCTGACACCCTGATAGATTTTCGGCTAACAGTTGCATCAGCGATACCACTGCAATGTAATTCAAAATCATCTCCTAACTTCTACCGGGGGGGGGGGGGGGGGGGGGCTCTGCACAGATAAATAGAATAAGTAGTTTTTGAAATCTCCAATTGTTTGATGTACCCTTTGCCACCATTCGTGCAATTACTTCAAATCTTTTAACCTTTTACTTGGTGTCACTAAAACTGTGGACTGCACAGACACAGAGAAATCATGGCGTACACTAAACATAAGCTGGCTATTAAAAGAGCGTGCGTTTGGTGAACAGTCGACTGCACTAAGCTGGCAGGACACAGCAACCTGCGAACCTAACAAGAGTGTTCCGTGGGAAACGATCTCGAGATATGAGCATGTTAAGGAACAGGCACAATATGCGTTTGTTACCGCATATTGAAAATTATAACAATGAATGAAATAGTGCACACAAAAAATAAGGTCGCCAAATTGAGAGGACTTTATTTGCTTCTTTACCGTGGGAAAGTGGTGCTTTTTGCTGCTCCATTTAATATTACAAACTGCAGCATACTTCTTAGTTGCTATTGCATGCAGGAAAATTTTATAGAAATAAATAAATAGACTAGCTTATAGGCGAAATTTAACAATAATATATTTTACTCTAGTGTGACAACCATCGCAAAATTGCGTTTCACACGTGGACCCTAACACTCACCGCTAGAGTTCATTTATTCAGCCCCGTTTCGTTTTCTCACAGCACGGGAAGTATGGGCGGATTCATCCAGAACATTCTTCTGGAACCGATAAAGCTGCCTACTAGAAGTTGCAAACTGTTGTTTTGTCTCAATTATTATTACGGTCCCCAGCTAATCCAGTATTTTCCCTTGTACTGGCCTCGAAACCGCCATGTCTTAATGACTCCTCTGTATTAGAAAGTTTATTTATTTCTCGTTCAATATTGTGAGCTGTCTTTCAAAGTGGAGTTCGTGTGCCCCCATTAAATGCTACACATATTTTTGGAAAGCCTCAGTGCCGTTTAATTTCTACATTGCCTCCTGTTGGTAACAGTGCGTCGAAAGCCAGCCGAAGCGCTCTGTTATCGAGGTGTACGGGGGATAATTACTAAGTTTTGCTTCATTACCTTCCCTGTAGGAACAGTGGAATTTACTTCTTTTAGCTTGCGAAATTCTCAGTGACACCTTGACGCGGAAATTTGATAACCGCCCGCATGAGAGTTCCTAAAACAGCTTGGGCATGCTTGCTGATATGGCCCAACAGCATGGGGAATCTACCCATGTGATTAAATGTGTTGTCGTGTGCCGGGTTTAATGCTTCAGAGCTGCCCATACCATAAGAAAGATATCGCAGCGAAGATATCGCATGCACTCACTCAGCGAGCTTACGCAGGAATACAGAGCTTCCCACCTGCTTTACTTCCCTCTCCACCCCTCCCTGGATAACAAACACCCAACACACTGGCACAGAATACGAGCACACTCTCTCTCCTCACCCCTTACCTTAGCCCACTATCATACCTTTTTCCTCACTCCTGCTTGCGCCCTATGCCCAGGACCCTTTGTCTCTTCCGTTCATGTGCTCTTCCTTTGGCCGGCAAACCCTCTCTCGCAAGGCCTAGAGAACGTCAAGACCTGGGAGGATTGGGAGACCCTGCTGCACTCGGAGGACTCCGCCGTGCAGGCCACACCGACTGGGCTGCCAGTGTTATTATCGAGCTTAGGAACATAAACACTTGAGTGCAGTGGGGTCGTGCGGGGACCCTGGGGCGTGCCCCGAATTTTATTTTATTAGGATTTTTTCTCTCTCTCTCCGTTCCGGATTCTATCGACGACGCTAAGTTTTTCCAAGCTCATTCAGTCCACAGAGCACAAAGCCGTTTTTTTTCATTTGAACTCCACAGTAATGAGACGGCCGAGACCAGGAGTTGATCCCATGATATACGACAGAGCCGAGCGCGACAGCCACGAAGCCACAGCGCCGGGACTCCAAACGAATCGAAGACAGCCAGTATATGAGGAGAGGAAGTAAGGTGAGGCTGAAATGGCTCAGAAAAATGCGTGAAAGGCCGTGTCAGGAAAGTGTAACAGAAACTCTTACTCTCAAAATATGGTGGAAACAAAAAAGGAAGTAGTCGCGGACAAGAAGGATGAAAAGAATGAAGGAAAAACGAAAAAAATAAAGCATGTATGTGTCGTGAAAATAAGATTCAAAAATAGGAACCAAATAAAGCTTAATTAGTTGAAAACAAAGAAACGGCTGCGAAACTAGACAACGTACCTGGTAAAAAAGACGAGGCCGAGAACATGCATCCGATGATAAACTTCGGTCTTCGATACTATAATGTTTGGCTTGCGAACTAGCTTACTTGCGTGCTGTATGCCGAGAGCGTGCCAGGTGAGATTTCGCAGCTTACTATTATTACGAATGTTTTTGAAGTATTCTACTTACGCCCATAGTGAATGCACTCTTTTCTCGTAGTATATAAATCTGGGTAGTTGCGGGGGGGGGGGGGGAGGGGTCATTACGTGGCGGGCTAAAGTACAAAAAGAATATCAACCACAAAAACGGGACAGGACGCTATGTTGCACTTTCAAAATAAAACGAAAAGCCTCTCCAGCACATAGTAAGCAAACTTTATCTCAACCATCATGTGATACGTCGCGTCCCATAATTATGCCGAAGAAAGTTCGACAGAAGTTGGTTCTAGCACATGCCACATCTTTGAGCGCGAGGCTCAAATGCAACAGCAGGTTACAATACTAAGTATGGCAAATACATACGGGAAGGGATTTGCGGCCAAGCATGGATTCTATTGGCCCTTGTATTCCTCCCCGAACACTCTTATCGGCTGTTCGTCTAGCAGTGTTGTATAGGTATACCATCGCTTACGTTCAACACTTCAGGTTTTATACTATTAGGTAGATGTCTCCGATTTCAAAAATGTGCGCCTCCTAGCATACACTGTCGTCGGCAGGAGACTGACTGCGCATGAAAAAAAGGGTTATCTCGTCACTCAACGAGATAACTTTTGTTTTCGGCATCCAAACAGGGGGTCTGTTTTTTGTGCGAGTGCGCTCATTACGCAAATCATACCGTACGCTATGTTTTTCTTATTAACAGCAAGGGAATCAAATCTGTCTCGTGTTATAGATATCAATAATATCTTCACTTCTGATGCACACCGAAAAATAGCATGAATAAGATTTTTTGTTTTTCCTTAGCAAGAATTGCATTTAATCAATAATCCTCTCTTTGCGCCACGCGCGTCTATATATCCTGATAGGAATATTTTTTTCGCTTTTAAAGTCGCGCGCAAATTTTCACTAAGAAGTCCATTCTTTTTCAGGGCGTGTTGCCTATTTTGATTCGTGTCTCCAGCCCTTTCAAGAGGCCTCACTAAGTTATGAAAAGCATGGTGTATGTAACTTGTGAGAGTATTGTTTTTTTTATAGCGTCTTGTTCCCTCTTATGCTTTAACATCTGGCAAAGAGGCAGTGGAGCACTCCACGTGTGCGTATAGTTTAAAACGTGTGATATTTTCCTCTTATGCTTTTGTGGTCTTTATGATTTGGTTTTTTCTCTCTCCTAAAAATAGCGATGAATTATATTCCACCTTGTCTTTGTACATTGTGCATTTTAGTCTGTTTATGTTTTTACCTATACGGCCATATCAGATAGTTTCATATTTCTGCATTTGTTTTACTCGCCTGGTCGGTACTTTCTAAACACTGCAGTTTCCTGCTAAATAAATAAGGAACTCGATTTGTAGAAGCCGAGGTAGAAAATCAGCACTTCGTTTTCTAAACCAGGCTTAACCGACTGCCCGAAGAGCTCGGATAAACTGTCGCTCTTCTCGAGCTAACCACTGCCTGCAGCTGCATCAGATTCCTGCGTGTCATGGTGACGCTCTGAAGTTTATTCAGTTTGCCGAAACACATTCCTTCACTGCGGTTGATCACACGTTCGTGCGTTTTAATAGTTCTTGCAGAACTTTTTAGCATAGTAGCACCTGTGGAAAAAAAAAATGTATGTGATTGCTATCGAGTACATATTTCTAGGCTCAAGGGTACTGATAATTACAAAAAATTTGATCATTTCGCACCTTCTTCTCAGCAGGGGCAAAGGCTGCCAGAACGCTTTACGTCGTCTCTCCCCTTCTTCTCCACTACTTGACATTCACATCACCAGAAATATCCACGACTCAGGAACTTCCTACTGCAGTTTTTCAGTAGACATCCGAACGGCATTTTATCTCCTGGTACGCCCCAAGGTCTTCGATCGGTAAGTTTTCTTTAAATTTTAGATAATAAAAGATTTATTTTTGCGTTTTGAACAAATACGCCGAATACCCCATCGTTAATTACACTATGAAATAATCCTCGGTATATATGGTTGGAACAAAAAGAAATAAGAATGCAAGTGTTCGCTGCTGCATTATAAGTGGGCTGCTGTTTCTGTTCTTCCCGCTTAAACACGTAAATACATGCTTTTCTTGCTTTGTACACCGAACGGCATGCACATTGCTTATCAAGCAGCTGGGAGCTCGATTCCAAGAATGCGATGATTCTCGTTTTTTTAGATGCTGAGTTAACCCTGACATTAACTGTGGCAGCCAGATGTATTTTCAATTTGCACTACACATGATACGGCATATTATTCAGAGCTCAGCTGCAAGCGGAATTTAAAGTAAGCCTTTAGCACGGCATAAATTATATTTCTGTAAATATGTTAGCTTTCTGGCATTCCAGAATCATAAATATATTCAATAGGCGGAATAGCAATGAGGCAATGCGGGGCTTAAATAGTGCCGATAAGGTCTGCGAGAAGGCTGCTGGAGCTTGAAGAACAGGCAGTATGCACAATCTTCCATTGAGTACAACGCTCGTCCTAACGGTAGTGGGCCTAGCTGCGGCCGCTACAAGATGGCCAAGCGGCTTTCGGTTGAGCAGACCTGACACAATGCAAGGGAGCATAAAAGAGGTAATACTTTCTCCTAACACCATTTTGCAAAGTTCGCACATTTGGCGTCTTAAGCAGGGAACACGTACAGAATGCTGGAGGTTATGTTGTCTTAATGAAGAACAAAATGGATTGCCTGATAGGCACCGTTCACTATTTGCTCGCCGTCATCGCTAATCCCGCTGGCGGAACTAAACAAACTGAAAGATGTGTTCCCGCATCACTTCAACGAACTGCCAGACCTTATGTTCTCAAGCTGTCTACGCCCAGAAAATTCTGTAACAGTATCGCAACAGTGTCAACCAAGCGGTCGTACAGTGGCTAGTTACAAAACGGAACAGCGGAACGATACGAAACGGTAAGCACTTTGGGTATGTCCAAATTCATGACTTTTTAGCAGCCGCGCTTCGTCAGAGGCCGCTGTACGACCGTTTTATTGACACTTGTGAGATCTGGCGGGCATCTGGTGCGAAGATTTGGTGAATGTCCCTGTAATTTGGTAGTGTTTTGGCGAAGTATAGCAATAAAGAAAAAAAGTGAGACTGTCAAAGAACTGGTCCGGTACCCATCAAAGGTGCCCAATTTCAAAAGCATTCCCGTCTTTCCCCATTTTCGTACCTAATAGCTACCGCTTATTTGAAATGTACTACTCAAAAGAAATAATCCTTCAGGGTTGTACACTTACCAATGATTTCGAAGCGCTGATTGACAACAACAAAAAGCCTAATATGACAAACGCGACAGCGGAGTTGTGTTGAATGGGTTGCGAATTTATCCTGCTGTCGGAATATGTAGCCAACTGTCAGGCAGCTACGATGTTAAATCTCAAAGGGAGATCAAACTTTTCCCAATTTCTTGCTGTCGTTTGTCGCTTCTGAGCGTCTATTTCGCCATTTTAAGCGACCCCTTAGCGAAAACTAACACGTTTGGAACATACGGTGGGCTATTTAAATTGTACTTTCAAAGTATTTTGCATAAATGCATTAAAAATGTGTACGAAATACATTCCTGAAATTTGACGCTTGGTATTCGAAAAGAATTCTTAAAATATGCCAGAAATACCTCACTTAAAGAATACTTCGACCACTTTGCAGAAACGTGAAAAATATGTATGCAGTTTTAGCATCTTGTCAGTGTATTAAAAGTGTACGTTCGTAAATATGAAATTAATTCATCTGAAGTATACTTCAATTATAAAAGCGGGCATACTTTTAACCGTATTTTCAGTGCACTTCTAGCTGCCGTTGAACAGTCGAGGGCTTGAAATCGCGTTTCGGGAAATGGCATTTGCATGTTTTCAATATATTTGAAGGGTACTTCTGTAACTACGCAATTAATTCGTCCAAAGAATACTTAAGTTCTAGCGAATTGACAGTCCGCATAAGCATATTTGCAGCACTCATGAAGCTGCCGTTGAACAATATAATGCTCGAAATTGAGTTTCAGGAAATCGCATTTTGCTGTTGGCAATGTATTTAAAGTGTGTTTTCGTCAATCCGCAAAGAATCCTCCCAAAATATACTTAAATTCTAACAAACAGGCTGTCCGCGTAGACATATTTGCATTACACTTCAAGCTACCGTGGAACAATATAGGGCTCGAAATGACGTTTCAGGCAACAGCGAAAACTCTGCCTTTCCTGTCGTCCTTTCTTTTATGGTAACTTCTAGCAGGAAGGTATTCACCACTCGTTTGCACTACGTGCGGAGAACGTGACAGCATTATACCGACAAAAGCGCCTTGGGTACTTCCGGGCCCGAATATGCCAGCGAAAAGGACCCCGACAGGCAAGGCCGACCGGCTCCCTTAGACGCACGTGTATCTGTTGGTTGACAGTTCGACTACTGACCTATGCCTGATGCAAGTTTCAACTATAGTCGGATAAAGTTTAAGTCTGCAGTGAAGCTCCGCCCACATTAAGCCTCCGCGCACTGAATTCCTTCCCGACGAAAAAGTAGTCCGTCGTTGAAACTTTTCTTCTATACTTAAATGAGAAGCTTATCACAAGAAAAAAATGATAAGCTCTAGAGTTTGATACCTGGCTTGTTTGATATAGTCAAACATTAGAAAGCTGACTTGGTTTTCTGTTCCGATTGGCCAGCGGAGTAATACAAAACGCCGCTGACCGCAGCCCTGTGTTAGCAACTGCTGTTTTTTAGAGTTGTATCCTACTATAGCAATTCGGTTCTAGATCGCCCCCGGATTCGAACGCCACCAGTAGGGAAATTCCGCGATAATTTGGGGACCCACAGTCTTTGCGCAAAAAAAGCTTCGCCGGGCAAGATAGTGCGTCACTCTCACTTGGTATATACTGGGTGTCCCAGCTAACTTGGACCAAGATTTATAAAAAAACTAAGCGTTCTTCAGATCTGAAATCGGATGGATATTGTTGAGGTTTATCTAAAGTTACAGTACCATTTTTTCGCTCCTCCCATTTGAATAATTAGCCGAGATAAATAAATTATCTTTTTAAATATAGCTTCAAACGTTCAGGCGTTGATAGGAAGGTTGTGGAGCTCCGCAAATATCGTCCAACCCAGGCACTTCCAACGAGATAGACCTAGCGTGGCCATTTTTATCCGGAAAAAATGAAAGGCCGTGGAATTTAAAATATACCACGTGACAGCGCGCTCTGTGCGCCCGGATGCGCCGCGATTACAGCGCTCTCATCCGTGCATCGTTAGAAACATCAGCCGCTTCCGGCCTTTCGTGCTGCCCAAGACAGGGCTCCGCCATGTGCTTGGTTCCTGCCTTCGTTGCTAATGTCTGGTTTTTTGCATGTTTTGGTTATAGCCCGGGCCATCTGATGCGTGCTCAGTCCGCCTAGGCTTAGCGCGGCGTTCTCCACCTTGGATTTTCAGACGGGCAGAAAATGGCGAAATCGGGACTTACAGATCAAACCGGTTATCCAAGGATTTAGCTTGATCAGTAGAAAACGATGGAGTACTCCATTTTCTACTACGTTGAGGTTTTCGGGGTGAAATGAGACGTCGAGGCAGTAGCACTTGCAAAGGGCGTTCGCTCCCTCTGGCCCCCTAGCGGCGTCGCCATAAGGGATGTCTGCGCCTCCGTTGGCGTCGACCATAACAGCACACAGACGCATACATCAAATGCGCTCGGGTGGTACGGGTTTCATGACATCGCAATAGTTGACGTCCGCACCGTACATTACGCACACAGGAAAGGGCATCGCTGCCTGCCCGTCTGAAGCCTGAAAAGGTCGCGAAGGGCTGCACCCACGCTGCCGCCCGCAGGGGCGAAACCGTCGTGTTGTCACCGGTCCCCGCGTTCGAGCAAGTTCACGGCTCCAGAGGTTTGGTCTGTCGCTTCTTCAAATTCAAATCCACAACCCCTGTGCGATGACAGTGCAGGTTAAAGAACCCCAGGTCACCGAAATTTCCAAAGTCCTCCACTGCGATGGCCATCACAGCCTGAGTCGCTTCGGAACGTAGAACTCCATAAACCCAAACTCAAACCGAACATTGTCATAGCACTCTTATCCTACCTGAGCGAAATCTTTTGGCATTTACCTCTGCCTCTCATAGCAGTCAGTTCAAATGCTTCATAAAGAGAGAGAGAGGAATATTAATTAGCTTAGGTTAATTCGCAGGAGCCGGGAGGTCGGGGCCCCTGGTCCGGGGATCCGCAGGCGGCAGCTGACTTGCGGGCTAGATGGATGATCCCGGCTTCCTGGTCCAGGTTGTCGCTGGTCAGGGCCGTCTCCCACTGCGCGTGTGTCGGGTTTGGCACTACTAACTTCCTGTACGGTTTGTTCTGGCCTTCCCAAGATATATGGTAGAGCGTGGGGAATGCTCCGCACTAACAGAGATTGATAATTGTGATGGCGAGAAACACGGGATTCAGAAAACAAGAGCTAACGCTTCGACACGCAATTTATTTATAAAGCATAAAGCGGTGGACCCGATTAAATTTTATGTTCAGTTAAAAAAAACCTGTTTTTCACTTTTAGTGCCCATTCCCCGAACTTGAGTTGTCTGTCTCTCAGTCTTCAGCCGGTTATGTGGCGTGAAGCTCACCTTTGGCCAGTGGGCTAGCTGCCCACCGTGTCAGGAGGCCGCCCATTAAATACTGAGAGGCTGCTAGGAAAGAGCAAACTCTCAACTCAAGCAACCGCAGTCTCACCGATGGCAACATATGCCACAGCACCTGCCTTATTCCAATGCGCCACTGCTTCCTTGCGCACTGGCTACACCTTGGTAAGTAAGCCACCCCGTGGGTAGGTGAGCAGTGGCGCAACGCCTCAAGTTACCGCCTGGTTCCCACAGGCTGCACCTTGGAAAGTAGGCCACCCGGTGGGCTATAGCAGATGTTGATATGTTCTCCTTTCATTTTTGCAACAAAGCATGCACACACCAAGAACCACCCTGACCTAGCAGACCAGAGCAGTACCAAAACGCATCATGCCAGCGCACATATTCGCATTTTTCCTACTTACCCAAGGCCTACTTAAATAAGCCAATTAATGATTTCCTTTTCTCTTTCAGTTTATGAACACAAGCGAACCTATTTGGACCTACAATAGTACCATAAGAGCAAATGTTACTTGCAAAGTGGACGTCATGCACAACATAACTGATACTGCTATTAACTTCAACCGAACATTTTATTACCACGGAAATAAGTAAGCAGCCTATTTTGCCTCCAAGCCTTGCAACGCATTCACCTACATTTCGTTATCAAATAGGTCGGGGTACCCGGTTGAAGGAACATTTTTTCCGGAGCCGCCAAATCCGTCCCCCTACGCTATCCTCTTCGGAGCACCAGGTAATAAACCTTTTTCTGAAAGCGTTTCTAACTTAAAAATACCAGCTCGCCTTGCAATTCTATAATTGGAGGAAGCCTGTGGATTATTATGTGATTGCATTAAATAATCACACTGATTTCGGATGTATGAATAAAAATGTGTAAAAATAGTACAAGTTATCTGTAACGGCTGCACAGCCACCATAGTCCTCAATAAAGTCAGCAATAAATTTAGAATAAGGAAGGGTGGCAGGCAAGAGACACGATCTCGCCAATGCTATTTACTGCCTGCTTACAATTAGATACCTGGATTTGTAGCCGTTGGGGATAAGAGTTAGCGGAGAATTCCCCTGTGATCTGCGATTAGCTTATAATATCGAATTATGTCACTCAGCTGATGAATTGCAAGGCACGATCATTGAGTACGACTGGCGGAGCAGTACGGTGGGTCTAAAAATTAACATGCAGAAAACCAAAGTAATGTTTAACAGTATCGCAAGGTAACAGTAATTAACTGGTAGGGAGGTGCTTGAAGCGGTAAGGGAATACATCTACTTAGGGCAGTTGGTGAACGCAGATCCGGATCACGAGAGTGAAAGAACAGAGAAGCAGAGTGGAGTGGAGCGCATAGCAGGTTCTCTCATATCATGAATGGCAGCTTACCAACATCAGGCAAGACACAAGTATTAACAGCTTTATTCTACCGGTACTTAGCTATGGGGTGATACCGGTACTCAAATGAGTGAGTACTTAAATTGAGACCAACGCATCGAGCTTTTCAAAGAGAAATTGCTTGACTGATTGGTATTTATTTTCAAACATTTATAACGCAGGCATGATTGGGCTAACGTCTCGATTTCTAGCTAAAGGCCAGTTTTATTCCATGGAAATAAGTTCCTTTAGGAGTAAATCACAGAGATAGCAGAAATTGTTTGCATTCATGATCATGCTTAAGGCTTATGTAATCTCGAAAGTAGTTGGAGCATTATGGAGGGTGAAGAATCTGATTCCAACTAGGTACAGATCAAATACATATTATGCAATCATCCAATCCCACTTAACTTACTGTCTTTTGATCTGGGGGAAAACAACTAGAGGTAACTTGCAAATGTTAACAATCATGCAAAAGAAAGTCATTAGGGCTCTGGAAAGCTTAAATTATAATGAGAGCACAAGGCCTTTTTTCAAGAAACATGGGATTTTTTATCTGAACAGCTCTACTTATACAAACTTGCACTCTACATATACACCCAAAGGAAACAAAATTCTCACAGCTTTGATAATACATATCTCATGAAAAATGACAGCTTTTGCTTCAGGAAAATAAATTACATATTACCACGTTTACGAACAAATTATGGATTACAAAGTAGGAAAACCTGATTCCCAACGCTTTAAACGAGAACGCGGTGTTAGCTTAAGCTATCAATTATCCTTCTATTAATACACTGAAAAGATTTTTGCGCGAAATTTTCATTGTGTGGTTGTAGTTGCGTTCACGGTTTTTGTGAATTTCTATAATGTGTACTTTCTTTTCGAGTGAATGCTTTTGAGTGGAATGGCCTGTATTTGATTTATGTTTTATCATACTTATTTGTTGTACATTATTGATTATAAGTGTCTCTCCTGATGGATTCTGTATTTTTCTGATGGTTTCTGCACAGGGTTTTGCTAAGACAGTTTTTATTTTGTTTAAATGTTGGCACGAGTGTTGTGCACAATTTCATATATCATGCTAAATTGTTTTCGCTCAAAGTGCTTTGTTCGTTTTTCTTCATTAGTTTATGATTTGTTTATTCGGAGTGCATCGCTACCAACTTTGTTGTGGGGTCAGGGGACCCAGCCAGGTAAAGGTATTGTACCTTTTGTTCCCGGCCCTTAGTTTTCTGTACTAAGAACTAAAATGTTAATAAACTCAAACTCAAACTCAATAGAGAATTCAAATATCTTTTTTCAGTGACACTTCTATGTAAACTGTACAAATATGCCCTTAAAACAACCGACAAGAAAAACAAAAACAGATCGTTGGAAACACAACGTTTTGAAAACAGAAAACAAAAAGTAGTGCCATCATTTTATTTTTTAGTATTTTTTCAAAAACCCACTGCAAGTATAGCTCTGCTCTACTGCATATGGAAAGTCATTCCAAAGGTTCGTTCCTACATGACCTATAGTTCTTTCTCCGTGAACGTTTTTTTCTTCGGAATAACTAAAATTCCCATGTGTAGCGTTACTAGTGACACTTGATGCCAGAGTGATTAAAATGTGTGTAGCGGGTTCTTGTTTTTTAAGGCATAAATGTACTCTTAGTAGTCCTGCACTGAACTATTAATTTAAATGGTAGTATATCCACCTGCTTAAAAAGAGGAGCAGTGTGCGCGTTGTAGTTAGACTGCGTAATGAATCGAATCGCTCTTTCTTGCAAATCCTTAAGCAGCTACATATGACTGCAAAGTATTTTTTCGTAATTAAATGCAGTAAGACAACTGGCTTTCAAAAAAAGAAAAATAAATCACACAAAGTGTGTCTTTCCCAAAGTAGTGACGGCATTTATTGAGAGCAGAGCATGCTGCACCTAACTTTTTACAATGTGCCCAATTATGGGGCAGCTTCATGTTCCCCACATGATATGTGCAACGTCAAGAAGCAGTAAGAGGACAGATAGGGTCAGAGAACAAACGAGGGTTAATTATATCTTGGTCGAAATCAAATCAAGCAGAGGAAATGTGCTTGGGTAGGTGTTACAATGCGAAGGCTAGATAACCGACGGTTTTAAAGGTAACGCACTTGATTCTTAGAAAAACCTAGCTAGTAGAGGCGGGGAGAAAGATAAGAGGCCGGATGAGATTAAGAAGCTTGCGGGGAGAAAGTGGCTGGAGCTGGAGCAAGACAGGGTTAATTGGAGAGTTATAGGAGAGGCCTTTTGCCCTACAGTGTGCGCAGTCAGGATGATGATAATTTTAATTTTGTGTTTTAACAACGACAACGTTTAAGCATGCATTCCTTGGTTCCGCGTTACAATAGTAATAGTAGTGGCATGTGGTGTGTGGTCGTTGACATAACCGGTCAGTGCGTTGGCATGGGTATTACTCAGAAGATGGTTACCATGGGAGGAGGAAGGCACGATGAGAGTGCAGTACAACGCAACCGGTTGGTGGGTACACCGAAACCATCCGGAGGCTAGTTACCAGAGAAAAGTTAGGGTATGTCGAGATCGTAAAAGGGCCGAAGCGGTGGGTGGTTGCCACGGAGGATGGTTGCCTGGACGGAGGAAGGTAAGGGGGGAGTATAAAAAGGAGCAAGTGGCTTAATGTTGCTACGGAGACCTGCCGTAGGATAGTTGCCATGGAAAGAGGAGGAGGGCTGCCGTGTAAGGAGGAGAGTAAGGCGAGAGCGCAAAAACTGGCTGTGGTTTAGCTCTGGTTAAAGCTGGAGTGACGCCAGAGCTAGAATGATTCCCTCAAGCCCTCTTGACTCCCCCCTTTCGACACGGCGCATGCGCACAGCTGTTGCAGCTCAGTTTCGCCGGCTTGCCGCGCCTCCGCCAGCTGCAGCTGCTCCGCACCACATGACCAATCCCTGTGACCATGCACGTGCCCAACGGCGGCGCCACTGAGCTCAAGGGGTGTCACGCTGAAGGCTCGAAGAGCTGGCGTAGTGTAGCTCTCGCTACAAATTTCTCTTTCCATTGCTCGCTGCGTTCTCCTTAACTTAAGCTGAACCTATTTCGTGCAGACCTCTCCCTATTCATTAGTCTCTCTCCCTCTCTGAACCCACTTCGTCAGCCTCCACGTTTCTGCCCCGTAGGTGAGTGCCGGTAAATTACATCTTTTGTATACTTTTCTCTTGAGGGATATTGGTATCTATCATTCATGATCTGAGAGAACCTGCCATATGCGCTCCACCCTATTCTTGTCCTTGGAGACATTTTCCTCTCATGATCCGGATCAGCGGCCACTACCTGTCCTAAGTAGACCTATTCCCTTAGCGCTTCCAACAACTCGCTAGCAATTGCGAACTGCTGTTCCCTTGCTAGTTTGTGAGGATTACTTCTTTTCTGCATGTTAATTTTCAGACCTGACGTTCTGCTCTGCCTATCTAACTCATTGATCATGCTTTGCAGCTCATATCCCGAGTAACATAGCAAGACAATGCTATCACCGAATCGCTAATTACTTAGGCATTCTTCGTTCACTATTATCCCAAATTGTTCCCAATCGAGGCTCCGGAACACCTCCTGTAAACAGGCAGAGAATAATAGCACTGGCGAGATCGTGTCTCCCTGCCTGACACCCTTCCTTAGGCGGTTGTGGCTCAGCAGAGCCTAGGTCTCTTTGCAACGGCAAGCAAATATTCGGGCCAAGCGTTCGGGCTGCGAGCGAGCTTCATCGTCGTCGTCTTCCATCCAAACAGTTCACCACCTTGAGCAAGCGTGGCTGCTACGAGTTACTTAAACAATTAATGTGTCCAGTCGAATATTACGTGAGTGTTTTGATCGTAATTAAGAGCGAATACTGACCCCTCGCGCTGTAATTCATTAATACTGGGTTATTATCGAATAATGCTCGGGGAAGGGGGGGGGGGGGGGAGGGGAGGAGACAGGCTATTATGCTGCTTATTTACTTAACAGTGCAGTATTTAGGCATAAAGTTTCCAATGACACTTCTCAATTTTGCTCGCCAGTAGGGTTAATGTTTTTTAATATGACAAGCGGCTGTTAAGGTAACGAAGGTAAGTTTAATGTAATTAAGTGGTCCGATATAATTGGGCCGGAAAATCTACCAGAAGTCGAAAGATTCGGGTATACTGCAAAGCACAGAATTTAAATCACGTTGTCATGTTCAATTCCTGCCCTGATGCCAAGATTTGAGGGAGAGGCCTGCATTCATTGTTGTGAGTTCGTTTGCAATGGGAACCGTCCATCACAGCGTGCAGCATTCTTAAAAGTGCTGCTTTAACGCTGTGAAACCTAAAACTAAATTAATATAATATTCGATTGGTCATGCGATCACATAGCCTACCATAAAATCATGTTCTGTCTAGAGACTAAATGTATAGTTTTCCGAATGTATCAAATTCGTGATAAATTGCAGGTTGGGGCTGAGGTTACGACTTAAATTGTGAATATATCAGCGTAAAGTTTGAATATATAGGCGACAGCAGCTGACCACGACTTGTGTTTTAAAAATAAAATACAGGCCGTTTATCAGAACAATCACGATATGTTCGGGAGTAATCTTTTATGAGCCACTTCTCCTCACCTAAGCTGCAAACAGAAATGCTTACCTTGATCGATTTAGAAAAAAAAATTTATGCGCACATCGCAGTTTATGTCTGATGTGCCTACAGGCATCTCGCACGAAATACTTAGGTGCCTGTGCAGCGAGGAACTTTCAATTTTTTTAATTTCCTTTCCCAATATGTTGCCGC
Source organism: Amblyomma mixtum (assembly GCF_055824585.1). Lineage (NCBI taxonomy): Eukaryota > Metazoa > Arthropoda > Arachnida > Ixodida > Ixodidae > Amblyomma > Amblyomma mixtum. The sequence continues at coordinate 77,807,109 of NC_143019.1, read as the reverse complement.
TTAGGATCTGAAAGGATAAAAGGGTAGAAAAGATATTTTTGCTTGCTTTTAATCCGTTCAGTGGGCAGTTTTTGTCCGGAAGTGATAGCAATTTCGTCATGTCATAAATGCAGGAGGTCTTAAGGAAGGGTACGAGCTCATTGTGCACTCCAGTCCCAACTATACCTGCGCGGTTCTCAACGTTACACTCACTTTTGGCGAATGGGGTAAGTATGACATCTGGGCTGTATTTGCTATTTCTCAGAATGCGAACGAAATAGCGGCTTTAAGTTATTGCAAAAATAATGAAAGAAATATCAATGCGAAAGGAACGCGCGTTGTCTGAAATTTTTTAAAGGTAGCGCATTAATCGGCTGCTGCTCGTTGATTGGGTTGTATATCACGTTACTGCCGGAGTGAACCGTATATCATTTTGCTTAATGAAGAAATGCCGCAGTAAGCTTTTTTCCCCACCGAAGCTCTCCTTCAAGTAAATTTATTTTGCACCATTTTCCTAGTCGCATATAAAAGACGCACTCATAGGAAGTGCATTGATTGCCCTCTGAAAATTGCGGCTTATCAACCTTTAAGCGACGCGGACGAAGCGTTAAAATCTTCGGCCCCAAATTAAGGGGTTTTATCGTATTAGCAAAACCATTAACGTTTAGCATCATTCGAGGGAGAAACGGCTAAACTGGCTTTTAGTTAAGAAATTGGACATTTAAAATTGGCTTTCCACGAAATTAAACAGCACAGTAATTGTCTCACACCCAGGTAGACACTCGAACCAAGCCCTAAGGGAAGGGAGGAAGGTTGGAGTAAAGGAAGAAAGAGAAAGAAAGAGAGGTGCCGTAGTGCAGGGCTCCAGAATAAGTTTGACCACCAGGGGATCTTTAACCTGCACTAACATCGCACACCACGCGGGCGCCCTTGCGTTTCGCCTCCGTCGAAACGTGGCCGTAGCGATCGCGTTCGAACCCAGAAACTACGGCTCAGCATACGAGAGTCCTAACCACGAAACCAGCGAAATATGTGTTTGTCGGCATAACTTTGTCAGCGCTAGTGCATCAGAGTGCTACTATTATTAAACTATCAGAACAAATAGAAGTAATGTTTAATAGTTAACTTTTTAACTATTTTATAGTCCCGGGGCACGTGGGCCCCAGGGTTATGCTGTTTGATGCACGTCGCTGTTCGTTCTGCGCAGGCGAGTGATTTCCCAGAGAGAGGCGTGAGAAATGGCCTGAGTTTGTTGAGGCGTGGCGGCAACGGTAATCGCGTTTTGGAAATTCTAAAAACTGATATGGCTATTACTTAACTAAGCTACGTGCTCCTCAGTAAATAAAGAGCTTGTCACTCAAGGTAAAAAGTTACCTATTCAATAATAATATTAGCTAAGAAGCCTGCTAGTTAACACGTCTTAGATGCGTTATGATCCACTACATCACTGACAACGCTATCGTGCAAGGACGCTCTGGTACCTCAGAAAGCCTATTTTCGAAAATTACCGAATATTTAAAGTGCAACCGCCTGTGAATTAGTGTCGTGATAGTGCAGAGAATCGTTCGTCAGGAACTTCGAATTTCCTTCTTGCACGGCTGCACTTACTAAATTGATGCATATATATATATAAAATAGTTGATGTTAACTTTGGCTACTGTATTTAAGAAGCTACTGTGTCGAGAGTTATCCAATCACAGCCGAAATGTTGCTAGGAAAATATAGTTGTGACTTCAGTTCTTATATGGCGCACTCGAGACCATTTGCCTGAAATACTCATGCTGTTGCTTTTATACTGTACCAAATTTCTTGGCTCCAGTACAAATTTTGGAACTACTATTATTGCTGAAAAATATGTGGCGTTCAATAACATAGCAGTTTTGTACAGCAAAGGGAATGACTGGGAAGAAATTTTGTGTGTCGTAATGAAAGTATTTATTGTATTTCTCCCATTCTTTTCAGTTGAAGCCTTCTGGTTTGATCTGCGAGTGAGAAATTCGTCCATTGAAGCGGGGCCAACAAAAGACTGCTTGGAACATTACTATCGTTGGGTTTATGAGTACCAACAAAAATCTGAGGGCTTTTATAACAGCAGCTGTCAGCGTATACTGACATTACCCCTCGCACATAACATTCGACTACCGGACTTAGTACAGGGCAGCTTGGAAGCACTTCGGACTTGAGGTGTTCAAGTAATGCTAATTTACAGTCCACAAAATATTTCTAAGGACTCAACACTATTGGTACCGTTGCATTTATGTTTAAATTTAAGAACTTTTCCCCGTCGCCGAGAGCTAATGCATGAAGGACATTTTTCCACGAGTAATCTTCTTATATGTGTTATATGATATATTGACTGTTACATGCCCTGAATAAAATCATTTTTCTTCCACGCTGAGTGTCATGTTCGGAATATTCTATAGTGCTTTTAGCTCGCACTCTACTGAGACTTACTAGCCTTAGGTGCGGTGAGCATATGGACATTGGCGCTTATGCGGACGCGGTCAGGATTAGTGCGGGAAACTGACGTAAGTAGCCACGATCACAGCGGACTGACCTGCACATGCCTGCTATCCATGCACACCTCGCGCATTCGTCTCAAGTCGCTCTCTACAGCACCGCCACGGGTACACTATTCGAAAAAAAAACTGTTGCCGGTAATTTCGAAGCGGGTCCCATCTGCGTTTAGAATCTGTGATGAGAAAACACATGGTGTTGCGCGCCCTTTTACGACGTCTGTTGGAGACAGGTGCTAGGAAAGCAGACTTTAATTGCATTGTAAGGCCACAAGGTTGTAAAACATCGTCTTGTTAAGAGTAGCGGTCAGAGCTCTCTTCGATAAAATTGCGAGCGTCGCTCCTGAACACAAAGGCTTTGTCAAAAATGTTTTCAATTAGTGGGCAGTGTTATGTGTACAGAGATATATGATTAACTCTTCCCCATAAAAACACTGCAATGCGCTTTTTGAGCACTGGACCATCTTGACTCTCGCTGGCTGACGAATATCAAAATCATACTGTCGTAGACAGCTGTTGTTCGTAATGGAGGACTGATCCGCTAGCGATTAGTGTCGTGTTTGCGCGAAATGGTAGTGCGATATGCTTATCGCATCCGTTAACGACGTCTGTCATCCTTAATTGAACTTTCTTCGTTTCCTCTTATTTCAATACATGATAGGCAGTCTGAAGCCTTTTCTGTTTGCCACCTCCACAATTGCAACCAATTTTATACCTCTCTCACCCTCTCAGCCCAATAAAATTATTCCACACATACGAAACGCCTTGTGAGAACAATGGAAAATGTGCACTCATGGGGCTATGAACTTGAAAACTTCGATTCTCCTCCATAGGACATCCAGATCAATTTAATTTATAAAAAGCAGTCGGATATTCCGTCATCGAGTTGGTATCTGGTGGTGCTTCTATTCAAGTACCTATGATACGCATTTCGTACATAAGAATGCGTTAGACTGACTTTTGCTATTACTTGAATATATCTCGGTCTTCCTCATCCCCTTGTCTTGTTTGCTTAATTGCTTAGCGAGGGCCTCGCTTCAATTAGCTTTAAGCGATAACATAATCAGTAATATTCTCAATCGAACAACAGCACAAAATAAATAAATAAATTAAAAATCCCTGTGTCCCATGGTTTCCGTGGCTGTTGGCTTCTCTCTTTTAAAACATGTTCAATTAATCATGTTTTGATCAAAGCAGCAAATGCTGTTGTGAAGAAAAAAGAGAAGATGAGAGACCAGAGCATTAAATAAAGTTTTTGCCATCGCTCAACGCACTTTTACGAAACGAAGGTTGTTTTCACAATTTTCGGCAACTAATATATACATGTCAAAAAAGCGATGTTTGTTGGGTTCCTTTCCTGAGAAAAGTTAAATCATATGAGAGAACGCTACAACAAGGAACAGTCTCTAAACATATGCAGCATTTAGAGGGCTAGAAGCGTTGTAAGATCGCGTTTGGTAGGTTTTTTCATACGACTTCATTGACACGTCTTTCTTTGATGGTACGAGGCATATTTTCAAGCTCAGTAACTAGAAAGTACCTCAGTGCCTTTAGAGTTACCGCACGACAGAGGACCATATTGGGGCAAAGCCGTCCTCTAATGTCGGGCCACTGCCTGGACAAAGGGCTGATGACGAACTAGGCTTGCTATTAATCCAGGACCATAAGGTCTGTGAAATAGCTAGACGTGCAATTTGCTTCTAGTTGTGCTGCTGACTCAAAAGAGAGGCAAGTGTTGCGATATTTAGCATTTTTCATTGCATATCGCCTAGCGCAGTGTCAGCACCCCAGCGAATGCGGTTACTGGCTAGGTGCCACGGAAACAGGTGGAAACGTCGGAGTGTTTTATCTTTCAAAAAATGGTGCGAATCTGTCTTCAGGAACCTGTAACTGGACTGTGTCAAGCAAAGACGGCGGGGGCGCATGACTATGTCGAAATCCTACCCATCAGTGTTTCTGACCGGAATGTTTACTGCTGTTGCGGAAGCGAATGTTGTGTACGAATTTCAAAAACACCATATGGAAGACGTTGAAGTAACCAGTGTTAGCTGCTTGGCTTGCTAGAACTCATATGAATGAGATTAAAGGGACGTACACCAATGGGAATACTAATTCGTACGTTTATTTTCCCATATGTTAAGCACACTCACAAACATTTCACTTGTACATAATGCAACCAACTACCACACAACTATGCCGCCATTTCGTCCCCTGACGTCATACTCACGTAGTTCCCCACCTGGAGGAAGAAAAACTTCCTTCATGGTTCCACCCCTATACACCATATTGGACCGTGAGGTCATCATCGGCACGCGGCAGGTGGTTATTTCTACAATGCTAGTGTAGATTGCACTACAAGTCTGATGCGAGATGTGCTGTTTTCTAGTTGCTGCCACAGACGGCGCTGTGATCTCAGGGTTGTTAAATCCCCCTGATATTGAAAGCAGCGACATTCTCCTCCAATCCTGAGCTTTCCTCCTCGATTCTCCTCGCCCGCCGGCCGTGCGCTCTGCGCACTGCACGCTTTTTAGGCCGTCGCGTGCTCATCGGACTAATGTGTTCGCTTGTACCCGTGAACACGCCGAAGCTTCCGCTTGTTTTCGCTGCATATTTTTAAACGCAATCTCCAGAAGGTGATGCGACATGCTTCACTTTCCCACGACCCGCATTTATCACCTCCTCGTTTGAGCAATGACAGCGCTAAAAGTGAGCGCTTGAGGCTTCAACAATCAAAGCTTATTCCATCGTCCTCAATACGGCACAGTTTTTATTAGGACAAAAGTAACGTAAAATTTATACATTCTTGAAGATTTTTCGGCACAATGACGCTCCGCTAAAAGCAATTTCTCCTCGCGCTGCATTTTCGAGAAAAAATTGTCGTTTCCGACGCTTCCCTTTGCAGTCCAGCAAAGCAAAGATTCTGGTCATTTTGTTAAAGAGGCCGTTTCATGAGAGAAAGATCAGAAGCACGATAGTGGCTAGAAAAATGGTGGAACATTTTCTTTAATGCGCATATTAATTTTTTTTAGAAACTATACTAACGCAGCATTTAAGCTTGGCTCCTAGGAGAGATGCACATGCAGCGGCTTTATTTCCTGGTCAATTGTCACGGCTGCTTGAAAGAGGACAATTTTATTTTCTAGTTTTTATGTTAATTCTATTGACTGCTGCTGAAGCGTGACTGGCCAGGGTGGGCTTAAAATTTCTGGATGATTGCTGGTGCCAAGGAATAATGAGATTTAGTGGTGCAAAAATGATGCTCTCTAGATGATTCATCTGGAATAGTTCCTAGAAGGAATTTAAAGAGTGTTCTAAGGCCCCTACAATATTCAGCACTGTAAAACACAATAGGAAACGATGTAGCCATCGTGTGACATATCCAGCTTCACGGAAACAATTCGTACTATTAAGGCGAAAGCCTTTAATGCGTCATACTGTCGTTAGCAGCCGTGTCGGTAGATATGTCCACGTTTCGGTGTCACTACTTGAAAAGAAACTGCGTCGAGGCTGGGAATCGAACCAGGGCATTTGGAATTTGAAGTGGAGACGCTATCACTACGCCACGGAGGCTCAAGGTTTGAGCATGAATAAAGGCGCATCTATTAAGTGCGTGGGTTTGATAAATAAAATAAAATAAATAAAAAGATATGAAAAGTAAAAAATAATAAGAAAATATTAATAGTAATAAGAAAATAATAATAAAATAATAAAATATGAATAAGAAAAGAAACAAAAATAAAACATAAAATGAACATTAAAATATGAAAAATAAAAAAATAAATAAAAAAACTGCCTCTCCCGTAACCGAGAGTAGAGTAAGCATGAAATGTTTACGGGCATAATGCGAAGCGCACGCGGACACGACGAGACGCAGGCCTGACAAGAATGTATATGCAGCGCGTTCGAAACTGTCCGAAGTGCGTAGAGGCGAAGGCGTTTTCAGCACCACTTTGCGTATGTGACACTGGTGATGTTACCACTGGATTACGTCGCACATAATTCATGACGAAGTAATGACAAATTACTGATTAGTGTGTAATGACTGATTAATGACTAAATACTAATAAACTGCTAATTAATGACGCTTAAGCTTCGCCTTTAGGAGTGGAACGCGACAGCGTGTTGTAGCGCTGCCAGGCGGTCCGCGGAACGCCACCACCCGTTCGGCGTGGTGCCTTTGAACGCGACGCTCTTTAAGGAAAGGAAATTACGCAGTAATTCTCTGCCATCTCGGTGGACACCCGAGCCGCACCTTACAGGAAGGGAGGAACGTCACCACCCGTTCGACGCGATGCGTTGCCCTTTGAACGAAACGCTTTTTGAGGAAAGGAAATGGCGCAGTAATTCTCTGTCATCTCGGTGGACACCCGAACCGCACCATACAGGAAGGGAGGAACGTCACCACCCGTTCGGCGCGATGCGTTGCCCTTTGAACGAAACGCTTTTTGAGGAAAGGAAATAGCGCAGTAATTCTCTGTCATCTCGGTGGACACCCGAACCGCACTATACAGGAAGGGAGGAACGCCACCACCCGTTCAGCGCGATGCCTTGCCCTTTGAACGTTTTTTGAGGACAGGAAATGGAGCAGTAATTCTCTGTCATCGCGGTGGACACCCGAACCGCACCTTACAGGAAGGGAGGAACGTCACCACCCATTCGGCGCGATGCGTTGCCCTTTGAACGAAACGCTTTTTGAGGAAAGGAAATGGCGCAGTACTTCTCTGTCATCTCGGTGGACACCCGAACCGCACCATACAGGAAGGGAGGAACGCCACCACCCGTTCGGCGCGAAGCTACCGGCGTTTGTATGCCGGTCCTGTAGGAGGGCTTAGAGAGCCTCGTTAAATCTCGTACGGTGCCCGGATGTTCTCGTTGCAGTGCCCGGATGAGTGGCATTCAGTGCCCGGATGTTGGCTCTCTGTCTTGGCGTGACTATCACCACACTGCCGACAACGGGAGCTAAAAGTATTTCATGCTTAAATATTGTGGCATGTATGTGCTTTTTGCATGCGTTATTAGAAATCGGAAATTATAATTCCGTGTGTTATCAAACGCACAGCTCGACTGATATCTTGATAAACATTGAGAAGGCACTGGCAGCAGTTATTTTTTGTGACTCGTTTGGACACCATCCGGCGCTTGCATGGCGGTCGCGTAGGAGGGCTTAGAGAGTCTCGTTAAATCTCGTTAAGTCTCGTACGGTGCCCGGATGTTCTCGTTTCAGAGACCGGATGAGTGCATTTCAGTGTCCGCATGACGGCTCTCGGTCTCGGCGTGACGTCACCACACTGCCGACAACGGGAGCTAAAAGCATTTCATGCTTAAAAACACAGTGTGCCAGGAAACGCTTTCGCTTTGGAGCACTTTAGAGAGCGAAAGTGCCCCTTAATTTTTTTTTAAACTACGGAGTTATTGAATCTGATGTCAGTTTGAAAACCTCATTCCCTGTTGTATATCTTAACGATATCACCCATGACAAGTCAAAGCTCACCCCAAAAAAACATCTTTTCTGCGACTCGCTCCTCACGTGGGGTCATAGACCTCGGAATCACGGTAGAGTTTCGCTGCCCCGACGGTCGAACGAGCACCTTAATTATTTTAAAGATTAACAACTCCTAACATCCCTAGACAGACGATGGTATAAGGTCGTTGTAGCTACTAGTACTATGGAGCTCTTGGGTACACAGGGGATAGACTGCCGTACACGCTACGAAAACAAACATGTTTTCTATTCTGCGCCACATCAGAGACACGCGTGATTACTAGCAAGTAATTATGGTCTACGGTGCATACGTTTTTCGCGGAAACCCACACTGAGATCCAGAAATTAAAGCGACTATTTTAGGCGCATTACATACGCGAAAATTAGCGAACAGAACAAGCAGAGCAATGCCATCGAATGGAAAAAATAGCGTGCGAAAACACACACAATGACTAGCGAGTTAAGCAAGATTCCAGCTTCCTGATTATCTGAAATAGACACACTACACTTTAGATACCAAGAAATGGTCAGTACCTAGCAGAAGACACTGTGCTTTGTCGGAACGAAGCAGTTAAGGCCGATATTGTGGATTCACTTGTTTCTGCCGCTGATGTCACTTTTCCATCGAAAAATCTCAACCGTACAAGGCCATTTTCCCTCCGCCTTGCGCATCGCAATGCACTGCAAACGGGCACTAAATGTAGAGTTCGAATTTTCAGCGCGTAACTTAAGGGAGCTCGGCCTGCAACAGAGGCAGACGACCTGCGCATGATCTGGAAGAAAAACGAAAACATAACCAAAACAATTCTTCCGCGCGCGTTTCCAGGGCGCCTGCCGGAGAGGGCCAATCATCGTTCAGAAAAGCGCCCAGCAGAGAGACGGGTGAAGAGGAGCAAGGGTTCGCGGCGTGACGGCGAACTTTACAGAAATGCGCTACTTTCAATATCAAGGGGCTTTAAGGGTGGTAGCAGACTGCACGAAACCTCGAAACGTGATGCGTAGTAGCTGCCACAGATGGCGCTGTGATGTCGGGGTGGTAGCAGACCCCACGAAATCTTGAAACGTGGTGAGTAGTTGGTGCCACAGATGGCGCTGTGATCTCAGGGTGGTAGCAGACCCCACGAAATCTCGAAACATGATGAGTGAGAGCTAACGCTCTTAAAAAGAAAACCAGCAGGGAAGCGCGTGTAGTGTGTTTAGATGGGTCGACTCTCTGAGAACAATTAAATAACTTAATTTTCAGCGAGATCTTATGCCTTACGAAAACTTCGCGTTGCATCGTTTACTTTTGAGGAACATTAACCTGGCAAGAAAGAACTAAAAATAAAAGAAATGTGGCTGCTTTTTACAGCAAAATGTTCTCTACTAGCCGGTAAGAATGAAGGCCATGGTAATTTGGTGGCTTTATTTTATTTTGCTGCTTTTTTCTCGCCCTGAGCGCATGCGTTTCCAATCCGATGCTCCTTGGCCCGATTATGTTACAATACCTAGTTCAGGTGTTTTAGTCAAACGGATTCATGTGTACGAAAGAAAGGTAAATGCATCGAAGATAATGTCACAAATATAGTTCTGTTCGTAGTGACGTATTCAGTCAATGAATTTGGGACGAACTGCGGTGTTGTAGTAACCCGGAGGAGAGTTCTTCAAGCTCTGATAAATTCTCAGCGGAAACAGGTTGGCGTTTTCCTCGTCGCTGCGCTGTGCTCGTACTAGGTGTTAGAAAACGATGCAGGGGTGATTAGCACTTCCGCTATTTCGGACCCTGGAGAAGGAATCGTAAAGGCGTTTTGTTGCGAAGACAACACTGCGCCCACCATTTCGCCTCTTCACCGTGGCCGCACTTTCACCGTGGCGGCGACTCGCGACTCCGCGAATGACCTTAAGACGACGCCTAGCAACCGCAGCAGCTGCCACCGCTGCGCTTCGCCAGATGGCGCCGCGGTCGCCGGCGCTCGCTACGCGAGATGCAGAAACAAACTACGCCATCAATGCAGTAGAAGCCAAGACACGCTACTTTACTGACCATCGAAGCGTATTTATTGGTGTAAATAAAGTTGTAACCAATGCTTCACTATGTGTCTTCTTCGTGTATAAACAATAGAGCTTAGCCAAAACGCCTAATCACACAAGCGAATCACACAAGCCTAACACCACAAGCGAATCCTCAGCGCAGCAAGGCAGCCGTTGCTCTCGCAACACAACCAGGTTTAACCACAGCTAAACAACTGCCATTTTTTGTCACTAACGTGATGGATATACGCTGTCGATTCCTAAATGAGGCCATGTTTAGTGTTTTTCGGGGGAGTATGTGATAAGGTTCGGATATGATGGCGTATGTAGCACGTGCGCTGCTTGCGGTAGTTCTCAGCAGACTAATGCGTGAATACTTTGCCTCCCTTTAAAATTGGTTAGCGGACGGCTGCCGGCCAGTAATCTCAAGCATGAATTACTTTCAGCTCCCTTTCTTGGCAAACTGAGGTGAACTATCCCCGATGGCATCTCCCAACCAGAGGCAGAATACGAAGTGGTCTCCGAAACTTTCGGCTTCGTCTCTTGGCGCGCGAAAAAGTTGTCGGCGCTCCCGGAGCCGAAGCGCCCGGTGCATTCTTTCCAACAGCTCTGCTCTCGAGCCCAAGACTGCGACGTCTGCGGCTGCGCTGCATTCCTTAGCGCAAAATAGTGGTTTCAGCTGCTAATCACTCGCAAGCCACGAAGAACACCGCCATTGAAGTGACCGATAGCAAATTTTATCTCTAATGCGCTCCGGCAAAACAACGAACGGATGCGGGGTATCAACACTGAACAATGAGAGAGCCAAGCCTGCTGGCACATCAATCAATGAGATCTGAATAATGTGCTCAAGAAGAGTGGCCCCGGGACAAGACTGCGATGGAGAAGAACGGTGGCACTGGCGGCAAGCCTGGGCCCTTTCCTGCTACTGTGAACCGGCTATATTGTTAGAAAAATTACTGAGGGCAGTTGAGACTGTTTACAAGCTTTGAATGCTGAAAAATTGTTCTTTTATTTCTATTTCCACTTTATTTCTCACTTCCTTGTGAATGATACGCATACTAATTAGCCTGCAGTCGTATGGCAACGGATACGATATGTTCACCTGTGTTCGTTAAGAAGCAACGCGCTTTTGTGGCCTATGTTGATAAAGAAAGAAAAAGTTTTTAAATTTTATTCTCTTTTATACCATGATGCCGTCATCTGGGATTTTTGGGAACACTGCTGGTGGTCAACGACGACGCTGGGTTTTGCTGCCGATTAGCCATACAATGATTTTGATTTCAATTGAATCCAAACTTTATTTCAGAAATATGCGTAAAGTCTTTAGAATGAGCCACAGGCCAAAAGCTAAAGAAAATAGCTTGAAAATGCTTGTGGCTCACCTAAGAGTCATTGTAAAATAATGAATAAAATAAACACATACATACAACGGTGGCAGGTCGCATACGAGCAAACTATAGAAAGAAATTATAATATTTACGGTGAACGGATTGCTACACAGAGAAGTAGATTTGAAAATAGAAAAAACATCAAAACTGAACAAATGCATTTGAAAGTTATACCCTGCGGGGAGATGACAATTGGGAAAAGGACACCGATACATACACAAACTACAATATAGGAAAAGAAGTTATGGAATATTATTTACAAAGTACACTTTTAAATCATGTGGTCGGAGGTTATACATGCTAAGCTGGTTAGATTCGTAGCTGTTTAGAACGTTAGGTATCAAGAAATTAAGTGCTTGTTTGCCATAATTCGTTCTAGCGCGTGGAAGTGTCCAGTTTGCAGTGGGTCGGGTTTGAACATACTTTTCTATGGGCTTTATCTTTGCGATATTAAGCAAAAAATTACATATTGATGGTGAAGAAAATTTGAGATAGTCTAAGAGGCGGTACTCTAGAAAAACATTTACACGAATTTCTGCATACTTAATAAAGAATTAAGCCGTATGGGAAGTAAAACTGGCACCTGCGATAATCCTGATAGCTTTCTTTTGGAGAATTACAATTTTCTGTCGATTCGTTTTGGATGTGGTAGCCCAAACTATGCGGCAATAGTTAATGTGTGATTGGAATATGGCATGATAAATCATTTAACACGTCTTTTCCTTGGCTCCGACCTTCGCTCCACCGTTTTCCGTTTCTTGGCGCGTGGTGGTGACGTCATATCAGCTGTGCACCATCTCCTCACGGGCTGCATACGGAACACCTCGAGAATGGCTCCCCAAAAGAGCTCTCGGTGTAGAAGAGTTAGGTGACCCAGGCTCCACCTTTAACTCCACAGCAACAATTCGGGCTTTGTTTGGCAACAGGCCTGTGTCTGCTGCCTGTCTGCAGGCCTGTAGCTGCAGGCCTGTGTAAGTGAGTGCGTGTATCGCTTATGTAATATTAAAACAAATTTAGCCTATTTAGCTTACTTGGCAAAATGCGAAGTATGTGCGCTAGCACGTTGTGTTTAATTACGCTCCCGGTTTGAAGCTGGGGTTTCAAGATCAGGCTTCAGGCAAACACCGCCAAAATCGCTATAAAGTTTTAAACTGCTTAGCGCACCTTAAGAGGGCACTGCGATAGCCTTATGATCTGGATTCAGTGCGTACGGATGGAAGTTGATGAAGACGAAGACATGCAATGCACAGCGCGAGAGAGTGGCAGTTAAGCGCGAGAGATGATCGGTTGCTTTGATAGCATAGCGCCCTCATGCAGCGTTCACAGAAATTTATCTGTTAGCGCCGGCGCGGGCCCTAAACCCAGTCGCGGTCATATTTACCTGCAGGTCTCGCTCGTTTCAGACAAGCACACAACTAGATTTTTGGAGCTTAGAAGCGTTAATCCTAGCGCACTAAGACGCACAGTATTTTGTATTGATACTAGCAGTGAGAGATTCCTAGGTGATGCAGCATCTTTCGGGAACACTCCCGCGATATTTTATTCGTTTGGGTGTTGTTACCTTTGAAATGTCATTATTATGTGCAACCCAATGAATCTTGTCAACTATACGTGGGTCAGTGGTATAAGAACTGATCGGAAAACGAAGCCAAAAAATTCCACCAGGGATTTCAGAAATAAAAATTTCGCATCACCTGAGAAGTTGTCATGTCTAGTATAAATACCTAACACTATGCGTTTTAGAGAAGAACTAGAAAATAACGAAAGAAATTTCATAACGAGCGCACATTCCGCAGAAACTAGCCCCAGGAATTGCATCACTGCTGTTGGTTTCTACGTGGACACAGGCCACCACCCACCGCGGGTTCGAGCTTCGCGCGAGCCAAGAGCCCCGATCAGCCGTCACCAAACACACACTGGGACACCGATGCGGTGCACTCAACCTCCGCTGGGAGGAGAGCGATTCGCCGCAAAGAAATAAGCCTCCAAGTTCACAAAGGAGACGTTTATTCACGTCGTCCTTCAGCAGTACACACACACTCAATCGTCACCCCGTTCCGGGGGCGCGCGAGGAGCAAGGCTCCGCTGCGCGCACGAAGCGACTCGAGCAATGCGCGCCGCTAGCACGCCGCTGCAGGAGAATGTCCCCGCGGCAGTGCTGTGATCTCCCTCTCGTGTCGACCGTTGGGCCGGTTGCGAGAGAGAGTGGGCAATAAACGCAAGGTACGCCTGTCGGAGGTCGCTGGACCCCGCTGGACAGGCTCGAGCCGCTGCAGATCAAAGGACACGTGCGGGCGAGCTCGAGTAAGCACTGGTCCGAACGGCAAAGGCCGGCACGGACAAACAGTAACGTACGCACCTTACGCTGTCACGGAGGGATCTCTCTCTCTCTCTGGGCCCCGCTCGGACGGTCGCGCGGTACGCGGCCGCCCAAACGGGTCCCGAATTCCCGCCAAAAGCCACCAATGGCAAAGGCCGTTGGGGAGCCGGGGCGGAGCTGTGGCCAAATGACATTGATTAGTCACCTAGCCGCCTCTCCACCGCCTGAGGCGGGAGCAAGGGAAAGAGGAGAAACAACGCGGGAAGCCGGCACCGCCGCGCAAAGGCAACGGCGGAAAGCCAGGATTCCCACATCCCCCTCTCCTTAAATGCCCTCCTACCCATCGGCAAAGCACGCGGCCAAAGTAAAGAAATCAATACAAAAAAAAAGCTACACTTCAGTTCCAAAATAAAGAAATGAATACACACAAAAAAACTAGCTACACTTCAGTTCCAGCCAGAACAACGTAAAAAAAAACACACAAAGGAAAAACAAGGCAAACAAACAAACACTGGCATACGCTTCAGTAAATCAAAACAGCTTGCAGATTATATACACGGTACACAAGAAGATGTGAATTCAACTGTACAACTATGTGACAGGTGGATGTCAGCCTCAAAGTTCGATGGTACGGCCCAATGGGCCGGTCGGCGACTCACCGCTCGCAGGCTTCAAGTTGAACGGGTTGGGAGGCGCGACGACTGATGGTGGTCTTCTTTCCGTTGATGACGACGGGGCCGCGGCAGAGCACTAACCTCATGCCCTCGGGCACGACGTCACGTTCGGGCACAAGACAGTTAGTGCACCCCCTCCACGCCGGCTGAAACGGGCGCAGATGTTCGGCGGCGTCCGGATGTGTAACCTTGGCCACAGCGAGGGGTCCTTCTCATCCTCGCGCTCACACAGAAGCACACAACGGCACAACTCACGGGCGTCGCCTCGGCTCATGGTTACGCGCACACACAGCCCCAAACACAAACACACGTACACCGGCACGTACGCGGACACTGGTCGGCGACAACGATCCCCTCATCAGAAGCGTCCAGAGGCGCCGCGGCGAGGGTCAAAGGGTGCACTTTCCGCCCCCCATCGCCCCAACCGCCCCGCCAACTTCCCCTCCATACGGGCCGCACAAAACTCGCACCGCGACACACGGCTCCTTAACGAGCCCACCACCCACAGTGGGGCCGGAAATGAGAAAAGGCGTGCCGTACAAACGAGACCCATCTTTTGCTTCTAGAAGATAAAAGCAAGCACGAGCGGGCTGAAGTTTGCCAATGTACAAGTCTGGTACGTTAGAACGAAAACAGACGAACAAGCGGGAAACGAAAGTGGCTAGAAACTGACTCAAGCAAACAGATAAATTTACTTATAAACACACAAGGCTGGAACTGAGCATGCTGCCAAAACAAAACAAAAAAAATAACACACCGTGCTTCGCCTGGGTAGGGCCTGACGAGAAAGCTCGCCAGCTAGCTGAGGCTGCGTGCCTTCGGCTGCGGAAAAGTCCGCCGTCCGGCAACAATCACACTGGTGACCGTCGCCTCAGATTGTACCGGTGCTCCGTACGCTTGCGTTCCGCAGCACCAGTTGTGCCTTTGCGCTTGCCTTTGATACCAATGGGTACCGGCGCAAGCTCGTCAGACCGTGACGCGTAGGCCTTCAGGTCTATGAACCCCTGCTTGCTCCTGGGGAAAGGCCCCATCAAATCGCAGGTGGCCATCTGCCACGGACGCACACTGTCAATCGGTTTCATCATTCCAGGCGGCTTGCCGCCCCGTGACTTCACCGCTTGACAGACATGGCAGGAACGGCAATAGCGGAAAATGTCACGCTTCATGCCAGGCCACGCCACCGAATGACTGTTTTGTAAAAACTTTGGAGCCACTCAGATGACCGGCCAGTGGTTCGTCATGAGAGAATCTGAACAGTGCACCTCTCAGACTTTTGGGGATAACCACCTTGAACGGGTCGATGGACTCGTCATCGGTGGCTATGTACTTCAGCACGAGCCCGTCATGGTCCAGCAAATATGACTCCCCGGGGTTCGCCGCGACACACGCTGGCTTCTGCCCCCCCTGCGCCCGCTACAATACCAGTAGCTTCACGGCGCTCAGTCTCCCTGAGACCGTCGCTCACCTCGCGACAAAAGGGGTCATCTTGCTGGGCTTTCAGTAGCTCTTTACGGCTGAAAACGATTCCAGTCATCCCAGAGGGGAGCATGGTCTCGTCCCCACTCAGGTTTTCAGCCAAAATTTCCGTTCGCGTCGGCACCTCCGAGGCGCTCACGAAGAGCTTTGCCTCTCGTCCGCTTTGCGAAGCGCTGCTTGCCTGGTTAGCGGAATGGGTTAACCCGTTTGCGGGCTCCCCCTCCTTGCCGCTCGGCGGCTCGTCCGCTGTTTCGCCCCCTCCGCTTACAAGCGTCAATGCGCCGCTAGCGAGTGGGGCACGGGATAGCGCGTCAGCTACCACGTTCGTACTCCCCTTTCGATACTGCACGGAAAAGTCGTAATGCTGTATCAGGAGAGCCCAGCGCGCCAGCCGACCCGCAGGCTCGCGGAGCCGCATCAGCCAACTGAGCGCACTGCGGTCTGTCTGCACCACGAATTGCGTTCCATCAAGGTAGACGTCAAATTTGCGCAGTGCAAACACGATGGCGAGGCACTCCTTCTCGGCCATGGAATAATTCCTCTCCGAGGGCAGCAAGGAGCGGCTGGCAAAGGCCAGCGGTTGCAGCACGCCATCGACTTCCTGTAGGAGAACTGCTCCTAAACCCAGATCGCTCGCGTCAGTCTGGACTACGAACTGTCTGGTCAGGTCGGGTAGCCTTAGCTGCGCTGTCTCGGCAATGGCACTAGACAGGAGGCGAAAGGATCGCTCTTGCTCGGGCTCCCATCGCCACGCGGCAGTCTTTCCCAAGAGCTTGGTCAAGGGTGCCTGCACGCGGGCAAAGGACGATAAAAGTTGGCCATTCCCACCCAACGGCGCAGGCCGCGTACGTCCTTGGGCGCGGGAAATTCGAGTATGCCTCGAAGTTTCTCCGCATCTGGCTCAATGGAGCCCCGGCCTCAGCAACTGCGCCCCTGACTCAGTGGAGGCTTGGGCGGGTTGCACGAACGAGGGAGGCAAGGCTCCTTTCGATGAGCGGCGCGGTTTCCGCAGGGAACCGGGCCAGCGCCTCGCCGTTTCCAGAGCAGAATTGACTGCTCGCGGGGCACGGCTGCTGCTGTTCGAAACTGCCGGTTGCGGCAGCGTGACACGAACTGCTTTCGCACTGGGCGGGAAGCTTGCACACCTGAGGCATGTGACCAGCGGATGCAACGCAGGGTGCTCCCGATACAGCTCCAATGGGGGCTGCGTGGTCGACATTTTGGGTTGTGTCACCGTAAACCCCAATGGGGGCCGCGGCCAACCACGGTGTCTAGCTATTCGAAGGAACAGCAGCCAGCGGATAAAACGACGCTACAACTCCGTAGGGAGCCGACATGTAGCTGCCGAGTGCCCCGCTGGGGGTGTTAGACATGGTGCGCAAGCGTGATCGTCAAGGCGACCTGCTCGGCTAATGTGCCATCAAAGGCGTAAGCGCCAATGACTTAGCACGTTGGGCGCCAGTTGTTGGTTTCTACGTGGACACAGGCCACCACCCACCGCGGGTTCGAGCTTCGCGCGAGCCAAGGGCCCCGATCAGCCGTCACCACACACACACTGGGACACCGATGCGGTGCACTCAACCTCCGCTGGGAGGAGAGCGATTCGCCGCAAAGAAATAAGCCTCCAAGTTCACAAAGGAGACGTTTATTCACGTCGTCCTTCAGCAGTACACACACACTCAATCGTCACCCCGTCCCGGGGGCGCGCGAGGAGCAAGGCTCCGCTGCGCGCACGAAGCGACTCGAGCAACGCGCGCCGCTAGCACGCCGCTGCAGGAGAATGTCCCCGCGGCAGTGCTGTGATCTCCCTCTCGTGTCGACCGTTGGGCCGTTTGCGAGAGAGAGTGGGCAATAAACTCAAGGTACGCCTGTCGGAGGTCGCTGGACCCCGCTGGACAGGCTCGAGCCGCTGCAGATCAAAGGACACGTGCGGGCGAGCTCGAGTAAGCACTGGTCCGAACGGCAAAGGCTGGCACGGACAAACAGTAACGTACGCACCTTACGCTGTCTGGGAGGGATCTCGCTCTCTCTGGGCCCCGCTCGGACGGTCGCGCGGTACGCGGCCGCCCAAACGGGTCCCGAATTCCCGCCAAAAGCCACCAATGGCAAAGGCCGTTGGGGAGCCCGGGCGGAGCTGTGGCCAAATGACATTGATTAGTCACCTAGCCGCCTCTCCAACGCCTGAGGCGGGAGCAAGGGAAAGAGGAGAAACAACGCGGGAAGCGGGCACAGCCGCGCAAAGGCAACGGCGGAAAGCCAGGATTCCCACACTGCTTAGGTCGTCTTTCCTCCATTCAGTGATGCCATCAGCCTAGCGGCGCGCGGGCAGCCGCGCGGATGAGGGCAGAACGAAGCTAGGATGCAGGCATGTGCGCCTGGGAGTGTGCGGCGTGCGGCGCAGTAGCGGGTGGAGCTACGCCATAAGCGACCACAGTGACGGTTGTCTATATGATAAAATTTTTTATGAAATATGTCAAGCGCTTGTTGCGCTATTCCTCTCCTGACGGGCTCGCAGAACTTCATCTGGGAAAGCGGATAGCATTACTGTTTTAATGAGCCTCCTGTGGAATAATGGATGGATGGACTGATGGATAGATGGAGCGGAGTTCTTTCCCAGTGCCGTCGTCTGTCTGAATATGGTCATCATTACTGCAAAGTTCATGGCGGTCGCATCTTGGGGAAAAAAGTCTTTAAGACAGGCGACATGCTCATTTATTGCAGCTATTCCAGAAAGTACACGAATAGCAAAAACTAATTACATTCGAAATGGCAGTGACCGGTGATAAGGCGTCCTTTGAACTTCGCATGAAATGTCCACCGCATGTGGCTCTAACGACTGAACATTGTGAGGACGATATGATTATTCACAGTGGCACCTATCACAATGGCGTTTATATAAAACCCATGTTTCCCTTGTTTACTAGAGCTACGTGGTAAACCCCCATCGCAGCTAGTATAAGCCGTCACTTGCATTACTGACTTCATTTATTTCTGTTCACTTAAAGCATGCGGGGGGGGGGGGGGGGCAACAGCGTCTTGATCAAGCAACCGATATTCGTATTCGATTGTCCACGCTATATTTGTGTAGGAAATATGGCAGATACTTACCAATAAAAAAACCCAGGATCGCGGTGCCTTTTCGAATACTCAATGTTGGCAGCTTCTTTCCTGTGTCAAAGATTTAAATTTATACCCGCAGAGCCCGAAAAATCTTCCCAAATATCAATTCCCATGCGGCAATATGGAAAGTGGTTATGCTGAATATGCCACGCGCGGAGACGCTTCCCTTACAAAAATTTTTAGTAACATTCTTTAGAAAGTCTTTCGACAATTGTTAATAGAACCTATCACCATTGAACAGAAAGTCTTTTGAACGTCTTTATACATTGTAGTAACAACCTATCAACCGTTTCCGACAATTGGCCACCGATATCCAAAAGACTCAAGTACATAGAAAGTCTTTATACTTCCTATGATCCCCTTATCGACAGTTTCTACACTTCCTATTGACCCCTTACCGACCATGTCTACCAACACCCTATCAACGGTCTTCCGACAATTGGCCACCGATATCCAAAAGACTCAAGTACATAGAAAGTCTTTACACTTCCTATGATCCCCTTATCGACAGTTTCTACACTTTCTATTGACCCCTTACCGACCATGTCTACTAACACCCTATCAACGGTCTTCCGACCATTGCCCACCGTTATCCAAAAGACTCAAGTACATAGAAAGTCTTTACACTTCTTATCAACCACATACCGACAATGTCTACCAACACCCTATCAACGGTCTTCCGACAATTGGCCACCGCTATTCAAAAGACTCAAGTACGAAGAAAGTATAATTCCTACATCAACATTTGGAAAAGTGTCTTAACTACACAGTACAACACTTTTACCAACATAGTGTTATCACTTGAAAATCATTTTGTGAACACTGTATCCTGGACTGCTTAAAGAATAATAGAAGCAAAATGCAAATTATTACATTTATTGTGCACAAGTGTACATACGCGCTAGAAGATATGCATGATGCATCAAAATATTTTATGGAGAACAACAGAGGAACAGAATATTGCCTTCGGCACACTTCCCCTCAGTTCCCTCTTAGTAACAATGACTGACACACAGAAATTGAAAAACATAACAGGTTTTAATTCACGATGTTTCGGCTGGAGGACCAGCCTTTTTCGAGTATAGTGTAGCATTTGAAACAAAAGCTGTGTGCTTCAAATGCTGTAGTACACTTGAAAATGGCTGGCCCTCCAACCAAAACGTCGTCAATTAAATCCCGTTAGGTTTTTCTTACATATATACGAGGTGTTTCAGGGAAGACTAAGAAATTTTCAAAAAACAGGTATTTTGAGATGAATGTATGGCTTTTTCAGCATAGTATTACCAGTGTTGGCAGGCACCAGAAAACTTGTGAAGAGTCTTACGTAGTAAGCTGGTTAGCTAATTTTTATTAATGAACCTTTTCACTATCAGAAACTTCGTTAAAACATTAAGTTGGGCTAGTTGGTAACGGCTTGAAGGAATCATATTCTTAGCGGTAAGAACACACACAACACCAAGACACCCACACACAGGACACCCGCTATACTTCAGCTATCTTTACTGGACACTTGTACGAGATAAATATGTATCACTGAGCACACGCAGGTGCCTCGTCATCCGCAACAGGTCTAACTACGCCCTCCCCTCTCCTGCAAGGCATATGGTTGCGCCGATAAACAATCCCTTTTTCTGCCAATGCCAGGGAGGGAGTGCTTACACACACGTCACCCGCCTCTTGAATACGACCTGGGAGCCGAGAAAAAAGAAAGAAATTATCGAAGTCTTTCGTATTCAAGAGGCGGGTGACGTGTGTAAGCACTCCCTCCCTAGCATTGGCAAAAAAGAGATTGTTTATTGGCGCAACCGTATGCCTTGCAGGAGAGGGGAGGGCGTAGTTAGACCTGTTGCGGATGACGAGGCGCCTGCGTGTGCTCAGTGATACATATTTATGTCGTACAAGTGTCCAGTAAAGATAGCTGAAGTCTAGCGGGTGTCCTGTGTGTGTGTCTTGGTGTTATGTGCGTTTCTTACTCCTAAGAATATGATTCCTTCACTATCAGAGTTAGGCGTCTAGTTGCCATTAGAGATTTGTAGCAGTTACATGCACTGGAGGGGTTTCTTTCCCTGTGTGCTTTCAAAAGCGCATGTATTTTCGCACGATGCAGCCAAATTTTGTCCAGCCACAGCGGCGAAAGTAATCATGTTTTGTACATTCCAAATACTGATATGGCTACTACAAACAACTGGCTAAAAGTCTCTAACTGCAACCAGTTGCAAACCTGTGTTAGTTAAAAAGTTAATTATCAGAAATTAGTTAACCAGCTTACTAAATACATCTCATCGGCTTTCTGGTGTCTGCTAACACTGGTAATATTATGGAGCAAAAGCCATATTTTTGAAAACTACTTATTCTTCCCTGAAACACCTGGTGCATATAAATACTGCTCACTTTCCTGTACAACACAGAAATGAAATAATTTCTTCTGTAACATGAAGGTTCCATGAGCCACATAACAAACCCATGGAAAAAAACTGCATGCATACATACACATCTCTCCAAAACAGCTAAAAAATCCCACACAGTGAAACAATGCTTACACTGTCTTAAGACCAACATTAAAGGCTGCAAACACTAGCGAATTAAAAGTCAAACAGATGCCAAACATATGCTAAATGTCCCCATGGATGTAGATATCAAGTTAATAAAAATGCATCAGCACAGAAATGCTTAAGCGACTTTGTTGGTGCACTATCCTGACACTTGTCCTCAATATCAGGCAGCCTGCTTGTTGTTCATCATCATCATCAGCCTGACTACACCCACTGCAGGGCAAAGGCCTCTCCCATGCCTCTCCAATTAACCCTGTCGTTACTTGTCTGCATCACCAGCGGAAGAGGTAGCGTCCTAGTGATGAGACGTGTGCACGAACAGGTAGCCTCCTCCATGGCAGAATGCAGCAGCAAGAGAACTGCACAAGAAAACATTCAAAGTATACAGTTATAGTAACTTCTAATAGAAACAAACACGGAGAAGCAACAATCAGTTAAATGTGCACTAAAATGCAGCACTCCGAGTGAGTTTGATAAGGCTGCTGAGTAATAGCATAAGCAGCAGTCACAAGACTAGAACTAAATGTAATGCGTCCTTGAACAAGAAAAAGCTATAACATGCTGTTGTGTTCAATTCTGCCCCCACATTCGAAGACTGAATGATATTCACAGGAACTGACATTAACGTGTTACACCTAATTAGGCTACCACAAAGAGATATTTAGCCATTCCAGTCATATGAAGATAACATGCAGGCCATCCAAAATGAAAATTTTGTGTTTCTGATTTGTCTGCACAAAAATTCAGGCAGCTTTTGTTTTCAAGAGGGATAGAACAAAGACATTGCAATATAATGCATATGTTGCTGTAGATAATGTATCATTTGGAGCTATACCAGGTGTTAGGGGAAAATGTATGAACAAAGAGTACAAAGGTAAGCAAGTTCGTCAGGGCAAGAGTGGCACACTCTAAAGCAAATGATTCAAAATATTAAGGCACACACTGCGTCAGATACAATACTTGTAAGTAAAGCTGCATAGAACTACAAGCGATAAAAGCCTCAGAAACGTGCCCTTAAGGGAGCAGCTGGACTGGTAGTTTTTTATTTGTCCCGAAGCACATCCCTCCAGTGCTGAGGCCTGCTCATATCTGTTTAAGTTAAGAATACAAGGGAAACAAGCAAACAAGTGTTCCAAAGAAGATAAAAATGTGTACTTAGGTTGTTCTTTAGGAAATTACCTGTCACTAATTGCAGCAATAAATACCTCGAGAAATTAAATTAAGTTATTTACACAGCTTATTACAAACCTTGATGGCACAGGAGAAAGGCAACATCAAATGCATTGGTTCAAGTAAAGTCAGGGGTCTTGTTAAGGTCACAGCAATATTTGTTGACTTAGGCTCAGCTAGTGTAATGCAATCAGTAACTGAACGTCAGCATGAATAAAAATAAGAATGCACCAATACTCAATTCAAAATGCATTTCAATTGTACAGTGCAGTCAGTTGTGACAAAGGGAGTGTGAAAGAAAACCTCAGCAATGCTCATGACATCGAATAAGCACCTTTCTTCTGTACAGCTAGAATATTAGCTTTACAGGGTTTCATGTAATGCAAGGATAACCTGGTAAGGTATCAATTATTGATGCTAGCAACACCTATGCTTCTAAAGCAGAGTGCTCCACTTGAACGCCAATATTCAATTATGCATTGCCCTTTAGGCCATGGCTATCACATCACTGGTTCACTTCAAACATGCCATACCTTGTAAGAGGTAGGTACTGCTGAAGTAAACCTATAAAAATTATTTGCTGCTTTTAGACTGCTGTATAAAGGTCATGAAGCAGATAATTGTTTTAATTTGGTCTATACTGTGGTCAAGATTTCCAAGCACGAGAGGCATGAGGGAAAAAACTATAAAAAGCATTTCACACTATAACACAATGCACTTGACTAGGGTGTGCTTTCATGATGCCCGCAATATCTTTTCCCTTTCTCTTGGTCCTCTTTTAAAAGAAAAAAAAACAAAAGAGAGAGGGAGCCTGGACCAGAAGATTTTTGGCAGGCTAAAAAAAGCAAGGAAAATATACCCACTTGTCTACTTATCCTTTTACAAGTGGCACATGCTTGATATCCAGTGCCAATGGCTGATAGGCTGAACCAGCAGGTCTTGATGTCATTTGCCTCTGGTTGAGGTAGCATTGGCTCGATGACAGATGAAAGCTGGTGCAAAAGTAGCGTGATGATACCGGTGGAGCAGCTGTACAGGGCTTGACTGCGGGTGCATTTGAAGAAAGGCTGCATTAGAGCCATGCTTTCATAAACATCATCACAGAAGCCACATCCCATTACAACCTCGAGCTGTTCAGTCCAATGTGTTCATGAGTGGAGGCTAATGATTAATTACCTATGCCTTCAATAGTTAGCAAAAAAATGGTTTAGAAAGCTTGTCATACTTTTCTTAAAGCTATTATTCGCGAATCACGTTATCCTTTAGCGCTTCAGACTGAAAATGGGGGAATGACATAAATGTAGTGAACGTAAAAAAAATAAAATGACAACAAACCTTCCATTGTGCGATTACCTCAGCTGCACTGCAATGGAATGGTTCTGCTATTTTTAATCGTCGTTTCGTTGACCAGAACTATCAAGAAACACAGCAATTGATGTGACTGCGACGTAGAACGGGCACTGCTCCTTATCCAGTAAACACTCAGGCAGCAGAATCAAAAGACGCACGCCGCTACAAGCACTTTTCGTTCTTATGGTCTCCTTTTCACGCGCTGCTCCTGTTCAGTCGGAATAACGAATCAAGCAGCACCCCATAGTTCTCGGCGTGCAACCAAATTCTATCACATAACTCCTGCGCCGAGGAGCTGACGCAAAGAGCGTGAGGCGGCGGGTTAAAAGTTGCATAGTTGGCAAGCGAGCGTGTCAGAACACCTTCTCTCTGCAAACGATCGCGTGGTGCCCGCATTTTGCACCTCACTGCGAACAAGACGCGAAGACCAACCCAAATGCATTCGCAGCCCTCAATCATACCCCCGACACATCGCAGAAGTCACTTTCCAGTTCTGTACTTACATTTGTCAACGTTCATGGCAAGCCGTTTCTTCTATCGGGCATCGGGCGCCAGCCGCTCTCGGCGTGGTTGCGTGCAGTACGTCAGAGCAGTTTTTGAGCACTGCGTGCGCGTAAGAACGTCTTCCGCAGCACTGGAGCCATCTGTCACCTTCCGAGTTCAGTCACACTACCACAACACTAACGAGGCCGCACATTTAACACAAACAAACTGAAGAAACGCACCCACAACTTCACAACCATCGCACCCCGTCAACAGAGTCATTTCAGCGTCCTAAAAAAGATAGTGTAGCGCGCGGCCAACATGAGACTCGCAATCCGCCGCCAGCGAACGGAAAGATGGCGCTAATGTTGCCTAACTTTACACGCGTTAAAAAAAAAAATTTATGAAGCCCTTTTTGCCACAAACTTGTTGCATTAAACGACAAAATATTTTGTTTCAATTACAAAATCAGCAAATTGTAATGATTGAGGTGAAAAAATGCGACTACTCACAACCATTTGTTTCTGGCGGCGCTGCGAACGAAAGCTTGGAAAACCGGGCAGCATGCCGGGCAGCTACAGGCGACAAATCTGGGGCCAGGAAAGCCGCAGCCGCTGCACGGCTGCACTGTCTGCCTAGTTCTAAGGCTATAACTCAGCTCCCCGTAACTGCGTCGCAGAATAAGGAATGATGATGATGTTGCCAAACGCTACTGGTTTCGGTTTTGATTTTCGCATATTGTGTGGCTTAGCGTACTCTACACAGCTTGGCTTATGCGATTTAGTGTACGTGTGTGTACCTAGGGAACACGAGCGTTCGCACGCCGCTCTAGCGTGACGCGCGAAACTTTCAAGGCCGCGCTGCACCATCGCCTCTGTTTTGTGTGTGTTTATATCACGTCATTGGACACCTTGCACGCTCTTTGCTCGAGCGAGCCCCGCCGACAGTCGCGCTACCGTAGTCTTTTTGTGTGCTTCCTTGATTGATTTTTGCCTCTGCCTTACGCGGTCCTCGGCTCGGCCTCACGTCCGCTGATGGCAGTAAGAAAAGGCGAAGAATGAACACGTGCTTTCGCGCGTCTACTCCGTATGACTACGTTAAAACCCAACACTTTATTCCAGGATTCCTTAGTCATTGCATTACGGTAAGATAGAAAATACAGCTATCACCACGTTTTCCCTCGCCACAGCTTCGTACCGTGTTTGCGTTGAAGGAGATGCAAGTGAAGATGCGGAAGAGGCACTGCGCCTGTGCTTTAGCGGTGCTCAAAGTGGGGGCTGCTCTCACCCTAGCTTTCTCCATACTGGAAGCTCCTCTGTGGCTCAGTACTAGTGAAAAATGTAACAAGTCAAGAATGAGGGCTTATAGTGCTCCAATTGCCGTGCACCTTCCTCATGCAAAGCCCTTGTTACCGCAGTTGAGTACAGCGGGCCGCTGTTACCTGTTTTGTTTCTCTATACTTCTCTTTATAGTATCGGCCGCCGAACATGAATAAAAATTAATATTGCCTTGCCTGAAATTTCGCATGTACAGTCGCTGAGGAACGAAGCAACTTGAGTTCTCGAAGCTGTAAGCCTGCACACGTTACACAGAATTTACTCAGAGCGCGAAGCGGTGCGGCCCTTTTCGCGCGGGGTTTTCAGTCCCGTGCGATCAGCCATTGCTGGTCGTTCGAGGAGGAGGGTAGTGCGAGGGTTTAAATTGGGCGCTCCCACGTGGAATGGCATAAAGTGTACCGGACACTTTTGCATGGCTACAGTGTGCAGGGAAAGTGTGCTTGCGGTGGAGGTTCAGGAAAGTGGTGATATAATTTGGGCGCCTTTTGAGCTAGCGAGAACGTGTCATTCAATGAGTGTGGAAACACATCGGTGGAATGCTAAGCTTGAATTTTTTGTAGCTCGCAACAATAATCCCTCTGAAACCTCAGAGCGAAACGCTCTTAACGCTAGTGTGTTTTAGCACCGTCGTACGGTACATCACTGTTCAACTGCACGTTAAAATATGACCTATCAAGAATTACAACAATAGCAACACCAACGTGTTGGAAGAGTTGGCAGAGTTGTTGTACAGCTCTGCTGAAATTCTTTGTTAGTTCTGAAATGTTAAATCAGTTTAATGACTGCTTGAGTACAGAATTTAAGGCCGAATACGCAGCAGAAAGCATTGCTTTCGTGTAGAATGAGCCATCAGCGAAACTGATTCGCTGTAACGAAGTCATCATTGCGCTTATGTAACACAATATGTCAATAACTCCAATTTTTTCTTAAAGTTCTTTTAATTTCCTTGAAGTGCGAGGCTATAATACTTGAGTATTCTATGAATTCATTCACTTTGTACCAAAATTATTTCGTTTGCTGGTAACTTTTTTCGTACACTTCATACAATCAAAAATTGTCACTAAATGTCTTCAATTCAAGGCACGTTTCTGAATTTCGGGATAAATGTTCTGTTATGAACTTTGCCCTTTTCCCCGCACTCGAAAATGAGAAAGCAGTAAAGCTAGTATTGAGAAAATTGAACTGAAATTTCTAAAAAACCACAGCGTGCTCGGCTATGGGAATGTGATTGCAAATTTTTGTTTCGTCTTCAAGGTTAGTTAAGTTGCCGCTTTGAAGTTGTCGGCTACAGTACTTGATTATTTTAGGCTTTTATTTGTTTATTCGCATCACCAAAATGCTTTCTCGGTTCGTAGTATGTTTCTATTGACAGCAGTATACATGTATAAGCAGTAAGAAAATTGTATGAACTTTCTATCAACAAATGTTGATAAAATATGCCCTAAGAAAATGTGACTGCAAATGTTTGTTTCATGTTCAAGGTTGCTTTAGTTGCATTGACATGTTAGGCTAGAGTACTTAATTAATTTAGGCATTTATTCTCATTATAAAACGTTCTGTCGGTGTCTAGTATGTTTCTACTGACAGCAGTACATAGAAAGCAGTAAGGAAATTGTATGAACTTCCTATCAACGAATGTTAATAGAATATGCTCGGCTAAGGGAATGTGAGTGTAATGTTTGATTAGTGTTCAAGGTTGTTTTAATAGCTTTGAAGTGTTCGCCTACAGTACATGATTTGAGGCATCTATTCGCATGACCAAAAATGTTTTGTCACTTTCTAGAGTATTTCTGCTCACAGCAGTCCGTAAAGTACATAAAGTATTAAAATGGAATATATCTTCTGTTTTAAAACGTTTTCCCAAATCCTGATTACATTCCAAACGCATTTGCTGCGAATAATGTTGGTCGCTTTTCGATATAGTGAAATTGTTGACTAGCTGCAACAGATTCCACCATGCAATCAGGTAAGATGTCGTCACGATTATGCGAATAAGATAGTGTTAATCACCTCGAACACCATGCAGTTTGTTCATTTACTTCTCTCAACGTGTCAAACTGCACCCAGATTTTCTAGCAACTTTCTATTGACAGGAGTAAATACAAAGAAGTAACAGTCTACCAACTTTGTATTGACAAAGGTGCATAGAATGTAAAAATTATTTTCTAGTAACTTTCTATTGACAGGGGTACATACAAAGAAGTAACTTCTACCAACGTTGTATGAACAATTGTTGATAGAATGTAAAAGTTACTACAAGGTTACTAGAGTCAATAGAATGTTAATACAAATTCTAAAGAAAGTTGATATCCATTTTTGTAAGGGTTACAGATCAAACATTCCTTCAAGGGCGCTATCATTGGGAAAGAATTTCGGGAAAGCCAGTACTACAAAATAATTACACTGAGGCGGGAGCTTAGGTCGGTTTGTGTCAAGAGAGCCTTTGTGTCACTTAGCAGCCACGGTAGTCCTAAGAAGAGGAATTGACAGAAAATACCAGCATGGGGGACTCGCAGGGAAGGGGTCGCAATGTGATCATGTTTTGCAATGCATTTGCTCACAAGACATTATGAAGTTTCGATTTCGAACAGCCGGTTGAGGAAGCAGGGTTCTTCGTTTTGGTTATCTATCACATGGCTACATCACTGCAGAGTGCTGCAGCTCATGCCAGACATCCGGAAGTCGCGATGTCGAGAGCGCGACGTGCAAAAATATAATTGGGACACAAGTAGGGGTTACTATGGGAAAGCAACAAGTGTTCATAATTTTGGTAGTGAGGTAGTGGTGGTAATAACTGAGTGCAATACAGAGATCAAGCAGGCGCCATAAAAAAGAGAATGTGAGGAGAACCAGATTAGCTTCCTTGATTTCGGAAGCCACAGCCCGGTTGTGAATACGAACGTTACAATATTCGTGAAAACGAATTACGTTTTCGGATAATTTTAGACGAACTGCTTATTTTGCACACAGGATAGGCCTTTAGGTGTATACAAAGTCAGAAGAGATTTTTCGTCGTCAGTCGTCTAGTTACCTAATATAAATCAGTGACGCTATGGGTAAACAAATCAAGCTACCTTTTGTACTTACTCCAGCTAGTATTAATGTGCATGTCTGCAGTTGGAGAAAGTAACTCTTCTAGTAGATTACATTTTGTGGAATTATCAAAGCACGCCTCTGTTCTGAGATATTCGACTCAAAATTCGCAACTGATTCCGCATGTACGGAATGCAAGGTTTCTGGAAATTGGGGCGAAAACTCCTCGCCGTTCGGACGCAGCTGTAACATTGGTGCTTCCCCCCGCAACAGCGTAGAACATGTGAAGCGCATGGGAGTTCTGCTGAAAATTTCTTCCCTCGAAGAAAAAGGAAAACACTCTTAGCAGCCGCTGGACAAGACCTAAGAAAAACAATGATCTGGTGTTTCGCGCTGCACCCGCTTGTGTTAATTTCACTGTGCAAAAGCGGCGCCTTCAAAGCCTAAATTTTTCGTATTCTCCTTTAAGTATCTAAAAAAGTTATTTGCATGCACAGCCCATATGCGTAGTGAACTAGACGAGAGCTTTCGTTTTTTATTATTTTATCATTATCAACACTATTTGTCTCACGTGCGTCAGTACTCGGAGAGTTGAAATTCACCGGCAGTTATTCCGGAACTCGGGAAAATTTTCAAGAATTCAACGCAAAGAAAAATACCAAAATACCAGCACCTGTTTTGAAAAGGGCCTCAGTGCGCAAATTAAGCATGTTGTTTATATTCATTATTCGCATGCGGCAGTGTACCGTTTTATCGCAATGGCCAGAGTATGTGTAGCCAAGTTGTAGTATTCAAAATTTTAATGGCTCGAGCCGCCGCGGTTTCTCAGTGGTTATGGTGCTGTCTGCTGACCCGAAAGACGTGGGTTCGATCCCGGCCGCGGCGATCGAATTTCGATGGAGGCGAAATTCTAGAGGCCCGTGTACTGTGCGATGTCAGGGCACGTTAAAGAACCCCAGGTGGTGGAAATTTCCAGACCGCTTCACTACGGCGACTCTCATTCCCTGAGTTGGTTTGGGACGTTAAACCCCATAAACCGAACCAAACGAAACAAAACGAAGTTTAATGGCTCGAGAAGCCGGCATTCTGACAATGAGAGAGCCACT
Source organism: Amblyomma mixtum (assembly GCF_055824585.1). NCBI lineage: Eukaryota > Metazoa > Arthropoda > Arachnida > Ixodida > Ixodidae > Amblyomma > Amblyomma mixtum. The sequence continues at coordinate 77,777,110 of NC_143019.1, read as the reverse complement.
CACTGTGGCAATTCATGGCCGCGCATTTGACTTTCATAAACTACTGGGTGCTGCCTCGGGGGTCAGTTGAGCATGTAGTCTACACTTTGCGACTCACGTCTCCTTAATATCTCTGCATTTTTCAGCGTAGTGTAATTTTTTTCTTCGTTTTACTGACCAGGGACATGGTAAAGTCGCGCGAACCGCGACGCCGATGCAGGTCGGTCAGCGTTGCAATGGGGCTCATTCCTCGTGAAAGGAGACGCATCAATTTCTGGACATTTTAGATTGGACTGTAAAACTTTATTGCAGTTACGTTAGTCAGAAAAAATGTAGAACCCGCATTCGAAAAAAAAACAATTCTCTTAAAAATCGGTCTCCAAATCGTTCTCCAAAGCTGCTGCTAACCAAAAAAAAGAAATGATAATATGTCGACGCTTGCTCGCAGTGTGGGCAAAGGCTCAAAGTCTGCCACAAGTTCTACGCATCCGTGATCCTCCCCCCCCCCACCTCCGCTCTATTAGATTAAGAGCTGCAGAAATCTTCCGGACACCACCTCACTGCAAGTTTCTATAAAATCGATAATTCGATAATGTTCCATATAGATCAAATGAAGCCAGTATGGTGCATATGAATTTAATAAATACTATGTCGAAACTACGTATGGTATCTTACGAACTCCATAATGCGCTACATCTGGACATCGTACGGAAATTGATGGAGAGCTTGCAGATTCCGTACAGAAAGCATGTCGACTTCCAGATACTTTGTCTTATCGGTTTCATTTCCCATAATTCCAAATCAGTGACTCATATGGAGCGTTTCAGAAGGACAGGAACTCCCTCCGGCATTTTTTGAGCAAACATCTGAAAGAGTATATTACCTACTGAGTAGCCACAAGGGCTACCGTCGAAATGACATCCATGGTTTTGTTCGGATATTCTGGCTATTCCAATATATTCACAAAAACCGACTATACGCTTCTATTTCTGACAACTCTTCCACAACGTACCACTTCCGAAAGCAAAGAAAACTGGTACCTAAAATCCGGTCCAATTACGGTAAACAGACACTACGCTACCAAGTTCTTACAGCCATAAATAATTTACCGCCACCTCTTGACTTCAATTCTTCCGCATTTTGGTCCAATAAGAACCTTAAACATTACTTAATAAGCAGTAACATTAAATTTCCATAATACTTCACTCGAGATTTCTTTACAGCTACTGTGTGTATTCTGTGAATCATGCTACTTTGTTTGATGATTATGTATTCTGATCAGTAAATCTTGGTTTTGTTGCCTGCTCTTGCTCTGTGAACTTTATGTACAGAAGTGTTTGTTGCAAATTGTTTTTGTGCATTATTGTATTACAACCTCCTATGCGTCCTCTTTTTTTTTTCGTAACCTGTATTACTAGTAAGATTTTTTCAAATGTTTCACTTTGCCACTGCACTGCCAACCGTGTATGGGGGCTGAGGCCTTCTTCAGGCAAGTCAGCCTTTTGCCTCAGCTCCTCTTTCCATGGAAAGAAATAAACTGAATTGAATTGAATTGATCGTGCTAAAATATTTTTGCGTTCTGGAATAAGACTTCAACATCGCCCCCCCCCCCTCCTTAATTATTTAATGAAATATTTCTGGATATATGTTGTTGGAACAAAGAGATATGGGAATGAAGCTGGCCATTGGTCGATTGGAAGTCATTTTTTTCGTTTTTGTTTTTTCGATAAAAGGCGCACATAGCCGTGCTTTCCGTGCGGCGTACAGCGACCGACGTGGCACTTGGCAAAGCAAGCAGCCGGGAGCAGAAGTAAAAATATGCAAAGTTTTTTGCTTCAAGTCTTAGATGCTGACCCAGCAACGACATTTACTGTAGAAGCCACTTGTATTTTCAATTTGCTCTCTGTATTGCGCAGCATATGATTCAGAACTGAGCGACAAACGGAATGTAAAGCAATTATTTCATATGGCATAATTAAATTCTAATGAAATCCTAGCACTATCTGAGCTTCGTGACATTTCAGACAGAGAAATAATATTTAATAGATGGCCAACAACGAAGGCCTTCATGTTACATATAAATGCATTCGATAGCTTCAGCGAGAAGCCTACTCTAGCTTTGGGAACAAGCAGCATGAGCAGTCTGCCATCATACACAGCGCTCGCCCTAACGCTGGTGGTCGTAGCTGCGACCACTACAAGGCGCCCAGATGGCTTCGTATTGAACAGACCTGAGGGAATGGAACAGAACTTAAGAATGGTAAGGCTTTCTCCGGACAGAATTTTTTAATTAGGAATATTTGGTTCCTTACGCGATACGGGTGGGGAGGGGGGCGAGGGGGACGGATCGCACGTGGTCACGACTGTGTATTATTTACCGAATGAAAAGAGTCATATAGGCCCTTATTGACTGTCATAAACGAGTTAACCGCTTTTATTAATAACCAGCTGGTCCGACATCATGAGCGCAAATATATATTCTCGAGTAATTTCAAGAGGCTTCGATAAACCTAGCTTTGAAGCAGTGCACAATGAAGGGGCCGAGTTTGCACAGCATTTGCACTGTTTAGAATGATTGTTACTGGCCAACATTGCTTCTGGTGAAAGTACAAAGATGCATGAATCAAATTTCACAGCGTTTTGTATTTTGCTATAAATTCAGTGCTTTGGATGAGCTAACGCGCCTTATATTGACCCAGTATAACGCAATTGCCTTCACGGAATAATAAAATGTTTTATACACGCGGTGTTTAGTTCAGAATTTTGTCTCCTCTTGACATCTGTAGAGAGCTTATAGCTATGAGATTAACCCTCCAAAGGTCATGAAACACTATTCTCGTTCGGCCGTGTGTCGCCTCGCAGCATCTGCTCTGCAAGTTTCAATGTTGCACGGATGAAGTTCGATGAGTGTCCGCGTTAAGGAAGCTTATTTGGTCGAAATCATTTCATAGCTCTTTACTACGGTGCCTCCTTCCCTCTATCTTTCGCTCCTTTTCCTCAAGGCTCCTTCTTTTTCCCGAAGTCTTGGTTTAGGTGCACACTGAGTTCAGGTATTTAATAGGGATATTCATTTTATTCCTTTCGTGAAAATGTTCATTTGTTCCTTATCGAGCACAGGGAAACAGCCAAGCCCACGCTGGTAAGTAATTGCGAATGACAAGTTTCAGTCGCCAGATGTAGAACAGGCGTGACGGTGGACGAGAGTCTAAAATAACCTTGAGAATTGGCCTCATTACTATACTCTGTTCTGAACTGTCTTTGACAAGCCGTGATACACCCGTTGATTCTTATTGACGCTATGACCAATTCGGCAAATTTTCCGGAGCTTTTATGCTACGACCGAACAGCTCGAATGGAAAACCGTGTCCCAAATTAGAGTAATCGCTTCCACGCAGCCCATCACGATATCGATCTGCCGCTCTATGCATCCATTACATAGGATGGATGCATGGCTTTATAGAGTGGTAGGATCATGTAGTCTATTCCCAATTGGTATATTGACAAATGGATGAGCGTGAGGTCTAGAATACGACATCTAATGTAGGTGTTCTAATTTTCAGTTTCTGCACACTAACGAATCCATCTGGACCTACAACACGACCATCAATGCGAGTATTTCCTGTAAAGTTGACGTTGAGTATAACCTGACTGAACAGGCGATTGATTTTAACAGATCATTTTATTACAAAGGAAACAGGTAAGTCACTATGTTTTTTTTCTTCGTGCGACTTTCAACTTATCCGCTTGTATTTTGTTTTGAAATAGGTCGGGGTATGCAGTCGAGGGAACATTTTTCCCGTACCAGCCGTCGGCAGAGGAGCCCTACGCTATCCTCTTTGGAGCACCCGGTAGGAAATCTATTTTCAAGCGGTTGCTTCCCTTAGCAGTGGTGGAAAGGCGTCAAGAGCGGTGTGTCTATACTCTACTGGCTTTTCTCTGCGGCTCTATCACATATCCATAGTTGCTTTTCTACACTATTTTTGTACCTACAAATACACCATATCGAACTTCATGGGCGCCGGATATGTGCCATATATTTTGCATTGAAGATAAACCAATGTGGCCCCTACTAGTTGATTGGAGATTCTAAGCATGCAGATAGCTAAGCGCCGGAGTAAAAAAAAAAACGAGCAGCATGATTTTTCGAATTTGAAAAAACAGCGCAATGAAAGACGACACAAGAGAAGGACAAAACGCCAGTTCTGACTAACAACCAAATGGTTTATTGCTACATGCGAGGCAGCATATAAATGAAATGGCACGAGTAAAACCACAAAATAAGCATGACAGGAAGATACCGCACAACCACACAACTTGACTGAAGAAAGGCACGTCATTGATTAAGATACGCAAGTTTCTTAGTGAGTAGATTTATCGATGGGCTGCTGATACAGGAGTTACCTAGCATTTTGATATGGCAAGCCTCCGAAATGAGCCTCGTGGTCTCATCTTTATAAAGGGTGATGATGGTGGTCCGATTGAGATGCGCTTCGCAAACTTCACACTCAACACAGTGCACAGCAAGATGGTTTCTGCGAGACTTGTTTTCTATATCTTTTTCATGTTCACGTAGTCTATCGTTGATGCATCGTCCCGTCTCACCGATGTAGAAACTGCCACAAGAGGTTGGGATCTTGCAAACGACAACAACAAGACACTGAACAAACTTCCGCTGATGCTTCTTCTGACAGCCTTTTTTGCTTCCATCCTCATTAACTCGTTTTTGCAATCCGCTAAGTTTATTTCTGGCTGAAAAAACGAGCCTAATACCTCCTTTGCTCACTACCTTCTTTAAATTGTGGGAAACATTGTGCACATACGGGATGCACACTGTTATCTTTCTTTCTGCCTGACCGGCATCGGTGCGCTTGATCTTTCGCAGGCTAGATTGAGTAAGCAGGGACTCAGCAACATTTGACACCGTCTTCGTGGGGTATCCTGCTGCAGATAGCCTGTTCACCTGTGCGTATAAACTGTCTTCTGTCCGATGCAGACATGATCTTTGCAGTGCGGCTCTTAAGCATTCCTTCGCAATACCGCGCTTAACAATCTTGGAGTGAGCTGACCGGAAAGGGGAAGGCTCTTTCTGGACGGCGGCGAGTATGGCCAACAAATATGGTTGTTAGAAATTGTCAGTTTCATGTCTAAAAACCTGAGCCTATTATTCGAGGGGAGCTCTAAAGTCAATTGGACGTCATTAAATTAATAACTGAACACATAAAAACCTCTGCAGCCTTTTGCTGTGCGTCATTAGTGCGATATAAAATTAGAAAGTCTTCATCATATCGCATTAACTTAACAATGGGCGCGTCATCGAGCTTAGTACAAAGACGCCGTTCATAACTTGCTAGAAGTAGATAACTTAGTACAGGAGCGATACTCGAGCCAGTGCAGAGTGCTTAATTTTGGATAAAAAATTTGCTGTTTACAGTGACAAAGGTTGACTTCATGTAAAAACTTAGCAATTCTAAAAACCTTCTAGCGTCCATTCCACATGCGTTTTGGAACTTTGTTTTTTTGACGTGTTCTGCTATGAACTTAATGACCTCCAATTGAATTAAGAGCTCCCCTCTAATAATAGGCTCAGGTTTTTAGACATCGAACTGACAATTTCTAACCATCATATTTGTTGGGCATACTCGCCGCGGTCCAGGAAGAGCCTTCTCCCTTTCCGGTCAGCTCACTCCAAGATTGTTAAGCTCGGTATTGCGAAGGCATGCTTAAGAGCCGCACTGCAAAGCTCATGTCTGCATCAGACAAATGACAGTTCATACGCACAGGTGAACAGGCTATCTGTAGCAGGATACCCCACGAAGATGGTGTCAAATCTTGCTCAGTCCCTGCTTGCTGAATGTAGTCTGCGAAAGATCAAGCGCACCGAAGCGGGTCAGGCAGAAAGAAAAAGAACAGTGTGCATCCCGTATGTGCACAAAGTTTCGCACAATATAAAGAAGATAGTGAGTAAAGGAGGCATTAGGCTAGTTTTCTCAGTCAGGAATAAACTTAGCTCATTGTGCAAACGTGTTAATGAGGATGGAAGCAAAAAAGGCTGCCAGAAGAAGCATAAGTGGAAGTTTGTTCAGTGTCGTGTTGTTGTCGTTTACAAGATCCCGACCTCTTGTGACAGTTTCTACATCCGTGAGAAGGGACGATGCATCAACGATAGACTACGTCAACATGCGAAAGATATAGAGAACAATTCTCGCAGAAACCATCTTGCTGTGCACAGTGTTGAGTGTGAATATTGCGAAGCGCATTTCAATCGGACCACTATCATCGCCCGTTTTAGAGATGAAACCACGAGGCTCATTTCGGAGGCTTGCCATATCAAAAACTAGGTAACACCTGTATCAGCAGCCCATCGATATACTCCCTAAGGAACTTGCGTATCTTAATGAGTACTCGTGCCATTTAATTTATATGCTGCCTCACCTGTAGCAATGAACCATTCGGTTGTTAGTCAGCGCTGGTGTTTTGTCCTTCTCTTGTGTCGTCTTTCACTGCGCTGTTTTTTCCAATTCGTAAATCATGTACCAACCAGCCCGTATTTGCCCTCTTCTGGAGCAGCATGACATTGCCTCTCAGCTGCAACAGTAGGTTTGGAGCTAGTTAAAGACTACTGTGCACGTTATTTTACAGTTTCGTGCTATGCAAGCTGGAAAGATTATTCAAGAACACTGCGGTGTTTTTTTAGCTCGAAAATGTGGGTCTGTCACAAAACAAAAAGGAAATCCCAGATAAAAGTCGTGCAACCACTCTACAATCAAACGCAGGCAAAATGTGAAGGTAGTTGGATGAATGCTACGACGGTTTTGAAATGTAGCTCTCCGATCAATAAGAGGAGCTATTTCGAAGGACCATAAACACGGTCAATATATGGACACAGCTCGCAGGCTGACTCAGCCGTCATGGCAGCAAAGTAGCATGTGTTCAGGACACGTCAGCTTACCCGGCCCCGAAAGGTAGATGTGCTCTCCCCTGTGTCCAGTGCGCGTGCAACTTGCCGTAGGGCACCCGGACGTTAACACAATCCCCATGAGTGTAAAATACACTACACGAAGGTGCCGCGGACAGCCGAAATTTGTCGAACAAACTGCTGATCGCTCTATGGTAAGTATTAATTGGCGATCAGAGCGCAAGCATATGGTCTACCATGCGTTGTGTGCTGTGGTGCACTGTACATGCAAGCTTGGAGAAATCCTAAGAATATGCGAGGAGCTCTCGTGCGCAAACCTTTTCATTCGACATCCCATCTGAGTGAGAAATTCAAGCACAATTCTCATGAAACGGCACGCCGTGTGTTTGAATTATCGCCTATTTGATGCCTGCAAACGTGCTAATTTTACCGCAGACGTTGAATAATTGAATAAGGTATGGTCCTTTCCACTAATACGTACGTTGCTGAATTTATTCCTGCGGGTTGTAAGCTCAAAAAATAGGTATGTCGCGCGCAACGATAGCCTGCCGCCTATGTCTGCCAGGAGGGGAATGTAAGCATAATGTTTACAAACACACCACCTCGTTGAACGTTTCTTTTGCCAAAGCGCGTGTGCGGTTAATGGTAGTTTAGCTGCTTGTGGCACATGTATGCCATACCGTAGAAAACGAGCACTCGAATGAAGGGCGCTAGATACCGGCCGTGTGTGCCCGCGCCCCCCGTCCCTCGCGCAGGCATTATGATCTGCGCTGAGGTTTTTTCTATAAGGAGCCAAAACGTAGGTAATGGTGCATCTGTGTGGCACTTGGCAGATATCTTTAACACTTTATATCTCAGGTGCCACGAACGTGACACCTTCATTTTTTGAAAACAGAAAATATGCTCCTCAGGCACGAAAAAACTTCATGCTCCTAGCTGCCATACTTGCGGCAGTTGGTGCTTGTACGCGCAGTCATAATATTGCCCCGCGGGTACCACAGAACAACATTTTGAGCGTCGAGACCATGCAATACGCCGGCAGCCGGCCAAGGTGGTAACTATCCGCCGTTTTTCTGATCACTTCACGCTCAGCATACAAAACACATCGTTCAGAATATTGAGAGCTGTTTGCCGGAAGTTTAGCGAATATACAATCGCAGTTTCATGTTTCTAGGACTGCTTCTTGTCCAGCACTTAAGCTTGTTCAGCTTACATAAACGTTTGTGGCACCCAGGAACCTGACGTCCGACGTTCCAGAGAAATGCACGAAAAAGTACGATTTTTATGGCGCTTATGTCAGTGTAACAGAGGCATCCAATTTCTTTGCATCAAATGCATCTTCATAGCCGGCCAGATGCGACTTCAGTACATATCATGATATTAAAACACGTTTTATTGATATGCTCACAAAGTCTGACTGACAAGGAAATCCCCGCCATCATTATGAAGTAGCCAAGAGGAAGCGAGTATTAAAATTTGGGTGGGTCGGATTCCGACGAGGAATACACGCTGCCGAAGAAGATAAAACGTAGTGAGAGCATAAGCTCTACAGACAATGAGGAGGATATGGAGGTTTCGTCGACCCAGGAAAAGAAGCCGAACAAAATTACCCTCTGGGCTAGAAGATAGATGAGACATGATGGGAAGAATTAAAAAAAAAATAGCTGTGGTTAAACTACTGTTGAACCTGGTTAGAGAGAGAAAGCTGTGGTGTATCGGGCAACTAGCGCGGCTTGCTTGGTCTCTCTAACGTTGAGTGCGTTCTAGACAACTTCGCTACTCGTTTAATAGGAACACTTAATTGGTTAATTCTTCCTATGTTTAGCAAAATGTTTCTTGTTAAATTTTTCCATCCCTTCCATCGAGCAGTTAAGACTTGCATAGAAAAGCAGTGGGGAACGGTTTTGACGACTGCAAAATGGTAAATAGCAAAAATATTTTGCAAGCCACCCGACGTGAGATCTGCCGATATATTGATTGTTATAGTGAAGACGTTCATAAACTCCTTTCCCCTTCAAAAATCCTTCTGCCCAGAATAATTGGGCATGTCTTGTTGATTTACAACTCCCTTTTAGAGTCCCTTTAATAATTCAGATTTGAAAAACTTTCTATATGTTCTCGACTGCAACAGTTCACAACGTTGCACTATAGAGGAGCACTATATATTGTTTAAGATTAGGTGTTAGCAATGTGTACATTGCAAACTCTTTTAGATCCATTGTAAATTGTAGAAGTGAAAGCAGCATTGAGCTTCAACAACGGTTACTTTCTGCCGGAGGCAGAGCGGCTCGCAAATGAATGTCTACCAACTCTTGCAGGGACGCGCACCACTAATTTTTACCCGCCGCGGTGGCTCAGTGGTTACGGCGCTCGGCTGCTGGCCCGAAAGACGCGGGTTTGTTCCCGACCGTAGCGGTCGAACTTCGATGGAGGCGAAATTCTAGAGGCCCGTGTATTGTGCTATGTCAGTGCACGTTAAAGAACCCCAGGTGGTCGAAATTTCCGGAGCCCTTCACTACGGCGTCCCTCATAGCCTGAGTTGCTTTGGGAAGTTAAACTCCAATAAATCATATCAAATCGAACCTAATTTTAAAGCTTGGGTTTTTGAGGTGAAGGAAAGCTTTCTGCGGCAAAAAAGTATCAGCATTCGCGGATGTCAAAGGAAGGCGAGTCTTGTTAACTAGTAAAATGATGGACATATTCTAATAGTTAACTTTTTAACCATTAAGGATAGGTGCCTGATTGCGACTTGATATGTGCGGCCGGCGTTAGTAACTGCCACTAAAGAGTGCAGAATCTAAGTAACGCGACTGCCCTCACCGTTGCGGCTCAGCATAACTGGGACATTTCTGGCAACTTTCGAACACTGCGCTATGCGGGGAGCACAAACTCACGTTCATTAAATAGTGACACACCGTGGCGAAGATAATATTTATTTCAGTTTTCGTCCTACTGAATTTCCTGCAATTGTTATGATAATGTCTACTGGCAAAACGAATGGTTCTTTTCTTCGTTGGACAATTTATTTATAATGCTGTTCAGAACTAATACGAATGCAACAAATGCAGGTGGTCTTAAGGAGGGATACGAGCTATTACTGCATTCCAGTAGCAACTACAGTGGCGCGATTCTAAACGTTACAATCACATTTGGCGAAAGAGGTACGTATGGCAAGAAAATATAGCAATTTATTTCTCAGCATGATATAAGAAGGCTAGAAATCTCAACAAAAAATCATGGGAAATTAATGAGTAATGAGTGCTTTTTTTCTGAAATATAAAAATCCGGTTCGTTATTTATTAAGGAATGCATGTAATATTCACATTTTCACCTTTCTATCTCAAAACCATGAAATTCAAGGCAGCAACTCACTTGTAGAAAGGCAAGGCTGAGAATGGCATCAAATGGGAACTCTACTCTAGTTGAAAACCATCTGGTCATGTAGTTCTTGGAAGTTTGCTGAAATAACATCCTGTAGCAATAAGAAAGAAAATGTCTAAGGTTTCATCAACGTAATGCAGGAAAAAAAAAGGTACCGCACATTATAAGAAACTAAAGTAATCATCTTTTTTGACATCTGGCACAGGATATCCCCCATAACGTTGCATCTTTGCGATTATTTCAGGAGTGCTCTGTTGTTATAGCAATGTCTGAGAGAGATGGCAATAAACCAAGGACACAGAAATTCCTTTTTTCTCATGCCATGTAGTCACTGGCAAGACCTTGGCTTGCAGCATCTGAAAGCTAATCGTTATGCGTGCACGGTGGAAAATTTTCACTGCAGTTCAATCAGACCATATCTAGAAAATCCTGTTTACATAGAACGGTAAACACTCGCAGAGAAATGCATCCAAATCAGGTGTTTGTAGAAGCGTTTTCTCGACATTGAAAATAAAACAAAATTGACCGAGGATGCTGCTTCTCGGTAATGCGATTTTTGAGCACAGCTGCTGCGGTATTTGAACCATAGGAAACAACAAACGAACCGCGCAATGCCGAACGGAGGCGGATATGCGTTTAGGTCTCGGCAACGCGCACAGCGATCTGCCGCCTCTGAGCCTCTTTGTGCGGTGTATTTCGCAGCCTTCGCTGCGCCGACGGCCCTCCGCTTTTGCAGTACACTTCTACGACATTGCGCCGTTCTGTCCCACCCACGCCGCACCCCCCTATTCGCACTGGCTACTTATATCCTCCGCTGCAGTCAACGTTCGGTTTCTTCCATCATCCGCTGCGCTGCTCGTTCGCTCGCTCGGTTAAGTCACCGAGACCGACGCTGCAAGCGACGGGTTCTTAAGGGCTGCGCTCTAAAATCGATCTGAGAAACAGCCTGCTGCAAAGAGTAAAGTAAATTAGAGCGAGAAATCATGCCCGCCTAGAGAAAGGGAAAACTAGTAAGCGAAGCGGCGCTGTCAGCTTGGCAAAACCTGGCTTAAAGGATGAATCCAAAACAAAAGTGGCACACATTGGTAGCCAAATTGAAAAATCTACAAAACATAACAGGTTTTCGCTGCTAGAAACATGCGAAAGGAAAAGCTTCGACTAGCACGATGAAATTCATTCGCACGGTAAATTTCACGGATTGTCAGCTGGTCCTGAATTTTCCAGCTAACCTGTAAGTCTGTGCAAGGAATGTGTTGGTTAGTTTGTATGGAACGATCGCTCAAGCTATATATATGCTAAGGTTGAAAGACGATAGAAAACGCGAATGCTTGCAGATCGACCGAACTCCTGCAAAAAATCTTACAAGGAAAGCGGCGGGGCCCTAGCGGATTGAGCATCCACCTCACATGCAGCAGTGGCCGAGTTCGATCTCAACGCTGCCAAGTACCGACCTCAGATACGGTGGGCACAATCTTTCCCCGGGTCTGGTGCTCGGCTTCTATGGGGTTAAATGCATGGATATTAGGTATTTTGCCTCACACTGAGTAGAAGAAGACACCTTGTGGCAATGGGCTCTTCAGTCCTTGCGCAATAAAAATTTAACGTCATCATCTTCATGACCGAAATCCGAACACCTGACATTTGCTATTGTAATGCCGCTTTGCCCTCAACAAAACTGTTTTTTTCTATCATTATTTCTTTGAGTTAATACCATACAACTTTCAGGGAAAGACTGCCAAGGCTGCCTGTTGTGTTTGGTTGGTATTTAGCTTACCTTATCCATTAGCACTTCAGCTGCTGTAGTCATAACACAGGTCCTTCAATAAATTTTTGGAGCAAAAATAGGGAGCTCTTCGCATAGCTTGCTTGATGTGCTTCGATTATTATGGATCCACAATGTTCTCTGCTTCTGTAACTTCACCAGTGATGACGATTTGACTAAACCAGTGATGGTTCAGTAGATAGTTTAAATTTCTTTCAAATCTTTGCCACTCCACGCAATGCACTTTACGCTATCACCATCAGTATTTACACGAAGAGAGTACTCTTCAGATTGGCGAGTTGAGGCACTTTCAACTTTTTTTTTTGGATGGTGTCGCAGTAACCGTCAAGAAAAAATACAGCCGGGAAGTGTGGATAAAATGACCGACAGGAACGCTGCCCTAAGTCAACTTTTTGTCGTGATTCGTGTTTTGTACTATAGTCTAGCAAGGCGGAGAGTAACCCGCAATGGGGAACTCTCAGTGCTCCGAAAAGCAACTTTAGTAGCAGTGCGCTGGAGTATGAAGGAAGAAGAGCTGTGTGTGCGAGCATTAAGCCTGAGGACATCATCGTCATCATCATCATTATTTCCGCTGCCATGAATAGGCCAGTATCAATGCCACGTTGAGATAGAAGGGAACACGCCTTCGTTGTCCCGTTGTAAGGGAAGCCAGCGCGCGGCGCGAAGCAGCGTACACTCTGTCCTGCAGCCCCAGCAGCGCGCCCGTTGCGCATTCCATACTCCCATGGCTTCGTGCACAGGCACGGCGGGGTCTTTAGGCGCGACGCTGGACCCCTTGCAAAGCGTGAGGCCATGGCATTCTGCCGCCCGACCGACCCTGCTTGTGTCTCGCGGAGACGAGGCCATGGCTTACCATGAAGTTCCATCTCTTGAATGTGCTGCACTGCTACTGCAAATCATTTCGTGCCAGCATATACTCTCAGCCACGATCTAGAGTGCTTCTTTACGGGGGAGCACTCGTATGTATAGAGTTCACAAAGGTTGCCATAGTGGATGTTTGAAGCTACTTGATTCAGGCTTTTAATTTTAAAAGATACCTTTGTCCAGTTTTCCAGGCAGATAGCGCCGAAAAGAAAAATAGACAGTATTGACACCATAAAATGACAATAGTATAAGAAGGAGGTAACTTAACCTAGCTAATCAATTTTCAGCATTTCTCGTTCCAGTGTGCAGGACTGTACAGCGAAATTAAAGGGCGTGGACGTGGTAGGCGAGCTCAGTGTTTAAAATGTAGCAACGGGTATTGTTCTCCAAAATATCCAACTTTGAAAGCATACTTTTGTTAATTCATAACACTGGCCATCACAAGTTGGACAGAGATAAAATCACGTCACTGGAAGTATTAAAACTTACTAACAGCTCATGTGTTTTGTGATGCGAAAGACATTTTTGTGACACCGCGCGCAACGAAGACATTTCACAAATGTGCAACGTGGAAAATTCAACTTAAGCAGTGTTCTGAGACACCTTATTAACATTTGATATCTCGAACCGGCGTTCCGATATGAAACTTTGAAAAGTGAGCTTGCTTTTGATGTTAATGGCGTTCAGTCGCACGTAATAAACTTTTGGTACAAAGCCAAAAATATAAAGGTTGTTTCTTATTTTATTTATTTATTCTCTGCCTAATTGTCATCTAGTAAGTAATTATGATATGTTTTGCGTAGAATTATGGTACCAGGAAAGCAATGACATATGCTTCACGGGTGTTAAGACAATCGCGAAGGAGTTGTTTAAAGACCCTTTTACACAGCTGGGTGTGGTGCCCAGGGTTGCTCTTGAATATCTCCATTTTCGCCATGGGAGGTGCGTGCATTTTAAATTATGATTAAGGTATGAGCATTCGAGGATTGACTGTGAGCGTTCGAGTATGCTCACCAAGTGCGAAAAATATTTTCAGCAGTTATTACAACGCCTACCAGAAGTTGCCCATGAAATTATAGTCCGACGGATATGAGCGGTATTCGGATTTGCGCATTATAAGCTGCCTTCGTGGAGTCTTCATAATATTCCGGGCGTAATTTAGCAAACTGTACGCTCTGGTACAAATGCTTTGTAAAATGATTATTGTAGAAATTATATGCACGGAGTGTAACAAACTGTTCGAAGCGACATTGCGTGCATTAATTCTTTTCTCCCACTGTTTTCAGTTGAAGCCTTCTGGTTTGATCTGCGTGTGAGAAATTCGTCCGTTGAAGCGGGGCCTACAAAAGACTGCCTGGGGTTTTATGAAGAGGTAACAAAGAATTACAGCCAACCTTCGAAAGGACTTTATAACAGCAGCTGCCAGCGCATATTAACAGCACCACCTGTACTTAATCTTCAGCTTTCAAAGCTATAAAGTACCTCGTCGCGAGGAAAGAACGAGGTCTGCTCATTACACGCAGTGACAAACTGCACTGTACCTTAATCTTTCCTTCTTGTGCTTGCTTTTACCTTCTTTCCATCATAACAGCAGCCTCATTCTTGAATAACACCCTCAGAAGGTACGGCTGTGCGAATATTACTTTTTAAAACCAAATGGAATAAGAATATAGCACTTAATCGCATACTTAACACACTTTTCTACCCAAAGATATTTCAAATTCAGCGTAGCGCATTTTGTTAAGTTTGATTGACTTTGCGTAAGATAGACCAAGCACGCCGTCAACACGTGATTTATTACAAAAGCGATCGTCACTAGGCTCGCTATGGAGTGCGTCATCATTCCTTTCTGAACCGTTTTGGGACCACTTAGCGCTGATCACCGCTTTGCCGATCTAGTAAGCGGAGATCATTTTCTAACCAGGAATTTACATACTTCATTCGAAGCACTCATTTCGACAAAGGGTAATAGGCTCTAATAAGTTCTTCTGTAAGGAAACCATAAGGCTGACGGCAGGGCTGACACGAGGATTACTGTGTGGTTGAAATATCACCAACACGGAATGAACTGGCAAGTAAGCTAAACTGGGCTAGTCGGAGCGATTGCATCTTAGAAAAACGTAGCGCGAAAAACGCGACACAGAAAAGGTGAAGACAGGACACGAGCGCTTTCTCACGACTGAAAATTTTAGTGGAAAGGTTATCAGAATATATACTGTAGATATAAAAGAGGGGAAGGAAGAAGGAAAAACAAAACAAACAGTTACAAAAAGTGAGTGAAAAAGTGGCCTTGACTAAAAGTGAGATTGTGTACCTCGAATCGGTTGTTCAGTAACACTGCACGTGTTTTATGTTGCTATGTGCTTGCTTTCATCGCCGGCCTTTTATCTCCTTGTCTTTTCTTTTTTTGTGTTGTTGTTTTGTATTTCCTTCTTCCTTCCGTTCTTCTATATCTACAGCATATATTCTGATAACCTTTCCAATAAAACTTTCAGCCGTGAGAAAGCGCTCGTGTCCTGTCTTCACCTTTTCTGCGTCTCGTTTTTCACGCTACGTTTTTCTAAGACGGAATGAACTTTCTGGGAACTCTTTTTACGGGGCTATCACATTTCTGTATCGTCCATATTTGCAATCCTAGGTATGAAATTTGTATTTTTTGTGGTGCGCATAAGTCAACAGCCGCCCCTCGTATTCCATGCTCGAACTAAATTCATACTATTTACAGTGGCCATGGGGATGTGGATGTAATGCAAATTGAACACAACTAAAACTGATTGCTACCGAGTAGTTTCTACTGCGATCTCTATTCGCCGTATCCATGGTTAATACTCGACTGCACTAAGCTGGCAGGGCACAGCAACCTTCGAACCTTAAAAGAGTGTTCCGGGAGAAGCAATCTCGTGAGGTGAGCATGTCAAGGAAAAGGAAAAGTATGCGTTTGTTGCATCATATTGAAAATAATAACAATGTATGAATGAAGGAGTGCACAAAAGAAATTAAATGAGTGGTATTTAACTGTTTTTTTTAAGTGCGAAAATGGTGTTCTTTTGCAGCTTCAATTTATATTACATAGTGTAACATACCTCTTACCTGCTATAGTACGCAAATTATAGTTATGAAAATAAATAAATCGGCTAGCTTATAGAGGAAATTTGTCATTAATATATTTTTATAAAATTCTAGAAGAATCGGAAAATATGTTTCATGTCTGGGGCCTACTACTAACCCCTTAAGTTTATGTGTTTAGCACCTTTTCGTTTCCTCTCAGCGCGGGAAGTATGGGCGCATTCATTCAAAACAATCTTCTGAAACCGAGAAAGCTGCCGGCTTAAATTTACAAAGTGTTGTTTTGTCTCAATATTTATTACTGTACCCAGCTAGTTGACTTTTTTGCGGTAATCGCCTCGAAACAACTATTATCGAGTCAATGACTCCCCTGTATTAGAAAGCTTAATTCTCTTTCAATATTCTATGCTGTGTGTTTTAAAGTGGATTCCTTATGGGGCAAATTAATAGCCACTGTCGTACTTTGGAACGCCTGAGTACAATTTGATTACTACAATGCTTCCTGTTGGTAACAGTGCGTCCAAAGCCAGCAGATACATTCAGATATCGTTGTGTGCCGAAGGTAACTGCTAAGCCCCGCATTATTAACTTCTCCGTAGGAACAATGGCGTTTACTTAGTCTTCCTGCTTGTGGGATTCTCAGCAACATCTTGACACGGAGATTTGATATCGCCCGCACCATAATTCGTGAAACATTTTAAGCATGATCGCTGACATGGCTGACTAACACGGTAAATCCACCAGTGCGATGGAATGTGCTGTCGTGTGCCGGGAGCAAGTATTTGCCCTTGTATGCATTCAGTTTTTCATGCCGCACGCAAATGTCAACAGCCAGAAGCTTTAGTCCATGCTCTTTTGACATTATATTGTTTTCTACACCCTTCAAGTTGCAGCTTTGCGATTCCAAGCAAAGTAAAGCTAGAATCGATCCCTCTTGAGCACGGGAGGTATTGGAATCTCTATTGGTAGTGTTAAAAAAATTAATAATGACAGTAATCTACAAGCACAGGATATAAGACCCAGAGGGACCATTTTTTATTAACTATATTTCCATTTCCTTAATTCCCGAAGCTAACACGTGCAGATTTCTTTGAATTCATATTCTTTACGGCTGTTCAAAGACAAGAATGCGAACCTAACTAAAAGTGATAGACCTTACGACAATAAAAAGGCAGAAGACTAAAGCTTCTATATTCTGCAAATCCTTGGCATGTTATTGTACTGCAATACTTGGTAAGATAAAATAAAATACCTGCCATTCCAAGTTAAAAGAAGACGAACTGAGCAAAGAAGAAATGGTAAAAGGGAACAGAACGCACAAACCAGTTCACTCTCACTTTTCCATGTAACCAAGAAGAAAAGTTTTCAGGCTTGTGAATAATTATTTAGATTTGACATCACTGGGGATTCGATCCCTAGACCGTCTGACGATAAATGTTTCAAGCGGCGCTAGCATAAATCTATATCCTCTGGTGTTTTTGTTTTTCTTATAGGTAATGTAAATGTTGTAGAGGGCAGTAAATTATCACATTTGATTATTGCATTAATCTACCAGCTACTATCAGCTTATATGGGATTGATGTAGAAAATATGAAAAGTTATTGACAAATGTGGTCTGCTAGGGTTAGTCGTCTCTTTGGAAGCTACTGTACGAAGGGCAGGTTTCAAAGGTTTCATTATACGGCTCTAGTACGTTAGTAAGCATTCTGCCATGTTTCTATGCAGAAGCACAATTTCTTGTGAATAAATTGAAAATACAGAATGCGGGAAATTAGAGACCAAAGCGTTTTTTAGGAATTAAAATACTTAAGAGCCCTAAAAAAATTGGAGGAAGTGTAATTGTCTTTGTTATTTCTTGCGCATATTCGATTCCAACAAAATACCCAGGTGCATGTATGGAGGACATTAAGCAGACGATTACCTTCTCGGTTTAGTCGAAAGTAATCACAAATTATGTAGTTTTTCTTGAGCGACGGTGCATTTCCCGATATTAACGGTAGGCCGATTATTTGCATATTGTATGTTCTCCGTTATTTTTCGCTAGAGCTACTCTCATGTGGTACCTCTGAAAAATAGCGCACCGCCGTGGAGAACTGGAGAAATTTGAATTCTATCCGGTGGATAGCCTGATTTCAGTCTACTTTCGCAGCAGGTGGTCAATAGTATTCCTATTTCTGCCTTGCGCATCACAACCTCCCCCCTGTGCAACTCAAAGAAATTTCCGCTTCTACTAACGAAAAACGTGCATTACGATAGTAAAAACCACTTTTATCTCACCACAGAGACGTTTATCAACATGAAATTTTCTCCTTGAAGACCGAGACAACCCGTGTTCTCTGAGAAAGAGAGAGATAGAGAGAAAGTAATTAGTAAATGAAACGGTGGGAAGGTCCACCAGCGGTACGATGACCCTGGCCTGCTTACTCCACGCTGGAGAAGGGGGAAAGGGAAAAGGAGGCCTGAACTTGAAAAAAAAACCTGACCACAGTAGGCCTCTCTTAATCTTCAGAGCGAATTAGACGTACGATATCAATATCGAATGCGTTAGATCTAAATACACGGCAAGTAACCACTTCCTACACAGTACTGACAAGGTTCTCACTGGTTCAAATAAGGTTCTCACGGTTTAAATAATTGCGCCATTTGATTTTGAGTTCTATGCTCTGTGCGAACTGCTAAAACTCTTGAATTTTTTTTCGTGCATATCGCAGTTACTTTCGCAGCAGCAAACTTGTTTTCTGACTTCCTCATCTTGTGCTTCAGTCTCAGCAAGCTCATGACGAAACTTCAAAAGTGGTCTGCAGATTTTCGAAATCCGTCAATATTGTAATGACCTGAGTCCTTCATACCAATGAGCTCCGCGTGAATTTTTCTATTGGAGTTGTCAGGAGTTGTCAAGTCACCCTAAATGCCTCTAGGTTTAGGTCAGATGTTTATAGGGAACCACAAGGTTTAGTATAAGGGAGCTATATATATTGCTCACTGGCATCCACCCAAGCACAGCCATTCGGCTACATAAGAAATATATACAGATTTCACAGAACCATCGTAGTCAGAGAAAGATTCCTCCTCACTCAGAGTTCCCGCCCAAGACCAAAGCTTCACCGGAGCAGTCACTCCACCCATTGAGATTACCAACACGGCCAGCATACCGTAGTATGACAGTGAATTGATGATTATTTTGATGTTTGAACAGCGTTGGCCAAAGCTTTGTTCTAGCTGTACTTTGTAGCCGTATGGCTGCGCTTGGGTGGATGCCAATGAGTAAACAGAAGCTTTATAGATTTACGCCGTAGCAGTGCTTCGCTGGATGCCAGTGAGTATATTGGGCGTTTCCCCTAAAGATCTGAGCAACACTGTTCTCACTTCGAGTTACTGATCAATTCGCTCTCGCCCTACCGCAATCTAGCCGTCTGGGTAAGCTCAATTGGTAGAATGTCTGCTCGGTGTAGCGGTGATCCCGGGTACTAACGCCGGATCGGGGTAAATTGATTTTTAACTACAAAGTTTCTGTGCAAGCTAGATAGCTTTCCTTTGTCGCCGTATGGCTGTGCTCAGGTGGATGCCAATGAGTGATTACTTCCTTGTTACCTCTAACTTTTTTTAGCTCATGTAGGACTTTCGCAACATCTTTATTTTTTCCTACACATTTATGTCTGAAAGCCTTAATAAGATTATCGGTGATCTTGCATTACTGTTTCTTAATTTTTGCACCGCGAACACAGGATAAAACAATCTAGGACCCGACATAACTAAAGGAAGCAGTCCGAACACATATCTTGCGGCAACAGAGATGGTAAAAACATATTATTATTTACTTGCCAACACAGATGCGTTTGGTTTGGTTATCAGCATCCACACAACATCACAACCACAGCATAGTTCATGAGTGTACGCGAGAAACACCACCCACTCGCTGGAAGCGTCAACAGCTAGTCAAAATTTCTTACGTTTTCAATCAACTGGTACCACTAATGATGCACATAACAAAACGATGCGAAGAAACTGCCGCGTTAGGGCACTAGCAATTGTAAGTCATAAAGCATAGTACTGTCGAGTCAGCACCGCAGTTCATTTTGTTCTTGACGTTACTGAACAGCCGAACAGCAGTGGTTACTTAGTACAGACTGTGTAAATCGCAAACACTGCGCAGAAAAGTACTGTTATGAGCTTTGTCGCAGATAAGTTGTCCATTATAATCCAAAAGTATACCATCACCTTGGGTAGTTGCCTCAAATTGCCTAGTTGGCTCAGCCGTTATAGAATGAGTGCCTTGTTAGACCAATTTCAGATCATTCCGCTATAGACTTCGAAAAGACGTTTACAAGTAACATCATAACAATGCTTTTTTAGCATTATTTTCGTCAGGCAGTGTATTTTTAATTTCCATTTCCTTGTAGTGCTGGTCCTGTCCCAATATATGAACAGTTTCTTCATCATTCCACTAGCACTTTTACTTCCTGAGTTTCTTGTTATCAGCAAAATGACGATTCATATAAGCGGTTTTTGTTGCACGTTTTCACCATTAATCTGTACTTTTGTTCGTTTCTATGGTCTTCCAACCCTGTCTTGAGTCCTTAGCGACGTGTGAAATTCTTTGGTAACGGTGTTACAATATAAATGAAACCGTTGTAGGCTGACAGCGGTTACTAATTCTTTAGAATCTGAATCAGTTTATTGTAATAAAAAAGAAAATATAAGTTGACAGATTTATACAGAAGAACGTCCCGTAGTCAGTGACTGTACTGGGACCTCCTTTTATTTTGAGCGAAAAGAAACAAATTTTGCCAAAAACTATGATTTCCGTCATTGCTAGATTTTCTTTGCATAATGGCTCCACCTGTGTATATTGTTACGACGCAGTGGAAGTGGAAGACGAAGTGGACTCCCGCGTGAAAGGGACGAACGAAGAAGAAGAGGTTGATGGTGCTTCCTGTTCGCGCTGGTGCTCCCGGCTAGGACTTATTCACCTACGGCTTGTAAATAAATGTAAATAGTATTTCCCCGTAACATCTTTGGTGGAGGTGCGGGGCAAATGTGGGCGAGAAGACAACAACATCGTCAAGGTAGCACATACACGTTGTCCACTTAAATCCGCGAAGTAGTGAGTCCATCATCCGTTCGAAAGTAGCTGGTGCATTACAAAGTCCGAACGGCATGACTTTGAACTGGTATAAACCATCAGGCGTGATAAAAGCTGTTTTTTCGCGGTCCTGCTCGTCAACGGTGATTTGCCAATAACCGGAACGAAGATCAATGGAAGAAAAGTATTGAGATCCGTGGAGGCAGTCGAGAGCGTCATCGATCCTAGGGAGCGGGTATACGTCTCTTCTTGTGATGCGGTTCAGGTGGCGATAGTCGACGCAGAAACGCCAACTGCCGTCTTTCTTTTTAACAAGGACGACTGGAGAGGCCCAAGGACTGGACGACGGTTCGATGATGTCCTTAGTGAGCATCTTTTCGACTTCCTGTTGTATCACTTGGCGTTCGGAGCTGGACACCCTATAAGGCCGGCGGTGCAGAGGAGCGGCGTCACCGGTGTTGATACGATGCTTCACAATAGTCGTACGAGCCAAAGGGCGGTCATTGAAATCAAATATGTCCTGAAAAGATGCCAGAAGATGGGTAAGCGCCTCTGCTTGGTCAGAAGAGAGATCGGAAGCGATCATATTGGCGAAGTGGTCAGGTCTCGAAAGAGCTGTGACATGATCGTCCGGAGAGGACGATACACAGTTTGTGACGGCGGAGTTTGTGACGGCGGTAACAATATAATTGAATGAAAGTTTATATTAATCCAATATTTTGACAGAAGCCTTCGAAATGACATGAGTGGGAGCGAGGGGGTGTGGTCATATGTAAGGTGCCCAATGCAGGCAAATGAATTGGAAGAAGTAGTGAGGTTATAGATATGCGTATGGTCTC
Organism: Amblyomma mixtum; assembly: GCF_055824585.1. Classification (NCBI taxonomy): domain Eukaryota; kingdom Metazoa; phylum Arthropoda; class Arachnida; order Ixodida; family Ixodidae; genus Amblyomma; species Amblyomma mixtum. The sequence goes on along the minus strand of NC_143019.1, from coordinate 77,755,199 downwards.
TGTAAGTACGAGAAAGCTAAAAAAATTTCAGTCTGCCTCATCGTAGAGAGTATGAGTTATGAATAAGGTCACCGTAGCAAAAGGGTAGCCGAATCTTGAGCTGATCACAGAGCACTGGATTCTAATGAAGGCATCCGTGTACCACTACTGGCGAAATCGCTTATGCTGCGGAACGAACGAGCATTCGTACGCTCGTTATTTGATATAGACAGAAAACTTGTACATCAGCGCCTCCTGCTTGCTTCGCAAATTTAGTGCTTTAAGTGGCGTTGAGCCGCTTCACATTTTCGTGCTGGGCAGCGCGCTGAGGCTTCACTGCTGCTGGCTGTCCTTGACACGGCACAGAATTCGTACACTCTTATTTAGTGTTATCAGGCCGTTCGGTCACCTTCACAGCGTTCTTAATATCGTGTCCTGCGACATCAATCTACCCGAAGCGAAATAGGTGGACATTTCAATATTTTCACTGATGCGGCATCATCGTAAAGGCGCTGAGGCATCGCAACTAGCGCTGAGCATTCCCAAGCGCAGAACCAAAGAATGAATTTCGACAATGCTAATGTACTCCGAAGCATTTCGTGCTTGTTTTAGCTGGGTTTCTTGTGGGCGCCTTTAATACAGTGCAGAGTATAGCGGCTACAAAATATGCAAGAACGAAAACTTTGACATGCTTATCAACATAGGAAAGAAACCAGCTGTAGCGCTATCAATGCACGCTGAAGGGCGGCAATTTCTTTGCTAATGTTTCAAGGAGACGAAAGCCAACATTAAAATTTGGCATCGGTGGCGGAGAAAATAGTCCGTGAAGGTTATAAAGGTGAAGAAAGGATATCGTCAGATAGGCGCAAAAACATGTCAAAGGTGCACGCGTCGTCTAACTGAAGGTGGCAGCTAGAGTAAGTCATACTTTGCTCCTCACACAAGTATCGTCCAGATAGCAGGGCAAAACTGTCCCTGCCTCAACCTAACAAATTTTTTGCCACCTCACTTGTTGAGGCACCAAGTATGTGGGCTGAGGATTCTAAGTGGAACGCGGACAGCACTCAAGAATATTCCGCACGTCATCAGGAATTGATAAAGATGTAGTTATCGATGAAGACTTGCGTGAGTTCACTTTAAATAGTTCATTTAAATGCGTTTACGTAATTCCACTTTTCAAAACCACATGATGAGGAGGTTAAGGTGAACTGAAAGGCGAGGTAGAAAGTGATTGGTTATTAGGAAATGAAAGGCGTGGTATTTGTCTCACTTCCCCGCGGACACCTCAGCCGCACCGCGACCTAAACAAAGAAGGTAGAAGTGCTGTAGTGCAGGCCTCCGGGATACTTTCGACCTCCTGGGGATCTTTAACGCGCACTGACGTCGCACAGAAAATAGGCGCCTTTTCGTTTCGCTGCCATCGAGGCATGGCACGCGTCCCACACCGGACGGACATCTGAACCGCAGGCAGGGAAAGGACAAAGAAAAGGCGCTGATACTATTGCCATTAGGGCTACTGCAAGCCCAATCATCGTTCTACAGTCGCAGTGTAGAAATGCCGCTCTTTTGCAGAGTTTCCGGATGCGTGATCATTTCTTTAAATGCTCACATTTGAACCTGTTGAGAGTTGCGCAGGAGCCCTACGTTTTTGATAGCTTCATTAGATCTCGCGGTACAGACAAACTCTTGCTCAGATCAAAAAGTATGTCCACAGCTGTTGCTAGCTAATACTTTCCTTGAATTCTCTACCACTGGCGCCATGTGATTAAAATACACGCATAATCACCGCCGCAGTACGTCTCATGTGTGCGTGTGGAGGTTATTTCAACACATATGTGCTTCGTTCTGAACGGTGACTTGAAATGTAGTACACCATTGAGTCATTTCAACACTGCAAAGCATTTGAAACTGCCCCGAATGAATGAACTTTTTTGCAGGCCTAGCTATTAAAACTTAGCTGCCTTATGTTCGCCACATCGCCTGTGTCAACGTCCCATCCACATCATTGCCCCAGTCGATCAACTGTTTCCGAACGGTCAATGTTTGCCACGTAATGCCCCTTCTTGCACAACCGCCGAAGCCCGCAAGTAAGTCATCTCCTTCGGCAATCCAACGTATGAGACTGTTACGAGGTATAGTGATCGTGAGGCAGGGCACCGATAGACAGTGCTCGGGACGCTGCCCGTAAGCGGAAGCCGAGAAGGTGAAAGCAAGGACATGTGTTGAAGCAGCAGCCAGTCATCCTGAAATTCTGGCAGGAGGAGCAGAGCAGAAGTTTGCGTAGAATGTCGACCAAGTTCACCATCAACACGTGATTCAGTACAAAAGCCATCGTCACTAAGCTCGCTATCCGTTGCGTCAACCTTTTTGGACTATTTTTGCACCACATAGCGCAGATCACCGCTGTACAGTTCGAGCTGACGGCCACCTTGTTCTGATCAGCAATTTACGTGCGACATTCGATGTGCGTCATTCGACGTGCTTTTTTTTCGCCAGAAGGTTTAAAAATCTCATAAGTTCTTATTTTAAGAAACCGTAAGGCTGACAGCGTGGGTGACATTTGGACGACACCGCACTCGAAATATCAACGAACGGAATGAACTTTCTGAAAACTTCTTTTTCATGATTACCACATTTTCTAATAGGGCATATCTGAAATTCTATGTATGCAATTTTTTTTTCTGTGCGCATATGTCAACAACCTCTCCTCGCATTCCATGCTCCAACTTTCCAACTAGATTCCCAGTATTTCCACTGGCCTTGGTGATATGGTTTTTGTACCAAACTGAACACAACTGAAACTATTCGCTTCTGAGTACAGTTTTTCCTATAATCTTCATCGGTATTTGTGAAAAAAATCCTTGTTGGCAGCAGCTTGCAAGGCGGATACTTAGACAAAGATTTTAAAAAAGTTGGAGTACTTCGGCCATATAGTAGCATTTCGCGGACTGGCACGCGTCAAAGTCGATTTTGTCTGATTCTGCTGAGCATCAAGAACTATCTGAATGCTCAGTCATCACCATCATAATCATGCTTATTAGCCAGTCTATGCCCACTGCAGAGCAAAAGCCTCTCCCGTATCTCTCCAATTAACTCTGCCTTGTGCCAGCAGTGGCCATCCAATCCCCGCAAACTTTTTAATCTCATCTGCCCACCTAACCTTAGGCTGCCCACTGCTACATTTACCCTCCCTCGAAATCTATTCCGCTCATAATAAGGACCGTTGGTTATCTTGCCTTCGCATCAAATTGCCTGCCAACGTCCATTTCTTCCTCTTGATTTCGTCAGAGATGCCATTTACTCGCGTTTGTTATTCGTTCATAATCTGCTCAGTGCATTATCTGCAATGTACGGACATCGGAGGCGAGATTTTCGGTTCAATCAGTTGCGTCGGAGATACTGCTGCGATGTAATTCAGCATGATCCCTTAACTTCTGCTGTGGGTGCCTCTACACAGAAAAATAGAATATGTAGTTTCTGACATATCGAATTATTTAGTCTACCATTCGTGGAATTGGTTCAAACATTTTCACCTCCACCTTGGTGACACTAAAACTGCTGACTACACAGACCCAGACAGAGACGAAGCATTGCGAGCACCAAAGACAAGCTGTGTATTAAAAGAGCGTGCGTTTGGTGAACACTCGGCGGAACTCAGCCGGCAGGAATGAGCAACCTGGTAAACTAACAAGAGTGTTCCGTAACAAGCAATCTCGAGATGTGACCATGTGAAAGAATACGCACAATAAGCGTTTGTTGCAGCATGTTGAAAATAATAATAGTGAATGAGTGGATGAATCAATGAACGAACGAACAAACGAACGAACGAACGAACGAACGAACGAACGAACGAACGAACGAACGAACGAACGATCTTGTGCACACGAAAAGTAAGGTCGCGAAAATTAGTGGTTTTAACGCTTTTATTGGCGTGGGAAAAAAGGCGCTTTTTTGGAGTGTAATGAGGCGACTCGCACAATTAGTGTGGACGGCCAGTCTTTGTTCGAGCGGTGCTGCTCAGCAAGCCAGCGCGCGCTCGCAAGCGCCCTCTCGGGCTTCGTCAGCTTCGTCTTCCTTCTTCTTGCTCTCCTTCGTTGGCGCTAGCCGCTGGGGCATCAATCCCTAACTCTCATTCTTACAATACCCCCCGGGGCAAAAGGCGCCATCTTGGAGGCCTAAGGGCACGAGAAGACAGCTGGGTCGTAGTAGGGCTTCAGGCGGCTAATGTGCGCAATTTCACGGCCGCGGCGGCGATTATCAGACGAAGGCGTGATGTGCTCGACCAGATAGTTAGGTGGGGATGCCTGCTGACCAACGCGATAGGGGCCTTGGTATTTGCTCAGCAGTTTTGTAGACTGCCCCGAGCTGGAGGAGGGCACCCAAAGCCAAACCAAGGATTGAGGAACATAAGAGGGCGGCAGACCGCGGGAAGCGGCGCGGGCGCTTTTCTGACGGTGCTGCTCGTGAGAAGTAAAGGAACGGGCGAATTGACAGCATTCTTCGGCATGCGCAGCGGCTTGAGAGACGGTTGTAAATTCGGACGAATCGGGGCAGTAACGGAGTATGGCGTCCATGATGGAGGGAGGCTCGTGGCCGTAGAGAAAAAAATATGGAGAAAAACCAGTAGTGGCTTGAGTTGTAGAGTTGTAAGCGTAGGTAACGAACGGTAGAACGCGGTCCCAGTTTGAGTGATCGGCTTAAGTGTACTTGGCCATCATGTCGCCGTGAGTCTGGTTAAAGCGCTCGGTCATGCCATTCGTCTGCGGATGGTGCGAAAACGTCGTGCGGAGAACGACATGACACTCCCGAAGGAGGGCTTCCACGACGCCGGACAAGAAGACGCGACCCCGATCGCTGAGCAATTCCTGAGGCGCACCGTAACGAAGAATGATGTTCTGAAGTATGAACCCGGCTACGTCAGAGGCCGTAGCAGCTGGTAACGGGCAGTTTCCGCATAGCGTGTGAGATGATCAATGATGACGATGATCCAGCGGTGCGCTGCGGCAGTGATGGGAAGATGGCCATAAAGGTATATTCGAACACGGTTCAATGGTCGGGCGAGACACGGTAAAGGTTGCAGAGGAGCAGGGGAGCGCGGTGGTGGGTTCTTGCGACGCTGACATTCCAGGCAAGAGCGTATGTACTGGCGGACAAAACGGTACATTCCCCGCCAATAATACCGAAGGCGTAGCCGGGTAAAAGTTTTCAGCAGAACGGCTAGAGCGCATTGCGGGTCGTCGTGATAACTTGCACAAATGGCGGAGCGGAGATGCCTTGAAAGCAGGAGCAGCCATTTGCTACCTTCGAGGAGGTAGTTCCGACGGTACAGCCGCTGGTCACTCACGACAAAGTGATGAGATTGACAACAGAGCGCTCTAGAAGGGAGGCGCGCTGAGCGTTTGGCTGATAAATCCAGAAGAGAAGGAATCCAAGGATCCTTGCGCTGCCCAGAACCCATATCAGTGTTGTGAAGAGAAGGTGTGAGGCCGGAAATAGATGGTGGCTCAATCAGAGGTCACAGGGGAGCGCGAGAGAGCCTCGGTATTGGAGTGTTTACGACGGGAAAGATAAGTGACCCGAATATCGTAATCTTGAAAACGGAGAGCCCAACGAGAGAGGCGGCCAGATGGATCTTTGAGTGAAGACAGCCAGCAAAGGGCATGGTGATCTGTAATGGCATCGAACGGGAGCCCATATAAGTAAAGACAAAATTTTGTGATCGCCCAAATAATCGCCAAACATTATTTTTCTGTGACGGAATAATTAGTCTCCGCTTCTGTGCGTGTACGGCTGGCGTAACCAACGACGTACTCATTGAAACCAGGTTTCCGCTGAGATAGAACGGTACCGAGACCATTGCCACTGGCGTCCGTGTGGAGTTCTGTAGGCGCGGAAGGGTCGAAATCGAGCAAAATCGGAGCAGCGTTCAGAAGCTGGCGCAGTGTTGCAAAAGCTTCGTCGCATGCAGGGAACCAAGCCGACAAGTCATGGCTACCAGCGAGAAGTTGCGTCAACGGAGCGATAACGGCAGCAAAATTCTTGACGAACCGGCGAAAGTAGGGGCAAAGTCAGAGAAAGCTTCTGAGTTCTTTCAGGGATGTGGGCTTCTGGAAATCAGCAACTGCGCGGAGCTTGGCAGGATCCGGTAGTACATCATCCTTAGACACGACGTGGCCTAGGATAGTCAACTGTCGGGCGCCAAAGCGACACTTTTTCAATTTCAGCTGCAGGCAGCATCCCTGAGACAGCGAAGAACACTCTCGGGGCGGAGAAGATTGGACGAAAAATTCTGGGAGAAGATGACAACATCGTTCACGTAGCAGAGGCATGTCTGCCATTTAAGCCCACGGAGGATGTTGTCCATGATACGCTCAAAAGTGGCACGCGCGTTGCAGAGACCGAAGTGCATCACATTAAATTCATACAGCCTATCAGGTGTGATGAAAGCTGTTTTCGGGCGATCGACGTCGGCTATTGGCACCTGCCAGTACCAAGAGCCCAGATCCAACGAAGAAAAGTACTCCGCTCCCTGCAGTGCAGGCAATCCAGCGCGTCATCTACACGGGGCAGGGGGTAGACGTCCTTATGAGTAATTTTGTTTAGCCTGCGGTATTCTACGCAAAATCTAATGGATCCGTCCTTTTTCTTGACGAGCACGACCGGAGAAGCCCACAGGCTGTGAGAGGACTGGATCACGCCGCAGTGAAGCATGTCGTTCACCTGCTCAACAATGAAGCGGCGCTCGGCGGAGGAGACGCGGTAGGGGGTTGGCGCAAGGATCCATGGGTGCCAGTGTCGATATGGTGGCGAACCGCTGTTGCACGACCCAACGGTGCTTGAGGAGAGTCGAAGGATGCACGGAAGCGCTGCAGCAAAGCAATGAGCTGGGCGCGTTGGCGAGGTGGTAGAGCGGCATCGACAAATTGGGAAAACATATCCGGGGAGGACGGGTCGGCGACGTCGGTGGGAGGATGAGGGCGTGGATGTCATGGGCGTCAGGTTCATCAAGGACAGGAGGAGCGTCGTCGAGATCGATGACATCAACCGTGCCAAGCGATTCTCCCCGAAGTGGTGGGGAAAGGCAACGGGTTCGCGACGTACAGGGCGCCACAACAACCAGAAAGTGTGAGCACGGCATGAGGGACAATGACAGATTTGCGTTGCGCACAAAGAGGAGAGGGTGAATAAAGGACAGTAGCGTCAGAGAGCGCAGTACAAGTCAGCGGCACGAGAACAGAAGAGAAAGCTGGCACTTCGACGTCGGTTGCGGCGAGAATAGGCACGGCGGTAACAGTGGAGGTGTCCACAAGAGCATCACACAGCGGCGAGAAATCAATTTCAGCACGTGCACACTCAATGATAGCGTGATGCGCGGACAGAAAGCCCCACCCGAGGATTATGTCATGAGAGGAGCGGCTGAGAATAAGAACTCAATGGTGTAGGACAGGCCTTGGATGACGAGGCGAGCAGTGCACGCTGCGAGAGGGCAAATGGGGTCAGCGCTGGCGGTGCGAAGCGAAAGGTCAGAAAGCGGCGTTGTCACTTTTTTTATATTGCGGCACAAGTTGCGACTAATGATGGACACGGGAGCACCAGTGTCAATAAGCGCATCAAAAGTAGCACCTTCAACGATCACTTCAATAACGTCCATAGCAGCGGTGATAGGGCTTGAGGCGGTCGTTGACGGCGCAGTTCTTGTCTCCGGAACTGCGACGCCTAGTTTTCCGCTTGAAAGGGTGGTGGCCGGCGGCGCATAGGAGAGAGCGAACGGCGTCGAGGAGACGGCGGGCGTTGGCTTCGGTTGTAGGAGTAAGAGCGAGACGGAGAGGGATTCTGAGGAGGCAGAAGGGAAGAGACATGTACGGAAGGCAACGAAGCGTCCTACGTCGGCGGGCGCCCGTAGTCGTGAGAACCGGATCCGCGCGTGCGGCACCAGCGGGCCAGATGACCGGCGAGACCGCAGGCATAGCTAATCGGGCGGTTATCTGGGGTGCGCCACAGATTCATAGGGCGGGGACCGGAGCGAGGCAGAGGATAGTGAGTGAGTGGCAGTGCAGGGGCCAGCTGCCGCTGAGGGTACACGGTGACAGGTGGCGTATAAGCAGGCACAACCGGCTGACGTCGTAGCCGGGCGACTGCTTCAGCATATGTCAGTGGTGCAGTGACCAGAGGGGGTGGATTAGTGGGCGGCAGGACCTCAGCTACCAGCTCCTGGATGACACGCTGAATAGAAGGCGACAGCGATGGCGTTGGGGCTGGTTGGCAGGTAACCAGCGATAATTTACGGGCGACCTCCTCCCGCACAAACTGCTTGATGTGCTGAAGAAGGGTCGGCTGATCGTTAGCAGGACCGCCTACTGCCAAACTCGAAAGAGTGTCCTCCGGTCAAATGGTACGCCGAGTAACATGACGTCGTTTGCGGAGCTCGTCGTAGCTCTAGAACAAAGAGACGACGTCGGAGAGGGTTTGAGGATTTTTAGACACCAACATTTGAATCGCGTCGTCGTCAATCTCTTTCAGAATGTGTTGGATTTTGTCAGCCTCGCTCATAGATGGATTGAGCCGCTTACAGAAATCAACGACGTCCTCGATATAACTTGTGACGTTCTCGCTGTTCTGCTGGGCACGACTGCGCAACCGTTGTTTGGCACGAAGTTCTCGGACAGTGGGGGTCAGTCAGGCTGGTTTTTAGAGCCGCCCAGCAAGTAAAATCCGCTCCGTGGTTGCGGAACCACAAGTTGGCGACATCAGTCAAGTAGAAGGTGACGTTCGTGAGCTTAATGACGTCATCCCATTTGTTCTAAGCACTCACGCGTTCGTAGGAAGCCAGCCAATCTTCTACGTCGGTATCGTCCGTGCCGCTAAAGATCGTAGGGTCGCACTGACGGACGGCACCGGAACAAATGACAGCGGTGGGAACGGGCTGGGCAGGCTGGGCCGGGGTGTCGAACGTCGTGGTAGAGCCTGGTAGCCTGGGCATCGTGGCGTAGCTCCAGCGGAAGAGCAGGAAGCACCTCCACCAAGTGTAATGAGGCGCCTCGCACAATTATTGTGGACGGCAAGTCCTTGTTCGAGCGGTGCTATCCAACAGGCCAGCGTTCCCAAGCGCGCACCACCGCTTCGTCAGCTTCGTCTTCCTTCTTCTTTCTCTCCTTCGTCGGCGCTAGCCGCTGGGACATCAAACCCCAACTCTCTCTCATACAGGAGCTTCATTTTTGTTTCAAAGTGTAACATACTTTTTAGTTGCTACAGTATGCAGCATATCATTAATAAAGTAAATAAATAGACTAGCTTATAGAGGACACTTAACATGAAAACTTTGATAACGTGATAACATGCCGATATGGCCATTCTATGTAGCGTGTTCCTGCCACGTGCCCAAAGATCACTGGGTGTGTTATCGTGTGTGATCACGTGACGCTCGACGCCCTTTCCACTCGACTATATATGTAACCAGTTCTAGTCCGCAGTTTTTCAATAAACGACTGCCTCCGGCTGTGATGCATGCTATGCGAAGATTACAGTGGGAACGAGGCACGGTCTAACCCTGCGGGGGGAGGACAGACGTTGTTGGCGAAATGGCTTTCGGCAGTCGCGTCGGCGAGTTTAATCTAAATGGCAATTCTTCGCGGGAAGAATACGTGGAGCGCATCTAGTTGTGCTGCGCAGCGAACAAGCTGACGAGTGACGCCTACAAGAGGGCAGCTTCACTGAGCTGTTGTGTAGAGGCTGCGTACTCCCTGATAGCAACCCTCGTGAAACCTCAATGACCGCCAAATGTTGAGTACCAAGTAGTCGTCGACGCCGTGAAGGACCACGTCAATCCGAAACCTTCAGAGTTGTACTCAAGGTACATTTTTTCGAAGCGAGACCAGCAGTACGGCGAATCTGTAGCTGACTATGTCACATCCTTACGTAAGCTAGCTGAGAACTGCGGCTTTAGAGACAAACAGCTACCCTTGGATGTAATGCTGCGTGACCGCTTGGTATTCGGAATGAGGGACAGTGTTGTTCAGCAACGACTGCTGACAGAAAAAAACTTGACTTTCAAGAGTGCTTACGAGCTCGCAATGAATACGGAAGTAGCCGCTAAAGATCACCGCGTAATGAGCCGGCATAAGCAGGAAGCTGTAGACGTGACAGCAAAAGTGAGCACGCCACCTAAAATGAACAGGCGGAAGAGAATTGCGTCGGAGCGTCGAGTCAAGTTCGGGATGAAAGGTGTTCCCGATGTGGCGGCAAGCACGAAGCGTGTCGCTGCAAGTTCAAGAACGCGACGTGTTTGAGCTGCTGTAAAAAGGGACATCTAGCCAAGGCATGTCGCAGAAAGAAAATGCCAGCGCAGCATTAGCTGGATGCTGAACCCACGCCGGCGCAGTCTGAGTACGACACTTTACTCTCCATCAGTCAGGTAACGGATTGTACCCAATTTATTGCCACCGTCAGCATTGGTGGTCAGAACTTACAGATGGAAGTAGACTCCGGAGCAGCTAGGTCAATCATCAGCCGTCAGAAAATCAAAAACTGCAAACTGCTTTAAGTATCGACCTGGAAGAATCAGATGCGCCATTCGTCAAATGGCCGAAAGAAGGCCGTGACATTGTGGGAAAACCAAGGTTCCCGTAGAAATGAAAGGGCGAAGTTGTGAGCTGCCGCTACTGGTAGTGAGAAATTACGACAGCACACTTCTAGGCCGCGACTGATTCAAGGCGTTGAACGTAGAGCTTGCAGGTCTTCACGCCGTAATCGACAGGCTAGAAATTATCCTTTGAAGGTATGCAGAAATTTTTAGCAAGTCATTTCCAGGCGCTACACTGCCACCGATTCACATTTTGCTCAAGCAGGACGCTCAGTCAAGGTTTCTGAAATGTCGAAGCATTCCGTTAGCGCTCAAGGACGATGTCATAGCTGAGTTGGACATATTGGAGAGACAAAGAATTCTGCAAGCAACGCAGTACTCAGAATGGGCTACACCTTTCGTTTTCGTTGGAAAAAAGAATGGATAACTCAGAATCTACGGTGACTACCGAAGTCAACCAAGCGTTGAGGAGCAACTGCTATCCTTCGCCTACAAGCCAAGAATTATTCGCAAAACTGCCCAAAGGCCGCGTTTTTTAGAAGCTGGACTTGACGTAGGCGTACCAACAACTGGTAGTTGATGACGCCACCGCGCAGGTTCTGGCGAAAAACATTGTAAAAGGGTTGTACAATGTGCGACGTTTGCCATCCGGCACGTCGGTAGCTCCAGGGCTGTTCCAACCCGTAATGGATACAGTTCTCGCAGGTCTACTGCAAGTAGCTGTGTACCTGGACGACATTCTCGTGGCCAGCGAAACAAAAGAAGAGCACAGCCGAGTGCACGCCGAGCGCTGCGAACGAATTACAAGAACCCGACTGCGGGTCCAGCCAGAAAAGTGCGAGTTTTTTAAACAAAGCCTGAAATTCTTATACCACAGGATAGACCTGCGTGGTATCTACCCATCGAAAGCTATGGTAGAAGCGATTCATCAAGTGCCTGCACCAAAACCCAAGAAAGATTGGTTTGGTTTGTTGGGGTTCAACGTCCGAAAGCAACTAAGCCCATGAGGGACGCCGTAGTGGAGGGCTCCGGAAATTTCGACCACCTGGGGTTCTTTAACGTGCACTGACATCGCACAGTACATGGGACTCAAGAATTTCGCCTCCATCGAAAATCAGCCGCCGCGGCCGGGATCAAACCCGCTTCTTTCGGGCCAGCAGCCGAGCGCCGTAACCACTGAGCCACCGTGGCGGGGAAAAACCAAGAAAGAGCTGCAAGCGTTTCTCGATATGGTAAGCTTTTATAATCGGTTCTTGAAAGGCCGCCCCGAGGTCGCTGAAGTTTTGTATCGTCTACTGGAGACTAACGTCGCGTAGTTGTGGCGTGAACACCAGGAAGCGTTCGAAAGCCTGAAGTAGCTTCTAGCTTCCGAGTCGCTGCTGGTGCATTTTGATCCCAGTGGGTCTTTAGTTCTGTCATGCGATGCTTCACCAGTGGGAGTAGGAGTAGTCATCGCGCACCGCGACCCTCAAGGATGAGAGAGACCCATCGCGTATGCGTCAAGAACGTTAACAAAGACCGGACGGAACTATGTCCAGATAGATCGAGAGTCTTTATCCATCGTTCTTGGCGTTCGTCATTTTCATCAATATCTTTGTGGAAGAAAATTCTTCATTCTGACAGATCACAAACCGCTACATGGCATATTTCGACAAGAGAAGTAAATTCCAGCTGTATTATCACCGCGCATGCTCCGTTGGACGTTAATACTGTCGGCTTATGATTACGGCCTCGACTATCGGAAAACGCAAGATCATGCAAATGCTGACTGCTTAAGCAAATTACCCGCAAAGGAGACGCGAGGTGAAACCCAAGCCCCGGGCGATGTTCTTCAGCTACAGGCAATAGAGTATCCCCCAGTGACTGCACAAGTGGCATCCCCTACCAGGCAAGACCCTCAATTACGAGTTAAGGCGTGGATTATCGACGGCTGGCCCAAGCACAATGTGCCATAAGAATATTCTGCCTACCACGCGAGACGATATGAGCTATCCGTCGACCGCGACTTCGTCCTTTTAGGAAACCGGGTAGTGCTTCCGGAACGACTACGTAAGCGACTTCTTGGCATGTTACATGCAAATCATCCTGGAATCACGGCTATGAAAGCTCTCGCGAGGTCCTATGTTTGGTGGCCAAGAATTGAAGCGCAGAATGAAGATTTCGTCCGGCACTGCAAGCCATGTCAAGAGAACAGGCAGAGTGATCCCAAGACATCTACACATTTCTGGACGAAACCCGAAAGACCTTGGAGCAGGGTACATATCGATTTTGCGGGGCCAGTCGAAGGCGTTTGTTTTCTTGTGGCAGTGGATGCGTTTTCGAACTGGGCTGAGATCGGCATAACGCCATCCCTGCAGTCCTTTTCAGTGATCGAAAAGTTCTCATCCTACGGTTCTCATGAGAACCGTAGGTTCTCATGTTCTCATCCTGTTCTCATCCTACGGTCTACCAGATCTGATAGTGTCTGACAATTTCAAGCAAGAAATTTCAGGAATTCTTAAGGCTAAACGGTATCCAGATTATGTACACAGCACCGTATCATCCTTCAAGCAATGGAAGAGCAGAACGGATGGTTCGCGAGCTCAAGTGTGCACTTAAGCAGCAAAGACAAGGCACAGTGGCATGTATAGTTGCTCGTTTCTTCTTCAAGCAGCACTCCACCCCTCATTCTCAGATCGGAAAGGCACCAGAAGAGCTCATGTTGGGACGGAACTTCCGCTCTGCCCTGTCAAGACTACACCCCGACATGGAAAGCGCGGACTTGTGCCAACGTGTGCCGTCGTAGGTTTTCGAGTGTGGGAATGCTGTATACGTGAGAAATTTCAGCCGAGGGCCTACATGGCTAGCTGCTCGGGTGTTACGCCGTCTGGGCCACGTCATGTACGAAGTTCAGACGTCTGAAGCAAATGTCCAGGGAAGTCACCGGGACCATCTGCGAAAGGCATCGGTGTCGGAACCGGCAACTCCAGCCAGTGGAACAGGTGATTTCTTCAGATTCCTACCGGCTCCAAGCACAGAACCAGAGCTACCCAACGCTGAGGCACCACTGGTTCTTAGACAGTCTATGCGTGCTCGAGGACCTGTGCAGCGTTACGGCTTTCACTGAGGGGGAAGGGGTGCGATAATGTGGTAACATATGCCGATATGGCCATTCTGTGTAGCGTGTTGCTGCCACGTGCCTAAGATCACCGGGTGTGTTATAGTGTGTGATCATGTGACGTTCGACGCCCTTTCCCACACTCGAAAACCTTGATGGCACACGTCGACACAAGTTCGCGCTTTCCATGTTGGGGTGAAGTCTTCCATAGACTTCATAGACTAGGTTATAGAGGACACTTAACATGAAAAGATTTCCGTGTACTGTGAGAACGGTCGGAAATTATGTTTCACATGTGTGGCCTAATATTCACCGCTTAAGTTTATTAGTCTAGCACATTTTTGCTTTCGCACAGCACGGGAAGTATGGGCGGCGTTATTCAGTGCATTTTTCTAGAACCGAGAAAGCTGCCTCTTTGAAGTCGAAAAGACTTTTTTTAGTCTCAATTGTTATTAAAGTCCGCACCCAATCGATCATTTTTCCTTGTCTGGCTGACCTTGAAACCGCATTCACATAATCCATGACTTTTCGGCATTAGAAAGTTTACTTGTTGAATATTCTAAGCTGTTTCTTTCGAAGTCCATTTCAATTGCAGCAAATCAGTGGCCAGTATGCTATTTTGGAAGAGCTTTGTACCATTCTGAGGCCAAAGATCTCTGCAACGCATCTTGTTGGCAACAAGGCGTCGACCGCCATCCTAAACATTCAGTTATCGTGGTGTCCCGAGGATAATTACTAAGTCCTGCATTATTAGCTTCACTGCAGATACACTGGACTTTACTACTTCCTGCTTACGGCTTCTCGATCGCATCTTTATGGGGACATTTGAGTACCACCAGCACAAGGACTGCTTGAAACAGCTTGAGCATGGTTCCGCATAGCGCTGAATGACGTGGCGAATCTACTCGTGTGGTGCAATGTGGTGTCATTTGTCGGGTTTAATGTTTCAGAGCTGAGCGTCGGATATGAAGGATATCGCACTGATGTGTTCCGGATTACAGGGTCTGTTCTGAAAGTAGTAGGACTGGTTTTTTCCTGGGCGAACGGGCGGACCAGAGGTAATCTGGGCGTGCAGGCTCGTTGAAGGGGGATATTGGGAATGCTGGGGAAAATCGGCAGTCGGCTCTCGGCCGTTGAAGAGAGCAGGTCGCTCGTACTGTGAACCCCTGTCGAAACGTCTCGTCACGCAGAATCATGGAGCGTTTACTGGGTCAGCGATACGCGATAACATTTTGTGTAAATCTTAATGGAACGGGCAAAGAGACTCGCGACATGATTAAGGAGGCCTACGGTGACACTGCCCTGGGTAGATCAGGTGTTTTTTGAGTGGCACAAGCTGTTCTGAGAAGGTAAGAAAAGAGCGGAAGACGACGACCGCTCTGGACGCCCTTCGACCAGCAAGACCAACGAAAATGTGCAGCGAGTGAAACATTAACTGAACAGTGATTATAGGATGAGCATCAGAATGATTGATGATGACTTGAGCATTCCTCAAACCGAAGTTTTTTAGATCGTGACAGAAAACTTAGCCATGAGGAAAGTGTGCGCGAAGTTGGCCCCGGAAGTGTTGTCAGAGGAGCAAAAGGCCAACCGGAAAGCGATCTGCCAGGATCTTTTTCATCACGTGAATGGGGTCCCCGATTTTTTGCCCAGCACAATGCGGCAACGCTGCCCAAGCCCCCCTACAGCCCCGACTTGGCCCCGCGAGACTTTTTTTCTATTCCCGAGAACAAAATCGACACTCAAGGGGAAACATCTCGGTTCGGCAGAGGCGGTTCAACAGGCCGTGACGAGGGTGCTAAACAGCTTTCCGGTGCAGGCGTTCCTGGAGCCGTACGAAAACTGTAAATCTCATTGGCAGCAGCGTGTAGGTGCGGAAGGGTGCTACTTTGAAAAATTCTTATCGTCTGTACTATTCCCATGAATAGATTTTATTTTAAAAAAACGAGTCCTGCTACTTTCAGAACAGACCCTGTATATCGACGAAGTGAAGCTTTTTTTACGCGCGCTTATTTCACATATCACATAGCCGTTTTTGCACTTTAACGCCACTGAACTGAGACGGCCGATATCAGGAGTGTATCTCGTGATATCGTATACCGGGTGTTTTTTTTAGAAGGTCTAAAATTTAAAAACAAGTTAAATTGCTTTAGATTTATTTTAGCACTGGGGCTATACTGGAGGCTACGGCTGGCGCCAGGCAAGAGGAAAACTGCTTTAATTAGTTCGCTGATTAACAAATATCTTAATAAACGTTTCTAATTTTTATTCTAGGGTATATATTGTATTCGCAGAATTGGAGATCGTCCTCCAAACAGTCCAACAGAGAAAAAACAATTCTAATTTAAAATTTTTCACGCACGTTCCGAGGCGCGAAAAAGTCACATTGGTAGGCATCTTCCCACCGTAACTCAGCGACGGTGAGCGCCTCTGACGCAGTTTGCTTACCCTGCGCTTTGCGTCACACGGCTGACGTCAACTGACGCCCGGACGGGCGGCCTGCGCTATCGCTGCTTGTTTCGCTTCGGTCCGCGGCCTCACGGAATGCCGCGTTGGAACAAAAACGCACTGACGCAAAGCGCAGGGTGGAACGAACTATGTCACAAGAGCTCACAGATGCCCTGGTACAGTGCGAAGCTGCTTACCAGGGTCACTTTATCTAGCTTCGTAACGCGCGCAAAAATTTTTTTCATTATTTTTTTTCTTGGCTGTACTGTTTGGAAGACGATCTCCAATTCTGCTAACACAACATAACCCCTAAAATAAAAATTATAAAAGTTAATTAACGTATTCAGCTAATCAGCGAACTAATTACGTACAATTAAAGTAGTTTGCCGCTTACCTGGCGTCCACCGTAGCCCTCAGTATAGCCCCAGGATAGAAATAATTGTAAAGGAATTTACCTTTCTTTAAAGATGTTGGACCTCCTAAAAAAAACACTCGGTATAGCCGAGCACCACAGCCACGAAGCCACCACAGCGGGACTGTGAAGGAGCGGAGGACAGCCGGAGGCAAAAATGGCCGAATGAGAATGCTTGAAGTACCATGTCGCAAAACTGTAACGGCAACTCGCCGCCGCTGTGGCTCAGCGGTTATGGTGCTCGGCTGCTGACCCAAAAGACGCGGGTACGATCCCGGCCGCGGCGGCTAGAATTTCTTTGGAGGAGAAATTCTAGAGGCCCGTGTACTGTGCGATGTCAGTGCACGTTAAAGAACCCCAGGTGGTCGAAATTTCCGGAGCCCTCCACTACGGCGTCTCTCATAGCCTTAGTCGCTTTGGGACGTTAAACCCCATAAACCAACCAACCTAACGGCAACTCCTTCTGTCAAATTACGCTGCGAACTACACAGGAAGCTAGACGGACAGGAATAACGAAAGGAATTCAGGATGGGACAAAATAAAGAAAATAAAGCGCACTATGTATAGTGTAATAAGTTTTAAAAATTGGGCATATTTAAAGCTTAATTAGTTTGAAACACAACGAAACGGTAACGAAACTAGCCAGCGTACCTGGGGCAAAGAGACGAGGCCGATAACACATATCTGATGGAATACTTTGGTCTTCGATACTGCAATTATGTTTGGTTTGCGAACTTGCTTTCTTGAGTACTGTATGAGAACGTACCATGTGAGATTTTGCAACTTACTGTTTTAGGTGTGTTTTAAGTACTCTAGTTACCCATAATTAATGCATTTTTTTCCAGCAATATTTATCAAAATTTTGGAGGGTGGCAGGGGCAGGGGGTTATTACGTGGCGGGCTAAAATACTGATAAAAATATCAGCCGGTAAAACGGGACAAGACGGTACGTCGCAATTTTGAATAAATATAAAATCACTCTTCAGCATAGTTTCTGAAGTATAGCACATAATGAACAAACTTTATCTAAACCGGCATGTAATAATCACGTCACGACCTATAATTATGCCGAACAAGTTTCAGCATAACATGGTTCTAGGACCCGGCACAGCATTGAGCGCGAGGTTCAACTGCAACAACGGGCCGCAATAGGCTCTGCTCCCAAACTATATTTTATGCGAAGCATATTAACGTAGGTTTCGGGCCTTCGCGCGATGCCCGGTGGTGGCCACCATTGACCTTCAAGTGACCTTCAAGTAGGTCACGTGACATAACGTCACGTGATGACGTCACACCGGCTGCAGATGGGGACTCATATCGCGCCGTCGGTCGCCTCCCGGCGGTGGCCACCAT
This sequence comes from Amblyomma mixtum, assembly GCF_055824585.1. Taxonomy (NCBI): domain Eukaryota; kingdom Metazoa; phylum Arthropoda; class Arachnida; order Ixodida; family Ixodidae; genus Amblyomma; species Amblyomma mixtum. Next base: position 77,737,331 of record NC_143019.1, on the reverse strand, counting down.
TGACCTTGAAGTGAGATCACATGATGTGACGTCACGTGATGACGTCACACCGGCAGCAAATGAGGCCTCATATCGCGCCGTCGGTCGCCTCCCGGCGGTGGCCACCATTGACCTTGAAGTGAGATCACATGATGTGACGTCACGTGATGACGTCACACCGGCAGCAAATGAGGCCTCATATCGCACCGTCGGACGTCGCCCGGCGGAGGCCTCCACGCTTCGGTTCGCGCCGTCGCGCGCGACGCGGCGGCGGCGCCACCATCGCTGCATCACGTGATATGTGACGTCACGCCAGGGATGAGGCGGCGCGCGCCCGCCGTCGCGTCAGTCTCTGTGCCCGCAACCTCGCCAGCGTCTTTGCGCCGGGCGTGTATGCGGTCAAGATGCCTCCATACGCTAAGGACATGCTTCGCATCCACTGGGCTTAACCTTGATAAGCCTCCAATTTTTTTATTGGTCCTTGCATTCCTCACGGAACATTCTTATTGGCTGTTCGTCTTGAATGGTGATGACACCGCCACCCATCACTGACATTTAAAGATGACCATTACTGGCATATAACAGATGAGGATTCATAGTACCAGGTAGCTGTCTCGGCTTTCAAAAATGTGCGAATCCTAGCATTCACTATCATCGCCACGAGACTATACACCAAAAGGAAAGGTTCGGTTATAACGCAACGAGAAACTTGTTCTTTGTGGCAGCCAAATTGAGGGGCTTGTCCATATTGCGTGTGCGTTCATTACGCGAGTCAATATCGTATGTTATACATTGTTTATTAAGTGTAAGCGAACCAAAGTGCCTCAAATTGTGGATGACAATAATATCTCCAGTTCTGATGCACGCCGAAAAATAGCACGGCTAAGATTTTTTTCATTTTCCTTAAAACGTAAATAAACAATAATCCTCAGGCATGCTTTCAACCCTTTGCGCCGTGCGCGTTTAGGTTACCTGATAGCAATAACTGTTCGCGTTTACAGTCGCCCACAGATTTGGTTCAGAATTCTTTTTCTTGATGGCCTGTTGTCAATTTTAATGCCTTCCATCTCCAGTCCTTTCAACAGACCTCATTAATTTATGTAGAGCATCGTATTCGTAACTTGTGAGCGTAATATTATTTCTTGTGGAATCTGTTGGCTCTTATTCATCGAAATCTGGTGAAGACTTGGTAGTGCACTCCACTTTATTCTTGTGCATGTCGTTTAAAATGTGTGATTTTTTCTCGTTGCGCTTTTATGGCCTTTAAGATTTGTGTTTTTTTTCTCTCTCTAAATGGCGGTGAATTAAATTCAACGTTTCATGACCTTGTATATTCTCCATTTTAGTCTGTTCATGTTTTCATCTCACGGCCATTCCACATGGTTGTATATTTCTATCTTTGATTTACTCAACCAGTCGGTACTTTAAAAACACTGTAGTTTGCCTGCTAAATAAATAAACAAATCTGTGTGCAGACGCCGAGGCAGGAAGTTAGCACTTCGCTTTCTTAGCCAGTCTTCAACGACTGCCCTAATAGCTCGGGGTAAATTATCGCCCTTCCTGAGCTAAACACTATCCGCGGCTGCGACTAATTCCTGCTTTTCATGGTGCATCTCTAAACCTGAATGAACTTGCGGATATGCTGCTGAGACATGTTTCGAGCCCCAACAGGACAAATTCACATGAGTTATATCAAACATGTCAACATTACAGTTGATCATATGTCCATACATATCAACGGTTCATTCAGAATCTCTAGACATAGTAGCATTTCTGGAAACAAATTTTGGCGGCTGATGTTGAGAACATATTTAGGGGCGCAAAATTACTCATTATTAGAGAAATAAAATGATTCTTTCGAAGCTTCTTCACAGCGTGGGCAAAGGCTGCCAGAATACTGTACCTCTATCTTTCCCCACCCTCTCCGCTACCGGACATTCAAATCACCAGAAATATCCACGACGTCAAGAATTCTCGGCTGCAGTTTTTCAATAGACATACGAAAGGGCATCTTATTTTCTCGGACGCCAGAAGGTGTTGCACTCGGTTCACATGCATAGCTTGGATAGGTAATTTTTCTTTAAATTTTAGATAATAAAAGACATTTTTTTCCGTTTTGAAAAAATACATTTACAACTCCACCTTAACTACACGCTGATATAATTATCGACCGATATTGCTAGAACAAAATGACATAGGAATGAACGTTGTCTACAGCCTTATAATCTACCCCCAAGAATACGTGAAATACGCGCTTTTCTTGCACTGTACACCGAACGGCACTGCACATTACTTAGCAAGCAGATTGGAGCTAGATTCAAGGAATGCCATGTTTCTTGTTTAGTTTTTTAGATGTTCAGTTAAACGTGACATTCACTGTGGCAGCCAGATGTATTTTCCAGCTGCTCTATCATAATGCGGCTTATTATTCAGCGCTGAGCTGCAAACGGAATGTAAAGCGATCCATCGGCACAGCATAAATTATATTTCTATGCAACCCTCTAAAATGATGTTTCCTTTGTGAATTTCCAGATATATGAATATATTTGATAGGTGGAATACCAACGAGGCATTCATGCGGTGTATAAATACAGCCGATAGGTTGTGCGAAAAGGGTACCGGAGCTTGAAGAACAGGCACCATGTACAATCTTCCACTGCGTACAACGCTCATCCTGACGGTAGTGGTCGTAGCTGCGGCCGTTACAAGAACGCAAAGCGGTCCTCCGATCAGCGGACATCACGGAAGGCAATGGAGCATAAAAGAGGTATTGTTTTCTCTTAGCACCATTTTCGGAAGTTCGCATATTTGCCTCCTTAAAGAACTATATACACCTAACTGCATTGCGCATTTTATTCTGTCAAACGATGCGTTGTACATTAGAATACATGGATTACCGGTTGTATTTGCCTGCAAGCGCTAAATAATTTATAATTGAATTTCTTCTGACATACTCTTTCGATTACGGTTTCATCGACGGAAGATGGCTGTCAAGTTGATGTTTTGGTCACATGATCCACTAGAAAAACCAATATAATTGCTCATATGTAGTTTTAATTAACTACGACATGTAATACAGCCTCTCCCAATACCTGTAATAAAAAAATGACCTGTCAGCAATTACATAGCCAATTTTTTATGCCTCACGTGACCTAAACACCAACTACGCGTCCTAGTCATCATCCGACTGATGAAAGCGAAACCGAAACAGAGTCAAGAAGATATTCAATGATAAATTATTTAGGGGTGGTACACGAATACCACAGTGGACCCCATGTATACGAATGTCTAACGCATCGCCTGAAAGTAGAAAACACGCAAGCAAAAATTTGGTCTCCATAGTCCTTTATGCAGGGGACACCTACAGAATGCTGGAGGTTACGTTCACCGCAGAAATAACCAAAGTGATCACCTGCCAGGCACCGTTCGCCAATTCCTTGCCTTCATTGTTAATCCCGCTGGCGCAACTGAACAAACTGAGAGATAAATTGCCACATAAATTCAAGAAACTTCGAGATCTTACGCTGTCAAGCGGTGTGCCCCGGTCAATGCTGTGACAGTTCAAGGTTCAAGGTTCAAGGTTTGTTTATTGCATGTTTATGGTACAAGAATAAAAAACACTGGAATACAGAAGGAGGTCCCAAAGTCAGAGACTGTGGACGGGACCTCCTGTGAGAACAACTGTAAGAATAAGTATTGGGCAGCAGATGCAAAAATTATAATGATGTTGGCATCAGTAAAGAGCAGATAGTGAGATACAGGAAATAATGCAAAAACTTATTTGAATGAAAAATGATTACACACCTAAAAGCGTACAGAACAACACAAAACAAAAATCATAGAGTGATATAAATTACAAAACTAGTACCATTTACCATAAGAAATACTATTAGAGGGATTGTAAAAACTGACGAAGAGCGGATTTAAAGGCACAGATATTTGATGATTGCTTAACAGTTTCCCAACAACCACACGGTCACAACCGAACGGTCGTACAGCGGCTTGTTAAAAAACGGACCGGCTAAAAAGTATGAAAATGGCAACCACATTCAGCATGTCCGTACTGACGGCTGTTTAGCAGCCGCTCTTCTTGAGAGGCCGCTGTACGACCGTTTGATTGACAGTGTTGTTGGATCTGGCAGGAGGTTGCTGGTGCGAAGATTTGGTGAACGTCCCTGTAATTTTTCTAGTGTTTTGTCGAAGCATGACAATAAAGAGAGAAATTCAGACTGGTAAGAAACTGGCCAGGTGTACATCAAAGGGGCCCAATTTCAAAACCATTTCCTACTTTTTTGCATTTTCGTATCTAGTGGCTACCGCTTATGTGAAAAGTGCTATTGCAATGTGAAATTTTTTCAGGATTGTACACTTACCAATGATTTCGATGCGCTGATTGACAAAAAAAAACCCTATATGACAAACGCGACAACCGAATAGTCTTCAATGGGCTGCGAATTTAGCCAGCTGTCGGCATCTGTAGCTGACCGGGAGGTAGCTACGCTATTAACGCTCAAATGGATATCAAACATTTTCCCAATTTCCCGCTGTCGTTTCTCGCTTCTCAGCGTCTCCTTCGACATTTTTATCGAAAAAAGCGAGAAGTTCGATGCAAGCGCACTTTAGGAACCTCATGCGGTCGGAAATATCTAAGAGCTCACCGCTACGGAGCCTCATTCCCTCTTCCTTAATTCATTCCGTCCTCCACTCCTTTGTGGGTGAAAGAAGGTGGGAGGGAACGAAGAAAAAGAGAAATAAGTGTCATAGTGGCAGGCTCGGGAATGTGGGCTCTCGATAGACTAGGGCTCTCAAGCATTTGGTCTACGGACGACAAAGAGGGCTTTCGAGATCAGCTTAGAAGCAAGATCGAGGTGTAACCCATTCCGAGAAATATGCACGCCGAATATAATAAGAAAAGAAGAAAGGCTAGGGCGAACGCTATCAGGAGAACATGGGGCGCGATTGAAGAGACAATTTACGTGCATGCAGCAGGACCGGTCAACGGGATATCAACGGTTGCATGCACAAATGCGCTAGGGACATTAGTTAATGGGGCATCAGTTCGATATCAGAGAATTGCCCAGGCTGAGGAAGCAGCGAAGCTTCGGCGATGGTTTCGAGGAAGGTCTCGTGTGTAATTAACTACGACTCCCAGAGTGCATGTGTGTAACTACGCAAGAGGAAGCATTGGTAAACGCGCAAACAGTATCCTCAGAACTAAAGATACAGACTTTAAATCCACAGTCATATAACAGGACCCTATGCCGATGTTGGAAACGAAGGCGCTCACGCCGCTGCCCACGCGCTACTACCTCGGGTCCCCCAAGATTCTCAGGAACATAATTATTCTGAACCACTGTAAGCATTTACTGCAACATTTTGAGATTAATGAGGAATGCATCAGTCGAACCGCACAAAAATCGAAACAGAGAGCAAAGGGTCTTTTAATGAAAATGTATTCGAATACTTATATAAATCCTGTCACATTCAGCTAAATGTTTACAAATTCGTACGACCTGCATTGCGCCTTCTTCGGCGAAATGTTTGTCTTATACTATATTGTATGGGCATGCCAGAAAAACCCAGCTATGCAAAGAATCAATAACCCAACTACTGAGAAGTGGGAGGCGGATCTGTCCAGCTCCCATTCGGAAGACCATCTTTCTCTGAAAACCGGGCAAGAGCGGCGGCAAATGTTAATGGGCTCCAGGAATGAGTGCCCACCAAGCTATTTTATGCATTAATCGTTTCGTAGCGAAAGATACATTACTACAGCTGGGGCGCATTTCACCGTAAGCCTCCGAATGACCTTGAATCAGCCTTGAGTTAAGTCATAGCTAGTGTTGCTATGCACATGTACCTAACTATGTTTGGCCCACTTAGAGGACCACCTTTCACCTTGACCCTCGTCCCTGACCTTCCTCCTTGCAGCTTGACCCCGAGCTTTGATTCTGAGCTTGGACGTTGAGTTTTGACCTTGCAAACTGTTGGAAGAGGCAGCTGGAAAACCACGTAGTAATCGCGTTGTGTCATGTGATTCAGTTCACAGTTGTGACGTCAGGTATGGGGTATATATATCCAGAGATACGCGCTGGAATTCAGCCCTATGGACGAAGGAGAGGGTACTGAGGAGCGCACGTATAGTGAAGTACATCTTGAAACATTGGGCCAAGCTTCTTCTAGCTCTCGCTTCATGAAACTCGGTTCAGCACAGGTGCCTTCTTCTTTCCCTCTCTCTCCGGAATTATTTCGATCGCCCGGTGACATTTCCTGTGCTCCGAAACCGCACAGAAAGCAGTGTATATTGCCGCCCTACCGATATTCTTTCTTCTTTCGCCCCCCCTTTACTTCACTTTCCCTCTCTCTGTCCCTTTATTCCCGCTAACCGCAGCTCAGGTAGTTCAGGTTTCAATGGCAGATGCCGCGGCTGGCAAGATCTTTTCCTTTCATTTTTATTTTTATTAATAATAAAAAGCCACTAACAACAACAACAACACGGGCGGCTTTTGCGTTTTGCCTGCATCAAAACGCCGCCGCCGCAAGCTGATAAGTACCCGGGTGCTGCGGGTCAGTACCTGAGTGCGCTAGCCACTGAAAAAATCTGTGCCTTCGTGAGAGAAGGGAATGGCCCAGTAATTGTCTCACTTCTGAGTGCAGGCCTCAACCTCGCCGTAATGGAAAGGAGAAAGGTAGAACTGAAAGAGGAAAGTAAAGAGTGCCATAGTGGAGTGGTCAGGAATAGGTCAACCATCTGGAGATTTTTAACATTCAGTCACATCGCACAGCACACGGGTGGCTGTTGCGTTTCTCCTGAATCGATGCGGGGCTGCCGCGGTCAGGTTCGAACTACCGAGTCATCGTCTCCACTCCTTCAATTACAGCCGAAGTTCTGTGCCTCGTTCTCTTGAGAGTACCTGTCTGCCTTAGCGTCTGGTAGGTCTTCAATATTGTGGATGCAGATGGCTTTCCATCACAGCCTCAAGATTGATATATTTTAGATGAATTCCTCCTGTTGCCGCCAGCGGCTCCCCAAGGCAAGAATCACATTTGCTTATTGTCCATTTGTAAAGCACATTCTTTTTGCTGTGCGGAGAAAGATAAACAGAAACAGTCCCGTCATGGCGTTCCTTTGCCGTTTACATTTTCATTAGAGACTAACTCCCGCACCGCATCACTGTCGGGCGCACCAAGCAAGCGGTTTTGATGACGGTGCGTCGCACTTCGACGTGACGTGGCGTAAACTTGTCCTTCGAATTAGATATGTGCTCACTCGTTGAATGAAGCTGGAGCTCTCAAGGCTACAAAACAAAACTCACCCTTTAGTGTGTGTTGCTCGCAGAACACTTTAATCGCCAAACAAAATTCCGTTGTCATGTTCCATTCCCTTGTGTTTGCGCCTTGCGAGAGTTGCTGGCGTATATCTCGAAACCATAGCAAAACGCCGAACCGCTTTCGGGACAGCGTTGCAAAAATAAGCGGATATCGTTGCTTGACAGGTCATCTGGGAGAGCTGACACTTCTTCCCTATCCCGTGGTTCTTTCTGTATTTCGAGGGCTATCTTTCAAGACAAATAAAAGAAGCTGTAGCAAAGGTATCTGGTTGCATGCACGGCAACCGGTTATTTTTCTACTTGATCTACAGTTGCTACATTGACAATTTCTTCTTGAAGGCAACAATTAACAAGTTCGGTAATTAGTCTTAGCTAATTAATTACGTTTGCACAATAAAAAATACTGCAGACTATGACACGCGACTGGCAACAGCCCTTAGTTGGTCTCAATGGGGCTAGGGCACTTTGGCTTTTGCTGTGACACTACGCTAGCTGTGAGCGATTTCGCGGAGCCCCGGAGAGCCCCAGCTGCGCATGCGCGAGGAGTGATTGTGAGACAGTTACAGCGTAATTTCCTTTCCTCAAATACAATTTTCATTTGTTAGGGTCCCTCTTGTTTCTTTCACTCCAACTTCCTCCCTTCCTGTACGGTGCTGTTCAGGTGTCCGCCGAGATGGCAGAGAATTACTGCGGCATTTTCTTTCCTCACAAAGCGTTGCGTTCAAAGGGCAAGGCATCGCGCCCAACGGGTGGTGGCGTTCCGTGGATTCCCTGGCAGCGTTACAACACGCTGTTGCGTTCGACTCCTATAGGCGACGCTTAAGCGTGATTAATGAGCAGTTAATTATTATTTAGTCATTAAATAACAATTATTCATTAATTAGTAATTTTCCATTGCTTACTGATTAGTACTTAATTATGTGTGACGGCATCCAGTGGCGACACCACCAGTACCACAGAGGCAGTCAAACTGATGTGGAAAATGTTTTTGCCTCTACGCACTTAACGCAGTCATAGTGCCCCCTTAGATGCCACCGCCACGTTGATGCTTCCACAATTCTACTCGGGCTGACCAATGGTAAAACGACAGCTAATTTTTTGAAAAGCTTGGTTCCATTTAGCTGGGACAGCGTGTGTGTATATATATATATATATATATATATATATATATATATATATATATATATATATATATATATATCAACGAAAAGTGTATAGCACCCCTCCAGCCGCTAGCATCGAAGATTTAGCCAGAGTAGACATTGTGTTGTGTTTTGGACGAAAAGCCTCGAAAAAAAGCACATTTAAATCTACATACGCTAACCGATGACTTCTTTTCCTCTTTCAGTTTATGAATACAAGCGAACCTATTTGGACCTACAACACTACCATGAGAGCAAATGTTACTTGCAAAGTGGACGTCATGTACAACATAACTAACACTACGATTATTTTCAACCGAACGTTTTATTACCAGGGAAATAAGTAAGCAGCCTGTTTTGCATTCATGATTTGCAACGCATTCACATACATTTCATTAACAAACAGGTCCGAGTACCCGGTTGAAGGAACATTTCTTCCGGACGAGGTGTCTCGGATACCCAAAGGAATCTGGTTCGGAGCACCAGGTAATAAACCTTTTTTCAAGGCCCTTCTAGCCTAATAATAGCTGCTCGACTTCCAGTGCTATATTGATGGTAGGCGGAGGATTATTATGTGATTGCATTCAACCACCCCTCTGATTCCGGATGTAGGAATCAGGGTGTAGATGAGCCTTATGTAAAAATACTAGCAGGTATCTCTAACTGCTGCACAGCCACCATAGGCCTCAGTGAAGTCAGCAATATATTTAAAATGAGGAAGGGTGACAGGCAAGACACACGATCTCGCCAATGCTATTTACTGCCTGCTTACAGGAGGTATTTAGAGACCTGGATTGGGAGCCGTTGGGTATAAGAGTTAATGGAGAATACCTCAGTGATCTACGATTAACTGATAACATTGGCTTGTTAAGTCACTCAGCTGATGAACTGCAAGGCATGATCATTCAGTAGGACAGGGTGGAGCAGAACGGTGGTCTAAAATTAACATAGAGAAAACAAAAGTAACGTTTAACGGTATCGCAAGGCAACAGTAGTTAACAACTGGTACTGAGGTGCTGGAAGCGGTCAGGGAATACATCTAGTTAGAGCAGTTATGATCGCAGATCCGGATCACGAGAGTGAAATAACTAGGACAACAAGAATAGAAGAGTTCATTTAGCAGGTTCTTTCATATCATGAATAGCAGCTTACGAACATATAGGTCAAGAAAGAAGTACTAACAGCTGTATCCCACCGGTACCCACCTTTGGGGTGGTACCGGTACTTGAATGGATGAGTACTTAAATTGAGTCCAATGCATCGAGCTTTTCAAAGAGAAATTGATTGATTGATTCGTAGTTATTTTCAAACAGTAATTACACAGGCATGATTGGACTACCGTCTCGATCTCTAGCTAAAGTCTAGTTTTAGTCCGTGCAATTAAGTTCGTTTAGGAGTAAATCACAGGCATCAAAGAAATTATTTACATACATGGTCATACGTAAGGCTTATGCAATCCAATAGAGAATTCAAATATCTTTTTTCAGTGACACTCCTATGTACACTGAACAAATATGCATTTAAAACAACAAACAAGGAAAACAAAAACAGGTTATTCGAAACACAAGTCTCAAAACCGAGAAGAAAAAGCACTGACATCATTCTGTTTTGTATTATTTTTTCAAAAACCCATTACAAGTATTGCTCGGCTCTATTGCATATGGAAGGTCATTCCAAAACCTTGTCGCTACGTGACCTATGGTTCTTTCTCCGTAAACGTTTTTTTTCCTCAAAAAAACAAAATTTCCACGTGTAGCGTAACCAGCGATACCTGGTGCCAGTGTGAAGAAAATTAGTGTAGCGGGTCGCTCTTATTTAAGGTATATTTGTACGCTTAGCAGTCCTGCACCGAAATAATGATTTAAGTGGTAGTACGTCCATCTGCTTCAAAAGAGGAGGAGTGTGCGCGTTGTAGTTAGACTGCGTAATGAATCGAATCGATCTTTCTTGCAAATCCTTAAGCGGCTCCAAATGCCTGGTAAGTATTTTTCGTGTTTAAAGTAGTATGACACCTGGCTTTCAAAAATTGACATAGAAGTAATTCACAGCGTGCCTTTCCCAAAGTAGTGACGGCATTTATTGAGAACAGAGCGTGCTTCACCTAACTTTTTACGAAGTGCCTGGTTATGAGGCTGCTTCATATTCTCGACATGATACGTGCAACGTCAAGAAGCAGTAAGAGGACAGATAGGGTTAGGGAACAAACGAGGGTTAATGATATCTTGGTCGAAATCAAGGAGAAGAAACGTGCTTGGGCAGGTCTTGTAATGAGAAGGCGAGATAACCGATGATTTTAAATGTAACATACTTGATTCCTAGAAAATGCTATCTAATAGAGGCCGGGAGAAAGATAAGTGCCCGGTTGAGATAAAGAAGTTTGTGGTGAGAAAGTGGCTGGAGATGGCGCAAGACCGGGTAGATTGGAGAGTTATAGGAAAGGCCTTTGCCCTACAGTGTGCGTACTCAGGCTGGTGACAATGATAATTTTGTGTTTTGACAGCGGCAGCGCATTCCTTGATTTCGCGTCACAGTAGTAATAGTAGTGGTATGTGGTGTGCAGTCGACAGCGCAACAAGTAAGTGCGTTGGCATGGTTATTACTCAGAAGGCGGTTACCATGGGAGGAGGAAGGCATGATGCGAGTGAAGTACAACGCGACAGGTTGGTGGGTAGCCCGAAACCATCCGGAGGCCAGTTACCAGAGAAGGACGACGGTATGTCGAGAGCGTAAAAAGGTGCAAGCGGTGGGTGGTTGCCACGGAGGTCAGCCGGAGGACAATTAGCCTGCACGGAGGAGGGTAAGGCGAGAGTAAAAAAAGGAGCAAGCGGTGGAATGTTGCTACGGAGACCTGCCGTAGTGTAGTTACCCTGGATAGAGGAGTAGGTTTGCCGATCAAGAAAGAGAGTAAGGCAAGAGCATAAAAATTGGCAGTGGTTTAGCTCTGGTTAAACCTGGACTGACGCCAGAGCTGGAGTGGTTCGCTCTCCCCCTCTTCACTCCCCCCTCCCACTGGACACGGCGCATGCGCACAGCTGTTGCAGCTCGGTTTCGCCAGCGCGCCGCGCCTCCGCTAGCAGCAGCTGTCCGCACCCCGTGACCAACCAACCTGACGAACCACGTGACCAACGGCGCCGCCACGGAGCTCAAGGGGTGCCACGCTGAAGGCACGAAGAGCTGGCGTAGTACAGCTCTCGGTACAAGCTTTTCTATCCATTGCTCGCTGCGTTCTCCTTAACGCTGAACCCATTATGTTAGCCTGCAGGTTTCTGCCCCGTACTTGAGTGCCGGTAAGATACAGCTGTTGTATGCTTTTCTCTAGTGGGATATTGGTGAACTGCCATTCATTATCTCAGGGAAGCTTCCATACGCGCTGCAGCCTATTCTTGTTGAGCTGAGTTGATTGTAAGCTACTCAAGTAACACTTGTTGCTGGGCTAGTTGGTGCATTATTCTTCGTACAAAAGTTAGCGCAAAACACGACACACACAAGAAAGGTAGACAGGACAACGCGCTGTATTGGGTATGAATTGAGTATCTTTCCAATACAGCGCGTTGTCTTGTCTACCTTTCTTGTGTGTGTCGTGTTTTGCGCTAGCTTTTGTACGAAGAATGATTGTAAGCTACAGGTGGAATTAGCCTTGCGTATTCTGCCGCCTATTGCTCCACCGTAGAGTAACTTATATATTAATAATGTCCTACAACCGGTTTCATTTGCCCCGCTATGCACATAGTCGATTATAATAGAATTAGGCCACTCCCACAGTCACCATCTGTGCACGCGTTCACTCACACCACAACATTATCCACTCCAGAAGTCACCATCTATACAGATCCCTATTCTTGTTCTGCTAGTTAGTTCCTTCTCATGGTCCGGGTCAGCGGCCACTATGTAGACGTATTCCCTTAGCTCTTCCAGCGATTCGCTACCAATTGCAGACTGCTGTTCCTTTGCTAGACTGTTGAGCATTACTTTCGTTTTGTGCATGTTAGTTTTAAGGCCTGACGTTCAGCTCTGCCTATCTAACTCATCAATCATGCTTTGCAGCTCATATTACGAGCAGCTTTTGCAAGGAAATGACATCAGCGAATCGCAAATTAAGCATTCTTCTTTTACTTTTATCACCAATTGTTCCCAATCGAGGCCCTGGAACACATCCTGTAAACAAGTAATGAATAATAGCATTGGTGAGATCGTGTCTCTCTGCCTGACACCCTTCCTTATGTTCTTCACCTTGTTGAAGTTCCCCGACAGGATGAACCAGGATACGACAGTCTCCAGCTGAACTAAAAAAGGAACCTTTCTAGTCAGCGGAAAAAGATTTCTATACAGTTTGTAAAAGGGGGTCGTGGCTCAGCAGAACCCAGGTCGCGTAGTCATGCTTGCAAAGGTTCAGGCCAAGCGTTCAGGCTGCGAGCGAGCTTCACACCCCTGGATTGTCGTTGTCTTTCACCCACACAGTTCACCACAGTGAGCAAGCGTGGTATCTACGGTACAAATTACTTAACAAATTACCGTGTGCAGTCGAATATTACGTGAGTGTTTTCACCGTAAATAAAACAAAATACTGACCCGTTGCGACGTAATCCATTAATACTGGGTTATTATTGAATATCGCTCAGAGGAAAAGACACGCTTTTATACTACTTTTTTGCAAAACAGTGCAACATTTAGGCATAATGTGTCCAACTCTACTTTTCAGTTTCGTTCTCCAGTAGAGAATAATGTTTTTAGTATCACAGGTGGCTGTTAAGGTTACAAAGATAAGTAAAAGGCGATTAAAGCTGTCCGATGAGATCGGAACTGGAAATCTATTTTAAATAGAAAGTAGCATGTCGAGTACATTCGCGTATACTTGAAAATACAGAATTTAAATCACGAGGGTACATTCAATCCTAGCAATGATGCCTACATTTGGCGGAGGCAGATAGAAATGCAGCTGCATTCATTGTTTCTGCGCTCGTTTTACAGTGGGAACCGTCCATCATAGTTTGTCGCATTCTTAAGAGTGCTGCTTTTACGCTCTGAAATCTAAGAGTAAATTACTGTAATATTCGGTTGACCATGCGTTCAATTAACCTATCACAAAATCATGTTCTGGCCAGAGACTAAACGTATAGTTTTCCAAATGTATATGATTCGTGATAAATCGCAGGTAGTGCACAGGTTATAACTTAAATTTCAAAACTTTTTGCTAGTTTTAATATTTCAGCGACAGCAACTGACCTCGACTTGTTTTTAAAACTAAAATACTGGAAATTTATCAGAACAATCACAATATGTTCCGGAGTAACCTTTTATGAGCTACCTCTCTTCATCTAAGCTGCAAACAGAAATGCGTACCTAAATCGGTTTTAAAAAGAAATCATTTCTTTTACGCGCCCACCGCAGTTCTTGTCAGTAGTGCCCATAGGCATCTCGCACGGAATATTTACGTGCTTGCACAGCGAGGAACTTTCACAATTTTTTATTTTCCTTTTCAACATGCTGCCACTCATGATCTCAAAGCACAAAAAGGGCAGAAGAGATATTTTGCGTACTTTGAATTCGGTCAGTGGGCAATGTTTGTCCGCAAGTGACAGCAATTTCGTCATGTCCCAAATGCAGGAGGTCCCAAGGAAGGGTACGAGGACTTGTTGTACGCCAGTCCCAACTACAGCTGCGCGCTTGTCCAAGTTACACTCACTTTTGACGGAAACAGTAAGTATAACATCTCCGCTGCAGTTACTATTACGTGAAGTTAGGAGAAACTAGCGCGTGTAAGTTGCTGCAAAAATAATCGAAGAACTTTCAATGCGAAACGGTCGCGCGTCGTCCGAAATTCTTGAAACGCAGCGCATGGGCTCCTGCTCGTTGATTTGGTTGTTTATTATGTTACTGCCGGAGTGAAACCTATGCCATTGCCCTTAAAGGTGCAATGAAGAGGAATCTGAACTCGTCTTTTTGCCGCGGGAACTCATTCTACGCTTTCCGAGCATTCTTAGAAACCTCGATTTATTGCCCTGTGTGGCCGATTTCTCTAATTAAATCGAATTAACGTCCGGCTCCCGCCTTTTTTTCTTTAATTCTGCCTCGTACGGTGGGCGGAGTCGACCAACGCGTAGAGTGCCTTTCACCCAGTACCATGCCGGCTTGCCGCTCTGCCATCGGCGGAGTAATACGTAGTAGTCCGTAGAAGCAAATAGTCCGCGCGTATTTTTATTTCTGTGGGCTTATTTTGCGGTTATAGTATCTGCAAATTAAACTATTTATTCACGGAAACCTAAAAAACAAAATGAAGTGAAAGCAAAGCCTCCACGGAGCTGGCTGAAGGGCACTCCACGCGTTGGTCGACTCCGCCCACCGTACGGGGAGAATTCAAGAAATAAAGGCGGGAGCCGGACTTTAACTGGATTTAATTAGGGAAATCGGCCACAAAGGGCAATACTTCGAAGTTTCTAAGAATGCAAGAACGTGTAGGTTGAGTTCCCGCGGCAAAAAGATGACTTCAGATTCCTCTTCAGTGAACCTTTAATGATGAAATTCTGCAAGGGTTTTTTGTCCACAAAGGTGCTTTTGTAAGGAAATATATTTTGCACCATTTTCCGCGTCGCATATAAAAAACGGACTCATGGAAAGCGCATTGATTTCTGTCTCCAAAATGTGGCTTATCATGTTTTAAGCGACGAGGACGAAGCTTTAAAATCTTCGGCCCTCCTAAATTAAGGTGTCTTCCTCGTAGCGTTTAGCATCATTCGGAGGAGAAACGGCTAAACTGGCTTTTTAGTTGGGAAATCGGAAATTCAAAATTGGCTTTCTAGGAAAGGAAACAGCACTGTCATTGTCTCATACCTCGGTGGACACTCGAACCAAGGCCTAAGGAAAGGGAGGAACGTGGGAGTAAAGGAAGAAAGAGAGAGAGTAAGAGGTGCCGTAGTGCAGGGCTCAAGAATAAGTTCGACCATCAGGGGATCTTTAACCTGCACTAACATCGAACACCACGCGGGCGCGTTTGCGTTCCGCCTGCAATGAAACGCGGCCGCAGCGATCGCGTTCGAACCCAGAAACTGCGGCTCGGTAGCCGAGAGCCCTAAGCACAAAACCATCGAAATATGTGTTTGTCGACACAGCGTTGTACTCAACTATCAGAACTAATATTGAATAGTTAACTTTTTATCTATTTTATAACCCCGTGGCACGTGGGCCCCGGGGTTATGCTGTTTGATGCACGTCGCTTTTCGCTCAGCGCTGGCGCGTCATTTCCCAAGGGTGCGAGAAATGGCCTGAGTTTGTTGAAGCATTGGCGACAAGGGTAATCCCGCTTTGGAAATTATAAAAAACTTATATGGACCTTACTTAACTGGGCTACATGCCCCTAAACAAAGAGCCTGACAGTATCAGTGAAGAAGTTAAGTGTTGAATATTAGTTAACCCGCCTGAGAATTAGCAAGTCTTTTGTGCACTATGATGCACTACATCCCTGACAACGCTATTCAGCAGCAGCGCTCTTGTACTCCAAAAAAAGCAATTCCCTGTAAATTACTACCAGGTGAGGCAGGAACTTCTGGTTTGCCATCTTCCATGGCTGCACTTACTAAATTGCAATATATATATATATATATATATATATATATATATATTGCCATGTTTCCACAAGCAGCCGCTGGGCGGCTGCTCTGCGCAAGTCGCGTGCACCGACGAGCGAAAGAAAAGAAGCTCGGTCCCGGCCTCCTCTGGGTGCTCTTGGCTTGTTCTCCGGTGCCGTCCAGGTCAAGCCCCCATTAAAGCCTTTCGGTTACGAGCCCCAACGGCTACGTCAGAATATATATATATATATGTATATATATAGCAGACAAAGGAAGGCGAATGAGAGGCTCGTTATACATATGAGAAGCGGCGGAATGTGGTCGTTTTTATGCGAAGCATATTACTAGAGGTACACTACAGCCCTTCGCCGTGGTTACACGCCGTGCACACCACGTGGTACAGGGACGTCACACAACGTGACATACCACGTGACACATGACGTCACGACAGAGGAAGACGGAGGTCCACCTCGCGCCGTCGCTGTGGTTGCACGCCGTGCAGACCACGTGGTACAGTGACGTCACACCACGTGACATACCACGTGACACATGACGTCACGACAGATCGTCGTCACGCGCTGGGAGAGGGAGAACGATGCCATCGCACAGACAACGGAATGTCCTCGAGCGGCATTCCCGCGCATTTCGAACGCGCGTTCACACTCGGTGTAGGTGAAACGCTCGCTTCACCGGGCAGGCAGACGCGGCTTCCGTGGCAATCCAGGCGCTCACCCAACGTTCGTCTCGGGGTTAGTCGGCGTTCCACTGTAGCCATGCCGTTGTCTTCCCCCACGACGAAGGCTTCTAGTGGTTGTATTAAAATGACCAAGTATTCAACCAAGGAAAGCCATGTATTACCAAGCCTAGCCACCAATATGCTTCGCATCTGACTAGGCTTAACCTAGCTAAGCCTCAGCCATTTTTCTTCTGCTTTTCTAGTCAGTTATCTTTAAGCGATGATTTATTCAGTAGTATTCTTAAATGATGAACACCACAAAATAAATAAATTAAAAGATCCAATGTGTCCCTTGGTTGCTGTGGCTGTTGGCTTATCTCCTATATATACCTAAATAAGCCGCCGCGGTGGTTAAGTGGTTATGGTGCACGGCTGCTGACCCGAAAGACGCGGGTTCGATCCCGGCCGCGGCGGTTGAATTTCTTTGGAGGAGAAATTCTAGAGGCCCGTGTACTGTGCGATGACAGTGCACGTTAAAGAACCCCAGGTGGTCGAAATTTCCGGAGCCCTCCACTACGGCGTCTCTCATAGCCTTAGTCGCTTTGGGACGTTAAACTCCATAAACCAAACCAAACCAAACAGCGCATATATAAATATAAATATATATATATATATATATATATATATATATATATATATATATATATATATATATATATACATATAGCTTTAAGCGACAACATATTCAGTAATATTCTTACTTGATCAAAACCCCCCAAAAAAATAAAAAAAAATCCCCTGTGCTCCTTGGTTTCTGTGGCTGTTGGCTTCTCTCATATATATATATATATATATATATATATATATATATATATATATATATATAGAAATAATTGATTTTAGAGTTTCTACTGGGCCGACAGTTATGCAGACGCATCGAAAATGTTGCTAGAAAAAAATAATAAATCTAGCAGTGACTCCACTTCTTAAATGGCGCATTCGATGCCGTTTGCCTGAAATACTCACGGGTTTCCTAGCATACTGCGCCAAATTCCTTGGCTCCAGTAGAAATTTTTCTATTACTATTACTGGTGAAATAATATATCAATTTAAAAAAATGGCAGTTCTGTACAGTGAAGCGAATAAATCCAAAAGAAATTTTGAGTGTCACAATACAAGTATTCATATCTTTTCTTTCATTCTTTTCAGGTGCAACCCCCTGGTTTGATTTGCGAGTGAGAAATTCGTCCATTACAGCGGGGCCAACAAAAGAATGCTTGCAGTATTACCGTAATTTCACTAATCGGTACGAGCAAAGTTCTGAGGGCCTTTATAACAGCAGCTGTCAGCACATACTGGAACCGTCCCCTGTACATCACACTCGACTACCGGACATAGTAAAGGGCCAATTGGAACTACATCGCATTGAGGTGGACGAGTAACGCTAATTTGGAGTCCGAAAAATATTTCTAAAGACTCAACACTTTTAGAACCACTGCAGTTATGTTTAAATTTAAGGCCTTTTCCCCGCCACCAATAGTTAATGCATGAAATTCATTTTTTAAAGAGTAACTTTCTTATATTGCTTATAGGATGTATTGACTGTTACGTGCCCTGAATAAAACTGTTTTCTTTTTTTTTTCTTCCACGCTTAGTGAAATGTTCGGAATACTCTAGAGTGCTTTTAACTCGCACTAGACTGAGTCTTACTAGCCGTAGGTGCGGCAAGCACAGAGACATTTGCGTTTATAGGGACGAGGTCAGGATTAGTGCTCGAAACTGACGTAAGTAGCTACGATCACAGTGGACTGCCCTGCACATGCCTGACATCAGTGCACACCTCATGCCTTTTTTGCAAGTCGCTCTATACAGCACCGCCACGGGTACACTATTTGGGAAAAACTATTGCCGGTAATTTCGAAGAGGGTCCCATCTGCGTTTAGAATCTGTGATGACGAAACACAGTGTTGCGTGCCTTTTTTCCGACGCCTGTTGGCAACATTTGCTAGGAAAGCAGACTTAATTTCATTGTAAGGCTCCGAACCATCATGTTGTTAAGAGTAGCCGTTAGAGCTCTCTTCGATAAAATTGAGTGCGTCCATCGTGAAAACAAAGGCGTGGTTAAAATTGTTTGAGAATTGTGGGCAAAGATATGTGTACAGAGATATATAATCATCTCTTCGCCGTAAGAAAACTGCAATGTGCTTTTTGAGCACTGGACCATCTTGACTCTCGCCGGCTGACGGATATCAAAATCATACTGTCGTAGACTGCTGTTGTTCTTATTGGTGGACTGCTTCGCTCGCGATTAGTGCCGTGTTTGCGCGATATGATAGTGCGTTAAGCTTATCGCATCTGTTAATGACGTCCGTCATCCTTACTTCAAGTTTTTCCACTTCCTCTTATTTCAAGACATGACAGGCAATCTGAAGCCTTATCTGTTTGTCATCTCCACATTTGCAACCCATTTTCTGTCTCTCTCGCCCACTCAGTCAAATAAAATTATGCCATACACACGAAATACCTTATTAGAGCAATGCTAAATGTGCACTCATGAAGCTCGGCATTTTAAAAGTTCGGAAGCTCCTACATAGGACACCCAGATGAACTTAATTTATAAAAAGCAGTTGGATATTACTTCATCCAATTGGTATATTGTGGTGCTTGTATTCACGGACCTATGATAAGCATCTCGTTCATGAGAATGCGTTGGAGTGATTTTTGCTAATATTTAAAGTGATGCTCGGCTGCTTTCAAGCTCTCTTGGTCTTTTAAAACATGGGTCCATTAATCAAGTTTTCACCAAAGCAGGAAATGCTGTTGTGAAGAAAAGAGAGAAAACGAGAGACCAAAGTATTCCATAAAGTTTGTGCCATCGCTCAACGCACTTTTAGAAAACGAAGGTTCTTTGCATAATTTTTGGTAAATAATATATATGGCGCCAAAAAGCGATGTTTGTTAAATTCCTTTCCTGAGTAAAGTTAAATCATGTGAGAGAACGGTACAACAAGGAATAGATTCCAAACATATGCAGGTTTTAGGGGGCTAGAAGCGTTGTAAGGTCGCGTTTTGTAGGTTTTTTTCATTCGACTCCATTCACACGTCTTTCTTTGATGCTA
Organism: Amblyomma mixtum; assembly: GCF_055824585.1. Taxonomy (NCBI): domain Eukaryota; kingdom Metazoa; phylum Arthropoda; class Arachnida; order Ixodida; family Ixodidae; genus Amblyomma; species Amblyomma mixtum. The sequence goes on along the minus strand of NC_143019.1, from coordinate 77,717,525 downwards.
TGAGCGATATTTTCAAGCTGAGCAATTAGAAAGCAACTTCAGTGCCTTCAGTGTTACCGCAGGACAGAAGGCCACATTGAGCAAAGCCATCTCCTAATGTGGGGCCACTGGCTAGGCCATTAGCTGATGACGAACTGGACTTGCTATTAATCCAACGACTATAAAGTCTGAAAAAAATTCAGGCGGCAGTTTGACTCCCTAAAGTGCGCAGAGGCGAAAGCGTTTTCCACACGACTTTGCCTATGTGACACTGGTGACGTTACCACTGGATGGCCACACATAATTGATGACGAAGTAATGACAAATTACTAATTAATTACTAATTACTGATTAATGACTAACTACTAATTGATTGCTAATTAATGACGCTTAACCTTCGCCTTTAGGAGTGGAACACGAAAGCGCGTTGTAGCGCTTCCAGGGAGTCCACAGAACGCCACCACCCATTCGACGCGATGCCTTGCCCTTTGAACGCAACGCATTGTGAGGAAAGGAAATGGCGCAGTAATTCTCTGTCATCTCGGTGGACATCTTAACCGCACCGTACCGGAAGGGAGGAAGTGGGAGTGGAAGAAGAAATAGAAAGAGGGTCCGTAATGAAAAAACTGATAATTGTATTTGAGAAAAGGAAATTATGCAGTAACTGTCTCAGAAACATGCGCCCCTTGCACCATGAGGGTAGAAAACAAGCACGAGCCAAAGCCTTACATAATAAATACAAACAGTGCACTGGAACACTTTATGTAGATGCGGCAGAATACAAACATACCAATGCCTTTGCAATTGTGGCTGTGAACGAGAATGGCGACCACATCGTCTCGGCAACAATCAAAACGAAATCCTCTGAAACGGCAGAAGACGTGGCTATAGCCCTCGCCCTAGCGCATACCCAAGAGAGCATCATCTTCAGTGATTCCAAAATGGGCATCAATAATTTCGCAAAGGGGCGAATTACAAACACCTCCCTTAGAATCGTTAACGCAACCAACTTCTCACCAAATTATTCCGAATTGATATGGGCCCCAGCCTATTCGGGGAATCCAGGGAACGAGGCCCACAATAAAGCCCGAGGTTTCGTCAACCGGGCAGTGGATGAGTCCGGCTCCCTGAATTTCACGAAGGACTCCATGATCACATATCATGATATCACCAATCATTTTAAACTAGAGAGGAGACTTTTCCCCCCTCCGGATAAAAGCCTGACTAAGGAACAAGAGGTTAGGTGGCGTAGTCTGCAGACGAGATCGATACGCACCCCATCACTCCTCGCGCACATTTAACCAGATCTTTACAACCCAAATGGTAAAACTGTGGCCAACGAGCCACCTATGACCACATCCTGCGGGACTGCAAAATAGAGCCACCTCCGGGTAGTCTAGTTACTGCTCCTTCTCTCGAGCGGTGGGAGACCATGCTGGCTAGCTCTAACCCCAGAACGCAAGTTTTGGCGGTGGAGTGGGCTGACAAAGTCGTCGAGGGCTGCGTACTCTCGACCACTTAACGCGACCTCTTACCAAGCTCTTTCCGGCGAATAAACTGTTTCACAATCAATCTCAGATATCTCGCTGGACACCCGTGAAAACGCGGACACCTCTGCCGACACGGCTGTCGGCTGCCGACACGGCTGCCGACACGGCTGCCGACACGGCTGCCGACACGGCTGCCGACACGCCTGCCGACACGGCTGCCGACACGGCTGCTAACGACAGTATGAGGCATTAAAGGCTTTCGCCTTAATATCTAGACGTGCAATTTGCTTCTAGTTGTGTTGATGACTCAAAAGAGATGCAAGTGTTGCGATATTTAGCATGTTTCGTTTCATGTCGCCTACCCCAGTGATAGCGCCCCATTGAATACGCGTACCAGCTAGGTACCATGGAAATAGATGGAAACGTTGCAGAATTTTATCTGAACAAACGGGGCCAATATGTCTACAGGAACCTGGAATTGGACTGCGTCGAGCTAAGACTGCGGACGCGCATGTGTATGCCATAATGTTTATCCCTCGCTGGCACAGTGGGCTTGTTCTCGCGACTACGTTTCTTTTGCCAGAAAACATTAAACTGCTACTCTACAATTCATGGTTTTTATTCCACGCGGAGCTACTGTTTTCTGATCTGGGGCACTACCACGCAAACTATTATTAACATTCTTTTTAGGTTACAGAAAAAAGGAATAGTTATCATTAAAATGCCAACTTTAACACCCACACAAAATCAATCTTTGATGAATTACAGCTTCTACCCATCACCGCAGTGCAAAATTCAGTGCTTACTTCACGCTACCGACACGGCATATCCAAAAATGACCGATACCTCAAAGATCTTGCTTCATTAACATTCCGAACCAATGTGTACAACACACGTAGCACTGACCGCTGGGCAGTTCCTCGCACCCGAACAAATTACGGGCCTCAAATGTTAAAATACTGTTTGCCAACTACTCTTAACTCGAAATGTATCTCCACACTCTGAAAGAATATTGCATGTCATTCGTTTTCTCTTTTGTTTCTTTTGTGTTCTTCCGAATTTTTCCTATTGTTTTGTGCTCATTCCGAACATAGTGATCATAATAGCTGTTTCTGCCAGGTGTTTTTTAGTAGGGTGCTGGTCTCGTCAAGCCTCCTGAGGGCTTTTTCCCTGCAACCGCGGAATTGCAATGTACGTTCTGATGTTGAAATAAATTTGATTTGATTTGATTTAATCCTACCCATCAGTGGTCCCGTGGGAGCGTTTCTGACCCCAAATGTTTACTCCGGTTTCGCTTGTGTTCAAATTTCAGAAGAAAAGACAACCAGCAGAGACGCGCCTAAAGTGTGTTTAGATGGGTTAGACTTTCTGAGAACAATTAAATGACTTAATTTTCAGTGAGATCTTACGTCTTGCAAAAACTCCGCGTTGAATCGCTTACTTTTGACCAATATTAACCTGTCAATAAAGTACTAAAATTAAAAGAAATATGGTTGCTTTTCAAAGGAAAATGTTCTCTACTAGCCAGTAAGAATAAAGGTCATTGTAATTTTAGTTGGCTTTCATTTATGTTTGCTGCTTTATTTCTCGCCGAGAGAGCGTATGTTTCCAGCCCGATGCCACTCGAAAGAAAGGTAAATGCATAACAGATGACATCATAAAATGAGTGTGGGGCGAAGTGCGGGGACGTTATAACCCGGAAGAGATAGATATTCATGCTCTGACGAAGTTCTCCGCGGATGCAGGTAGCCGTGTTCCTCGTCGCTGCGCTGCGCACGCACCACGCGTTAGAAAGCGATGTAGGAGTGAGCAGCACTTCCGCTTTTTCGGACCCTGGAAAAAGCATCACCAAAGGAGTTTTTTTTTTTATCACTAACGTGATGGACACACGCTGTGAATTCCTAAAGGAGGCCATCTTTTTGTGTTTTTAGGTGGGTTGGATGATAAGGTTCGGATATGATGGCGTATGCACGTGCGCTGCTTGCGGTCGTTCTGAGCAGACAAATGCGTGAATACTTTGCCTCCCTTTAGAATTTTAGAATTGGTTAGCGGACGGCTGCCGGCCAATAATCTCAAGCATGAATTACGTTCAGCTCTCTTCCTTGGCCCACTAAGGTGAACTATCTGATAGCCTCTCCCAACCAGAGGGAGAATACGAAGAGGTCTCTCCGAAACTTTCGGCCTCGTCGCTTGGGGTGTGAAAGAGTTGTCGGTGCTCCCGGAGCCCAAGCGAGCGGTGCATTCTTTGAACCGCTCTGTTCTCGAGCCTAACACTGCGACGCCTGCGGCTGCGCTGCATCCTTGTGCGCAAAACAGCGGTTCCATCTGCTAATCACTCGCAAGCTACGAAGACCACCGCTGTTGAAGTGACCGATAGCAAATTTTTTCTCCAATGTGCTCCTGCAAAACAACGACCTCATGCGGGGTATCAACACACCAAAAAAAATGAAAGAGCTAAGCCTACTGGTTCATTAATCAATGAGATTTCAATAATGTGCTCAAGAAGAGCGGTGCCGGGTGAAGATTCCGGTGAAGAACTGTGGCAGTGGCGGCAAAGCTGGGCCCTTTCCTTCTACTGCTATCCGGCTGTACTGTTAAAAAAAGTTGCTGAAGGCACTTGAGGCTTTTTTAATGTTTTGAATGCTGAAACATTTTCTTTACTTTTATTTCCGCTTTATTTTTTCATCCTTCTTAATGATACGCGTACTAATTAGCCTACGTCGTATGGCAACGGGTACGATATGTTCGCCTGTATTCGTCGGAAGCAACGCGGTTTAGTGGCATATGTTAATAAAGAAAGAAAGGTTTTTGGCTTATGGGTGGCGAGCTGGGCTAGCAGTATGAGAGTCCTGGGTTCATTTCCCCGCGCCTTTGGAGACAATTGTATTCTTCTTTAATACCACTACGTCTTCATCCGCGATTTTTGGGACCACTGCTGATGGTCAACGCCGACCCTGTATTTCGTTGCCGATGAGACATATAATGTTTTTGAATTACCACTTATCTTCCTTGGCTCCACCATTTGCCGTTTCTTGGCGCTTGGTGGTGACGTCATGTCAGCTGCTCACCATCTCCTCACGGGCTGCGTCTGGAGCCACTCGAGAATGACTTCCTTATACAGCTCCCGCTGTAAAGGAGTCAGGTGGCCCGGGCTCCACCTCTCACGCCAGAACAGAGACTCGTGCTTGGTTTGGCAACAGGCCTGTGTGTACAGGCCTCAGTCAGTGCCTGCGTGTATCGTTTCTTTGCAATTAAAAACAGTTTAATCGATTTAGTTTACTTGGCCAAATGCGATGGGCGCTAGCACGTCGCGTTTTATTTGCTTTCGGTTCGAGGCTGCGGTTTCAAGATCAGGCTTCAGGAAAAGACCGGTCAAATCGCTATAAAAGTTTGCGACTGCCAACGCACTTTAAGAGGGCACTGTGATATCCATATGACCTGGATTCAATGCGCACAGAAGGAAGTACTGTGAAGACGAAAACATGCAGTGAGGAGCGCGAGAGAGTGGCAGGTAAGCACGAGAGATGATCGGTTGCATTGATGGCATTGTGCTCTCGTGCAGTGTGCTACGAAATTTATCTGTTCGTGCCGGCACAGGTTCTAAACACATTTGCGGTCATAATTACTTGCAGGTCTCACTGGATTCAGACAGGCTCACAACTGGTTTTTTTCGAGCTTAGAAGCGTTAACAATAGCGCAATAAAACGCACAGTATGTTGTATTCATGGCAGCCGTGAGTTTGGGTCTTCTTACCTTTTTCATGTCATAATGACGTGCAATCCAATGGATCTTGTCGTCTATACGCGGGTTAGTGCATAGAGTTTCTTACTACTACCTAGAGGGAAAGCTGGCGGCGCTGCACTTCAGCCAACATGGACGCTCAAAGCATCATGGGGCGGTGAGCTACTTGTTGCGGCACAGTCGTAGTTTTTCGGGAACACAGAGTGGCAGTACTAAGGCGTTTCATTCCGAAAACGTAGTTCGTGTGTGCGCAGACGACTTTCGCGCGAACGCAGTGTGCAAAAGCCATAGTAGTGAAGACGCGACGACACACGACGCCAATAAAAGGTTTTACTCTTCCGAAATGCCATTAAAAAACTTCTTAAAGTATCTAAACAACAAAACTTTTTCTGAAAACATATTTATTTTTAAAAGTGCGCCTGTTAATTACGAAATATTAGTTTTTTTAGTGTTCATCACTTGGCCAATAGGAAAGCTAGTCATGTCTTATTTTAGGCAAACTTTGCACTTAAATGCTTTTCTGCTCGTTTGTTGCAATCATTAGACAAGATATTGAATGTTAGGACGTTTGTAGCTATCAAACAGCTTTATTTTTTTATTATTTTTTGGCCAAAAGTTACAGTTCCGAAACAAGTAGCTCACCGCCCCATGATGCTTTGAGCGCCCATGGTGGCTGAGGTGGTCACGCGGGGTCTCCATGCAAACTCCCATAGACGGCTTGCCAGCTTTCCCTCTAGGTAATAGTAAGAAACTCTATGGGTTAGTGGGCTGTGTATAAAAAAGTGATCTAAAACCGAAAGTAGAAATTTCTGAGGAGAGTTCAGGAATAAACAAACCAAGCTACCTTTTTTACTTACTCCAGCTAGTATGAATGTGTATGTGTGAAATTCGAGACAGTAACACTTCTGGATGGTTACATTTCATGGAATTATCAAGTCACGCTTTTGTTCTGAGATATTAGTCTTGTAAAGACGAAGACGAACATTCTGTGCAGCGGCGGCAGTGCCATCGCTGCGCGTGCTTTGGGCTCGCTTTGGCTGACCGCAGACTGTTGCCGCCCTGCTCCTTTAATAAGGTCCCAGTGCCTTTAATAAACCCCCGTCTTACATTTGGTGGAGGTGCCGGGGTAACGATATCGGCTCTGGAGCTCCATAACCGCACTCTTCCAACACCTGCTATGCCTGTGGACACCCAAAATCAAGCCGTGCAAGCAGGCCCACCGACTGTCATCTGTGCCGGCTCCCTTCGCCAGCGGGACCCGGCTGTCTTCAGCGGAACAGATGAGCAGGACGTGGAAGATTGGATCGCGTCTTACGAACGTGTGAGTCTCTATAACAAATGGGACGACGAGACTAAGCTAAACAATGTCATTTTTTATCTTACCGGTGTCGCCAATTTATGGTACCGCAACCATGAAGGGGACGTTGGAACTTGGTCGGCCTTCAAGACGAAGTTCCCCGAAGTGTTTGGTCGCCCAGCCGTCAGACAACTCCGCGCCGAACAGCGCTTGCGTGAACGGTCGCAGCAGATCGGCGAAAGCTTCACTAGCTACATAGAAGATGTAATCGCCCTCTGCAACCGGGTGAACGTCAGCATGCCGGAAGCTGAGAAGATAAAGCAGATCCTGAAAGGTATTGATGATGACGCCTTTCAAATGCTGCTAGCGCGGGATTTGCGCACCGTTTCAGAAGTCATCACGCTGTGCCAGAGCTTCGAGGAGCTGCGGAAGCAGCGGGTCCTGACTCGTCAGCATTCAGCTCATGTAGAGTCACTTGCTGGACTGACACCCGCAGGTGATAACTCCTCTCTGCTGCAGCAAGTCAAAGACTTTGTGCGTGAGGAGGTGGCCCGTCAGCTTTCTCTTTTGCCTAGCCCTAGTGCCTAGCCCTCAGGGGCCGCCACCATATTTGGCCCCGGCTCTCCAACATGCTATTCGCGAGCAGGTTGCTGAGGCGCTTCCGTCCGCCCATTCACCATCACATGTCGCTGCTCCACTGACGTACGCTGACGCCGCTCCCAGACCTGTCGCCACGCCTCTGAGCTATGCCAACGTCGTCCCAAGACCTGCCGCCCGTCCAGTGACTTACGCCGAGGTCGTTGCTCAAACTCAGCCGCCTACGTACCCTACAGTGTCAGTGCCCGTACCAGCGCCGGCGCCTTATATGCGACCCTCTCCACGAGGCCGAGATCCCTGGCGCACGACGGATAACCAGCCTATTTGCTACACCTGCGGATTGCCTGGGCACGTAGCCCGATAATGTCGTCGCCGTCTCCCAGTCTCGACACCGCCGGCCGGGTACTGGCCTCCAGCGCGTCAGTACTCTGCGTCTGCAGAGCCCCGTCCGTCGACTCGTGCGTTCTCCCCCGACCGCTCACCACTTGCTGATCGCCGTTCCCCTTCGCCGCAACTACACCTCAGACGGCCGCAAGTGGTTGCTAGTTATTCCCCGTCACCTTCGCTCGGAAGTCTGCGCCCATTTTCATTCTGACCCGGAGTTTGGTCATGTCGGAGTGTTCAAGACCTACGATCGCATCCGACTACGATATTATTGGCGTGGCATGTACACATTCATCCGCAAATACGTGCGGTCATGCCTTACCTGTCAACGTCGCAAGCCACCTCCTCATCGTTCTGCTGGAGAATTGCAGCCGCTACCTTGCCCGCCACGCCCATTTGACCGCGTCGGCATTGACTTATACGGTCCCCTCCCGTACACTTCGGCCGGCAACCGTTGGGCTATCGTCGCGGTTGACCACTTGACAAGGTATGCCGAAACCGCAGCCCTTCCAGCTGCCACAGCCTCAGAGGTGGCCTCGTTTATTTTAAACCGATTCATCCTTCGTCACGGCGCCCCTCGCGAACTGTTGAGCGACAGAGGCCGCGCCTTTCTGTCGGATGTTGTGAAAGCACTGCTCACCAAGTGCAATATAATTCATCGAACCACCTCCGCATATCATCCGGAAACCAACGGTCTCACCGAGCGCTTTAATCGTACCCTCGGTGACATGTTGTCTATGTATGTCTCTTCAGATCAGTCAAACTGGGATCTTGTCCTTCCGTACGTAACCTACGCGTACAATACCGCAACGCAGTCCCCTACCGGATTTTCTCCCTTCTTTCTCCTTTACGGCCGTCACCCTTCTGCTACCATCGACACCATTCTCCCGTACCAACCCGATGCTTCCGAGTATACGCCTCTATCTGAAGCCGCCCAGCACGCCGAAGACTGTCGCCGCATCGCCCGTGCTCTCACGACGGACACCCAGTGCAGAGAGAAATCCCGCCACGACCTCAGCCAAACAACACCACACTTCGCCAACGGCTCCCTTGTGTGGCTCTGGATTCCGACGAATACTCCGGGTTTGTCATCAAAATTTCTTGCCAAGTACCATGGCCCATACCGCGTACTGGAGCGCACATCACCAGTTAATTACACTGTAGAACCTCTCAACCCATCTTCTGATCGCCGCTGCCGTGCACGGGAGACTGTTCACGTCCAGCGCCTCAAGCCATTCTACGACCCAGCCGTCCTGCCTGCGCCCTTAGTCGCCAGGTTGGCTCCTTTTCTCCCCGGGGGCAATTGTAAAGACGAAGACGAACATTCTGTGCAGCGGCGGCAGTGCCATCGCTGCGCGTGCTTTGGGCTCGCTTTGGCTGACCGCAGACTGTTGCCGCCCTGCTCCTTTAATAAGGTCCCAGTGCCTTTAATAAACCCCCGTCTTACAGTCTCAAAATTCGCAACTGCTTTTGCATGTACGCATTGAAAGGTTTCTGAAATCTGGGGCCAAAACTCCTCGCCGTTCGGACGCAGCTGTTACATTGGTGCTCACCCCCGCAACACAGTAGAACATGTGAAGCGCATGCGAGTTCCGCTGAAACTTTCTGCCCACGAAAACGAAAGGAAACCACTTTTAGCAGCGGCTGAGTAAGGAAAAGGAAAATCACAGACGTGATGTTCCGCGCTACACGCCATTGCGTTAACTGCACTCTGCAAAAGCGATGGCGTGAAAGCCATAATTTTTCTTATTCTGTTTAAAGTATCTAAAATGAGTTATTTGCATGCCCAGCGAGTAAGCTTAGCGAACTGGACGAGAGCTATCATTTTTCATTATTTTATCATTCGCAACATAGTATTCGTCGTACGTGCGTCAGTACTCGGTAAGTTGAAATTTACCGGCAGTTATCCCGGAGCTCGGCAAAATTTCCATGAATCCAACTCAACGAAATATTTCAGAAATACCAATACCTGCTCTGAAAAGGGCCTAGCGGCGCAAATTAAGCATGTTGTTTATATTCATTATTTGCATGCCATGGTGTACCGTTTTATTGCAGTGGCTAGTGTGTGTCGTCAAGTTGTAGTATTCAATAGTTTAACGGCTCGAGCCGCCGCGGTGGCTCAGTGGTTACAGCGCTCGGCTGCTAACCCGAAAGACGCGGGTTCAATTCTGGCCGCGGCGGCCGAATTTCAATGGAGGCAAAATTCTAGAGGCCCGTGTACTGTGCGATGTCAGTGCACGTTAAAGAACCCCAGGTGGTCGAAATTTCCGGAGCCCTTTACTACGGCGTCCCTCATAACCTGAGTCGCCTTGGGACATTAAACCCCGAAAAGCAAACCAAAGCCTCTTAGAATCCATGCGTAAACAACTTTTGTTGACCAGCGCATATTCTAATTGCAAATACCCCGAAAATGTTATTTCATACGGCCTGGATAACAATGTTTTGAACTGCTCGTAGCAGCACAAATACAGAGCACAGAAAGACAAGAAGGCTAACACTGGTTAACAACTGAACCTGTACAAGGGAAATAAAGGAAATAAACCAAGGGAAGACAAATGTACCAGAGCACTACAGAGCTCAATGGGCCTTGAGAATACCAAAATTTACTTGCCTATTGCGATATCAAGTATCACATTTCACATCTAATAGGATAACATTAAGGAGGCCTTTCACCAGTACTGTACTTGGCGCAACCAAGGCTCAGGATGATGATAATGACGTCGGTACTGATGGCGGCTGCGGCGAAGGGCTGTAAACTTATCTCTTGATAATATCCCGTCGATGCAGGTCTCCCTATGCTTTTCTTCAATCCAGTCCCTTAAAGCCGCTTCGGGTTCGAAAAAAAATAGACGGCATTCAGCACTGCAAGACATGCACGCTGGATTTATTGATATCTATTGGTGTTAAAACTAAATTTTAATGTTTCGGGACCAGCGTGGTCCAATCTTGATAAATTAAGCTGTTTTGTGTTTTTTTCGCGTACCCTGAACATCAAAACGAATGTGAACTGTGGCCTGTAGCCTGTACGGTCCTTCTACCTTAGTTGTTACTGTCAGGGAACAACGGTGGAGCGAGCTCTGTTCCAGCTTCGTGCTGCCCATTTAGTCGCGTCCGATGAAAGAGGCCAGCTGCCCAGCCAGAGGCCAGCTGGCCAAAACGTTGCGATATACTTGGGATTTAATGAATTTTCGAACAGCAGTTCCTCGGCATTATCTTGTTCCATTAGTTGCTTCGCACACCAAAGTAGAAAACTAGGAGTTCCAAGTTGTGAGCTCTGAGGCGTGGACATAACACAGGGAAACGAAAAAGACTGTGAGAGCAAGAGTAGGTAAAACGCAACCTTTTGTTCGGTCATTCAGAGAGCGAAGGTCACGAGCGAGCTCGGTATTATAATCATCACATTCGATATTGCTTGACTGTAGTCGACTGCTCGACTGCGCGGTTGATGCAACAGATGTTGCTGTAAATATTTTGCTTTTTGCGGACTGTGTTTATTTTAACCCCTGTGCTGCAGCTGTAATTTGAACCGAGAGCTTGGAGTGAAATTCACGTTCAGCAAGCACTGACTATACCACTACCTTTTGCGATTTCACCAGTATTCAAACCAGGTATTGAAGTAATTGACCTCTTGAGCTCATCGGCTAACCAGCGCCTGGATCCCACGCTTAGTAGTTTTAGTATCGATGGCGCCTTAGCTTAACTCGTCCCAACGTGGGTAAAGGATGCGTCATCTGTTGTGTATGTTGACCAGACGAGTTTATAACGCGGCTAACTGATTGCTCTTGCTGATGCGGCGACTTTAATTGATATGCGCCCTATTTTGGAACAGAGTCAGCAGATTGTAATCTTTGGGTTGATCTCAGTGTCCTCTATAGTGACTATACCCAAGCAGCACCGGTAATCTGCCCAATATTACAAATAAATGCTTGTGTTCTGGTCCCTCGCAGGACAGACCTTTTCCAATACATTTCCAATATTGGGCCGATTACCAGACCTGCTTGGGTATCAGCAGACTTACCACCGCTAGCGCATCTTTCTTTGCAAAATCCTATGAAGCACCATATACGTGAGCGGAAAAAACAATGCCGTAGCACACCTTTGCAAAATATTCGGTTTACAATACTATTGCCACATTCCTGGAAACACAGTCGCATAAGTACCCGCGTTTCCATGAGCATGCAGGTAATTTTGTTATACGATGTGTGCGGATCGGAATTTCAGTGTCCAAGGAATAAGAAACCTCTGTCACAAGTAAAACAACTCAGGGTTACTTCGTTGTCACTTTCACCTACAAACCACAAAAGAAAAACTTTCGCGGAGCAGCTTCCCTTTTTAAATATATGCATTAAGTCAGTGCAGGAGTACAAAACACGTCAGCGGAGTTAATTGTGAGCGAGCAGAAGGATAAAATAACACAACAGCCACCGCTCTGAAAGCAGTATATCAATCCAGGATCACCTATCTACTGTTTTTCTTGGTTTAAGGTCACTCGCAAATGTTTTCTTGGAATGAACCGAAACGAAGAAGTGTCAAAAAGGCATTTTTTTTAGAAAAGGCTGCTAACTGTGTCAACAAAAATCAGCGGCAAGATATAAAGGCATATAAAATGGCTGTTACCATCAAGCTTGAATCCGTGCACTAATCTCAGAAGAGTTACAGCATGGGTAAGAACTTCATATTCTTTGAACTCGTCTAAATGATCTTTGCCATCATCGCAAAAAGCGGACGCTCTCTTAAACCCCCGGACATTGATATAAGAAAGGTAAATTACTTTTCCTTCTTCTTTTCTTCTTTTTGCATGAAGGAGCACTCATTCTCCTTTTCGAATTTGTAAAGTATGCACAACACCTTTTCAAAAGCGAAAAATAATCTCCACCATATTTAGGAGTGGTAATTCCGCACTATACCTCTTCTTTTTATTGCAGTATATGCCGCGGAGATGTACGGGTTTACCCTGTAACAACCCGCATATCACTAGATGACAAGCAGTTTAAAAGTGTGAACGGTGTTCAGTTTTGCTCATAGATCTTCATGAATTGGTAACATGCTTGTAGAAGCATCTTTTTACACTGTATTTATCAAAGCAATGTTAAAATATCAAATGGCACATGGCGCTGCAAGCCTTCTGAGGCAAAAACTCTTGGAGATCCTAAATATAACGCTACACTTTTGGTTATCGCGATGTAGCGTTCTTAATTAAAAGTTTGCTCTTGAATTATCTTATCCTCCTGCGTACTTGCGAGCCGTCCTTAGGCATTCATAAATTATCAAAATTGCCTTGGATTATTTCTGCTCTGAACTACTTGCAACTGCAACTGTGTTAACATATCCACATTCACTCCTGAAGTTCAATACCACCTTGCAAATACGCAAAAAAGTATTTGATGAGCAGGCAAAAAATGGAGACAGCCCAGGAAGCAGGGAGCTCTAACCTCCAACTTATTAGAAAAGTACATAGCTGTTTAAACATGTTCCCTCTTAGCGTGGCACTAAACGACTTTCCTCTTTTGTGGCGAGAACAAGCTAAGCACCTTCCGTGTCCGGCAGCGAAAGAGGGATGTGAGGTGCTCCCGTAAAATCTCCCTAATGTAGCTCTTTTTCCCCTTCGATAATTTCACCTGTACATCTATGGTTGCTAATTTCGAATATAAACGTCACGTAGAGGTCTGCATTGTCCACATGCGTTGCAGTATATTACAAAGAGTCTTGCTTGCTAGATATTATTGCCTATAGTGTGATTACGTGCCAGAAAAAGACACAGCGGGGGGTGGGAGTAGCTAAATTTTGGTCGGCAATGCAGGTGCATGGTCAAAATGTATCTGCAAGTACGAGGTGAGAGGACAACAAACAGACACGGTTTCGAGTGAAACCTTCTTATCCGCCCACAAGAGAATAAGAACTCGCATGCGGCTATAGAGCATTCGGCAGCAGTGGGGATAAGTCATCCGCTCCTCTGCGGCCCCGCTAATTTTGAGATCATACCAACGTTTCGAGAAAAACCATTTGATACACCACTAGCTCTATCGACGATTGTAGGAAGTGTCACCCATTATCATGATCTTTGCCAAACAAACTGTAGCGCAGCAGAAAACGAAAAGCAGAGAGACAGAGACCAACAACACGAGCTTTAACATCCAACAGATTTTGTTGTTCTGAAGCAGCATATTTATTCCCCACAACATGACTACATGTTATCACATATGCGGACTGAATTAACGCCTTAGAAACGCCACCTTAATATCACATAGGAATGCGGATGAAGTGGTGACACATGTGAGCGCCAGCTCATCCCCGCCGACGGAGATCCTTCGCCGGAGGGCGAGCAACCCGAACTTTGAGTCCGAGCAACCCGAGCCGCCCGTGGGAGGAGAGAGTGATGTGAGGAGAGGATGAGGAGGACGAGCGCTCGCGCGGCGCGTAAACAACAGACTCGGGTGTTGGACACGAAAGAAGCAACACGGCCGCTTGTTAACCCAGTGCTCCTTTGTAACGGAAAGACGAATAAACGTCTTTTGAATTGTTCTTTTAACCTAACCATTCAGAAGTGGGATATAGTCAACGTTCGCCCGAACTTGCGAAGTTAACCGGCAAGCCCCACCATGCCTGTCACCCGCACCGGAGCATCTTCAACGGATATGGCAAACGAAGATGGCAGACGACCGAGCAGCGATGGCGGGAACGACGACGCCGACGACTCAACCCAAGGCGGATCCGACAACGCGGTGACAAGTGGAAACTTACCTCCGATACCTCAGTCAACGATTAACGTGGCGGAAATCCTGCAGGCCAGCGTTCAGGCAGCAGTGAGAGAAGTCATCAACGGAATTGCCTTGCTTCAGACGCAGCCAGCAGCTGCCACACCCATCATCGGCGCGGGAGGAGAGACAGCTCGATTAGTGCCATCGTTTGATCCGCTGTCATCCAGCTCTCCGACAGTAGACGCGTGGATAAGACGCGTGGACGATTTGGCACAAGTCTACCATTGGTCCGACCGGCTGACATCTGGCAACGCACTCTCGAGGTTGGAAGGGCCTGCGAAGACATGGTATGACTCCCTCTCTTCCGTCAACAAAACGTGGCCGGAATGGAAAGAAGAAATTAAGCGCGCCTTCCCCACGACAGCGGGATTCCAACGACTCCATCGGGAAATGCAGGAGCGACGACAAAAGCGCGGTGAGCCCATCGAGTGTTATTACTACGACAAGCTCTCGAAAGCTCGCCGTTGCAACCTCACAGATGAAGCATGCATTGAATAGCTCATGTCGGGGCTATACGATGACGACGTAATTAGAGCAGTGAGCGTACACACGTACGAGTCGCCGGAAGACCTTCTTCACTGCCTGAAACGCCTCGAAGAAAGATTGGGAAACACTGCCTCCAAAAGTTCAAAATCAAGTGGTCCCCCGAACTATTCTCGTTTTTCCACATATGCCAACACCCATGGCAACAAAAGCGAAGCAATGGCGTCGGCCTTGAACACTACCGACCACAAGAACCTTTCTCCGAAGGCGAGGAGGAAGCCGCCATGGAATGAAAGAGGAGAGCCCCTCTGCTTCAACTGCAGCGAGTACGGTCACGTGTCCCTCAATTGCCCGGCCCCACAGCGAAAGGCGAGATGCAACGCTTGCGGATGAGTGGGCCACGGAGAAAAAGACTGCAGGGCAAAAACGGAGAGAGGAGCGCGCGTCGCTCAGAACGCGTTGGGCTTTGACCTCCGAACCGCCGAAGAGGCGAACGAAAAGTACTTTATGATGGCGAAAGCGAACGGCTGCGACATACGAGCATACGTCGATCTCGGTAGCCAATGCGTAACTCTGCGGAAGGAGGATGCCAACCGAATCGGAGTCGCTTACACGAAGTTGACAAAGCCGTTCACTATCGGGGGCTGCGGGTCCGGACATGTGACACCGTGTGGGGAAACAAACATCACCCTCACGGTTGACCAAGCTACAGCGGACGTTCCCGTGCTGGTCGTGCCGTACGCGTCACAGTCCCTACCCCTACATGTGGGCCAACCTTTCACCGAGCATCCACACATCACGATTGTGAGGCGGAAGAACACAGTGCGGATTTTTGAGGAGCACAGGAACGAGGACCATAGAGACGACACGCTTCAGTCCATTGAAATTCCAGAGCTCCCAGAACGACCTGTGTGCCTATGGGCGAAGGAAACAACGGTTGTGCCCCAAAAATACGTGGGTTTCGTTAAGCTCTACGCCACTGGTAGCGCACCACGCTCAGATGTCTTCGTGGACATGCAGCTCAGGTGCCAAGAAGGTCGAGAGCATTGCATACCACGCTGTGTCCTCAGCGTTGACGGGACCAACGAAACAATAGTCCCTATAATGAACATTTCCAATCATGAACTGATGATCAAAGAGGACGAACGAGTCGCACGAGCGAAAATTTGCTACCCAGACGATGCATCGCCACGAGAGGGTGAGTCGGACACCAGCATTGTCCAGCCCTTAATGATACCGAGCGAAGAGATTCAAGTAGGTCCTGGTGTTGCTCCTGAGGAACGTGCAAAGCTCGAACAGCTTATTTTTGAGTATCGGGACTGCTTCGCAACCACCGTTTCAGAGATTGGCTGCACAAATGCCGCTGAAATGAGCATTGAGCTAACAACGCTGGAGCCAGTGAAATTTCGTCCCTACCGACTCTCTTACGCCTAACGGGCACACAAGAAAGAAATGATTGAAGAACTAAAGCAAGCTGGCATTGTTGTCGACTCCAAATCGAATTATGCAAGTCCTATCCTACTGGTGCGAAAAAATACAGGGGAGCAACGAATTTGCGTGGACTACCGTGCCCTCAACCGTGTCACAAAAAAGGACCGGTATCCACTGCCTTTAATTGATGATCAACTGGACCGTCTGAGAGGGAAATGCTTCTTCACGAGCCTAGATCTTGCGTCAGGCTACTACCAAATTCCTATGACCGAGGAATCGAGACACAGGATGGCGTTCGTTACTCCAGACGGCCATTACGAATTCGTTCGAATGCCATTTGGCTTGGCCAACGCACCGGCAGTGTTCCAGAGAATGATCAACGCTGTACTGGGTCCCCTACGGTACACCGTGGCTCTAGCCTACATGAATGACATCCTGCTGCCCACAGCGACCGTGGAAGAGGGGCTTGACCACCTGAGGATGCTTTTGGATGTACTCCGTGGAGCGGGATTAACGCTGCGATTAAGCAAGTGCCGTTTCTTCTTCGAGAAAGTCAATTATCTTGGCTACGACATTTCTGCCAGAGGAGTGCGACCCGGAAGTTTAAAGATCCAGAGCGTCGCTGACTTTCCCGAACCAACTAATGTACACCAGGTGCGTCAGTTTTTGGGTCTGGCAAGCTACTTTCGAAGATTTGTAAAAGGGTTCGCCAGCACTGCTAAACGTCTAACGCGACTGACGTCTAAGGACGCAGTTTGGAAGTGGACTTCAGTGCACGAAGCCGCGTTTACTGAACTGAAGATGAAGTTGACTGAAAGGCCAGTTTTGGCGCATTTCGCGTTCGACGCAAGAACAGAGGTGCACACGGATGCCAGCAAAGACGGCCTAGGAGCAATACTTCTGCAAGAACAAGCAGATGGGCAGCTGCATCCTGTCGTCTACGCAAGCCGGCGGACAACTGACTACGAAGAGAGATACCACTCATACGAACTAGAAGCGCTTGCGGTTGTTTGGGCGTTAGAAAAGTTTCGAGTGTACCTAATCGGGATGAACTTCAAGGTGGCCACTAACTGCAACGCAGTACGGGCAACAATGAGCAAAAAGAATCTGCTTCCCCGTATTGGCAGATGGTGGCTGCGACTGCAAGAGTTCACCTTCGACATGGGATATCGTAAGGGGGCGGCAATGGCTCATGTTGATGCACTAAGCCGCTCTGCATACGACCCCCCAGAAGAGACGGATATCGTTCCTGGCCTTCACGTCCTTGCAACATGCATAGCGACAGAAGACGTGTTCACCGTTGCCCAGCTGAATGATCTAAAAGTTCAAGCTTTGAAGGAAAGGCTAGAAAAAAAGACCTATCCAAAGAAGACACGCGCGTCAAAAACGACTACCGGTTGCGTAACGGCATAGTGTTCAAGAAGAACTAAGAAACCGACTCGAACGAAGGACTGCTGTGGGTAGTTCCAAACCAGACTCGCTGGAGAATCGTCAGGACATGTCATGATGACATTGGCCATTTTGGAGTGGAGAAAACCTTGAAGAAACTTAGGGAAAGGTATTGGTTTCCCAGCATGAAGCGTTACGTTAGAAGATACATAGATTCTTGCATCGAATGTCTTTTCCACAAGACGCCATCTGGAAAGAGACCGGGGAAACTTCACAGCATTGACAAGGGCAACAAGCCATTTCGATCAATACACATCGATCACCTAGACCCATTTGTAAGAAGCAAGTCCGGAAACGCCTACGTAATTGTAGTCGTCGACTCTTAAAATTTTTAAAAATTTAAAAATTTTAAAAGCTTAAAATTTTTCAGACGAAAATTCCGAGGTTTTATTTTACAACGCTTAGGTGTGCTCAATGAATTCGCCCGCAACGAAAAATCACACTAGTGAATGGAAGTCTGATAACAATGTCGTTTATAGCGCAATATAGTAAAAAAATTAGCATAACACCTGAGAGTGCTACAGAAGAGAAAAAGCGCAGGCTCAGTGAGGTTGGAGCAACTGATCAGGATGACGCAGCCCTAGTGTGCAACCTAAGCGACGAACTTGTGAAACAGCTTCTGCTCTTGCTGAAGGGCAAAGCCTGGTACATTTACCGAGATTGGTCATTTGCTTTCACATGATACTACCTGCATTTAATTCGGCTCAAGGACGATTCATATTAGTCGACTTGTAGAGTCACTGACCCCATGTAAGCTTGGTACGCCTTGCATATGTTTCAAGACTAACGTTGGCCTCTTCCTTGGTGCCTTTCGAAAGCGAGCTGCTTTGCCAGTACTTTGCTCTGACAGCCTCACCGGACACCTCAAACGCTGTGTCGGCAACGTGGTTGCTTCTTCATTGGACTGCATAACGCGAGCCCAGACTGCCGGATGTGATTGGGCGTGCTTCTGATACGTTCTCATATGTTCGCATCTCACTTCCCCTTATAGGCGGCAGGCTACGCGACTCGAACGGATGATATTGGGCTGAAATAAAACCCAATTCATTACAACAGGTGCAGCAAGGCTCTGACACTAAAGCGGGGCAAATATTTCTCGCTATCATCCATGCCATCGCCTCTATACCATATATGCCATGTTCCTTTCCCGTCCACTGCAGCAGGGAAAAGGAACAAAATTGACTATAAAAATTTTCTCGCTCACTCTCACTAACTCTGTGCTCTTCGTGAAGTCACCCCTTTTTGTTCGTTATTTTCCTTTCCCAGTGCAGAGCGGCAGGCCAGATAATTATTCCTGAACGGGCTTCGTGCTTTTTTAACTAAAGTGGTGATTTCTGCTCTTCGTTCTGATTTTAAATTGCCGGCGCAAACATAAAAGCACTCCTGAAGCGGAAAGCGACAGGAGTTTTGCAATATATATTTTTCCTTCTGAGCAAAAAATAAAGTGCATATTGGCTTTGTTTTCAGAGCAATCGTTTCATTTTCCATTGCTCATGATCTGCTTGGAAATGAGTTCAGGCGATCGATATTATTTTCTAGCAAAAGATTTGAAGTTGAAAGTTATAGTAACGTCTGGCGGAGCGTAAAACGGTCAAGAAAAAATCCCCAAACGCTGCTGCAAATTGCTGATTAGCGCACATGTCATGCTTTACTCTTACCGTCAAGCGCGTCACGCTGAGAGCATTTGATTTCTGTTAGAGAGGTAGGCATTCTTCAACCCTGCCTGCTCAGTGGCTGAAACCACTTTTTTTGCGCTCTTGACAGATGCATAGGGGCGCTGATGCAAAAGTACATTTTTCAGCTCAGTCAAATTAGGCTTCAGCGTGCTGCCCTGCTTGAATGCTTGCAATATCGCCGCTTCATGCAATACTCTTTAAATAGTGTGAACAAATTTTGGAATGGTTTAATGCCATACCCTGCCAAGTATGTGCCGATTAGTTTAGGTAACCTTCACTCTGCTTTTACGAAGGCAACTTCCCCGCTGACACGTTTTCTCTACGTCAGTCAAGAGCGTAGGCTGCACAAAAAATTTGCAGCAGAAAGTTAAGAAGTTAGTTTATACTTTTAAGCAGCGGCCGCTTCAAACGTCACTGTTCATTGCTGCTAAGCTATTCTGGTCGCCTGTTCCGTTATAACAGACGGTACTGGTGAGGGTAAAATGGAAAAAAAAGGACGCGAGTACGAATCCCTAAAATGTCGCCTCTAAATGAGCTTAGTTGTTCAGGTATAATCGAATGAACATTACGACCAACTCTTTATGAAGTCTACATAAAATATGAAAGTTATGGTTTGGCATTTGACCACCGCAGATATTTGTGCAGAGCCTTAATAAATGCTCCTAAAAATGTTCTTACAAAAAACACCTCGATTCCTCGTACCTTAAATGTGCACACTACTTGGTAAACGCTTTATGTGCACTCTTGGGCAAAAATATAAATCTGCATGGTTTACTTCCGAGTGCATAACGAGAATTTTGTCACCACCATGATCATCAGCCTATATACGTCCACTCCAGGACAGAGGCCACCCTCTTATCCTTGAAATGTACGTGTCCTTCACAATTAACGGTGTCCATGGCGCACCCATGGAGCAGAGGAAGAGCGAGCGCCTTGCATGCTAAAGGTATACGCTGTCAATCTCAGCCCAAAAGCAATTCTGCACCAGGTTAAAAACAATGAAAATCTTAATGTCGATGGAATCGAATATTAGGACTCCGGTCCGGCCTGATACTTGCAACCAAAGTAGCCAACGCACCCTATTGCTAGACCAGAACTAGACTATTCTTATGTATTACTTGGCCACAAGTTCGTGTTATGTGGACGGAGCCCTTACAGCATCCGTAACAAGAAAAAATTCTTCAAAGGTAACGGCGGAGGTTCTCCCTATGCTGTAGACTTGTAGCCTGATGGTGTGTTATAAGTGCCCTACATTCATGGCTGAAGAGCAAACAACGTGCTCTGAAAAGTTTTGGCATGAGCAGTAAGCGTGAAGCATGGCGGCGACCTGCGTCCTATTAAGAGACCTGCGACGATGCCCCGAGGCGGTCGACACACTGGCTGTCTGTACTTAACACCCAGGGGAAGCCAGGTAGCCTCGCTGGGTCTCCTTCGCGCTGGTATTAATGAAAAACAACGCTGGCGTCTTTCGGGTGATGATGTCCTCATGTAGGGCGTCAATGTTTTCGCTATTAGATGTTTTTGTGCATTCATGTCTTAAGTATCAGTTTATTATGTAAAGAGGGGCATTTATTTGCGGGCAAAAAATGCACTATTATTGTTTCTGAAGCGCGGAATATTTTGTCACAGTGTTTTTGCGGTTTCAGGGACATGGTACGACCTCCGAGTGAAAAATTCATCTATACTAAAAGGACCTGAAGAAAAGTGCTTGAATACTTTTGAGAAGTATGCCAAAACATCACACGGCTTCTATACACACAGCTGCCAGAAAATACTTTCGCCAGCAAATAACGCGTCGTTTGTGCCCTGGCTAGCAGAAATGAGAACAACATAATTTTTCGATAGTAGAAAATTTCCCTTCATTATCATCAAGAAGCCGCGATAACAATCTGTAGCTAGCAGAAATCTGACTCTTGTGGATTATCAAAGAATAAAACTTTTTTCAGGAAGTACGTGGAAATATGAATATCCTTTTCAACTTCTCCTTCAACATTTGTCGTATATAAGTTTCTGATCGTAGTCGATACCCAAAATCAATTAAAAGCGAATTTTTGGCGAGCAACCAAGATTTTTTCAGCACATCTTTGCGGAAAACTGCTGCTATCGTGCTCAAAGTACTCCTCCGTCGTGAAGCCTCGAATATCAGCAGTACTGCCACGTGCCTACGCATCTTGAACATACTGTATTAGCACAGCGTAATAATTAGTATATTTTGACATACAGACAGGGGACAAGTGCCCCTAATGCTCGCCGGTTGATACACGAGTGAAGCCTATGTGGATGGCAGTTAATATCTCTTTAATTTAAGGAATGCCTTCTTATTCAAAGTGCCTTCCACAGAACTATATAAATACAGGGTGTTAAAAGTCAGAATTTACTGATTTTCTAACAAAAATGTGAAAAGCCATACGCTAATGCCGCTTTTGATCCTTGGTAATGCGGCCAGGCGGACACAAATTGGGATAATAATTGTCTGCATATATTCAGTATTTAGCTAAAAATCATTAAAGATCTTTTTATTGCCTGATGTAAACACGCATATATATATTGAGAACGTTGAGGCATTTTCATGCCAGGCCATTCTATCTTGTACAATTTTAACACGCCTCTGCCCTGAGATACGCGCGTCTAAAATTTCGTCCCAGTTCGTCCTATTACGTATGCGAGATCGCGGCTCTCGGCGTGCAGCACCTCCCTCGTGTGACGCAGCTGTTGCGTACGGCTTCTGCCTTTCAAGAGTGTACACCGAGCGACATCGCGTCTTTCCACCATCTGTAGAAGCAATCGCTTAAAGAAGTAGCGCTCCTTTCTCGCCGACCGAACTGCCATTCATCGGTATCGCGCGCCAAGAAGGAAAACGCTGCCGAGAACGAAAGGTCAACCGCGCCGCCGCTCGCTGCACACTCTTGCAAAGCAGAAGGCCATTTGCAACAGCTTCGTCATACGAGAAAAGTGCTTCACGCCGAGAGCCGCGCTCTCGCACGCGTAATTGGACGAACTGGGACGACAATTTAGACGTGCGTATCTCAGGGCACAGGCGTGTTACTGAAATTGTATAAAATGGAATGGCCCTGAAAAGCGAATACCTCCAACTTCTCAATATAAATATGCATGCTTACATCAGGCAATAAAAAGGTAATTAATAATTTTCAGCTAATTACAGAATTTATGCACATAATTATTACCCCAATTTGTGTCCGCTTGGCCGCATTATAAAAGAGCAAAAGCGGCATTAGCGTACGGCTTTTCGCATTTTTTAAAAAATCAGTAAAGTCTAACTTTTCACACTCTGTATATATAAATATGTATCAGAACGTTGCAACGAACGAGACTATTCGGTTTTAAGGCTCATTTGGCGAACAGTTTCAGGAATGGAATTGCTTTAGTCATAGCAGGCCTACATTGATTCAGTTCCGTCAATATAAGGACCCAGAAGGAGCGAGAAGATATATACCTGGTTACAAAATTGAGAGTGAGGAGGGACCGTATAGCCGACCGCAAACAGCTGTCACAGCGGTCGCGGCTCAATTAGTGTTTTGGGGGAAGGGAATAGTGCAGTAGCTGTCTCATTTCTTGGTGGACACCTAAACTGTGCCGTGCGGGAAGTGAGGAAGGAAAAGAGAAAAAATTAGCTGAGATTCAACCCGCTTTAACCTAGTTAGAGGATCGAAAGCTCTGTTAAGCATGGTTACCTAATCTGTCGCCTTTCCATATCGTCAAGATTGTCAGATTTCCCTTGACAGCAACGATACATCGTCAAAGCACTGGTTCGCTCACGTTGCTCATCCATAGGTTTGTGTGGAGGTAAGAGTGTGTGTTGTGACTGACTGAGAGAAGGATAAAAAGGAAATTGCACGGGCCTGCTACTGGCTCGAGCCAAGCCACCACCGCTGCCACGTGCAGATAGAGGAGAGTTAAAAGATCAGAGGAAGGAGATAGAGGAAAGGAAAGACGCGCGTCGCAGCAACAACTGCGTCCGTCGGAGCGGACGCTGCTCAAAAAAACAGATAAGCGGCCGAAGCCGCGCTCGCCGAAGCAGTGGAGGTAAGCACATGCCACACGCTTTTATATAGTCATGCGATTTCCGGCAGATGCGAGAGTGTCGTCGACTCCGTACGCAGCTGTGGCAAGGCGTGGCGAGTCAAGTGGCATGACGTCAGAGCCAAGCCTCCGCTCCTCCTTGTTTGACGGTCAATATGCATAGACACATGACTTTCAACTTAGCGCACGAGGAGTAGAGATTTCGTTCTAAAACAGGAGACGCGGATTGGTAGGGAGAAGAGGCTTAATGTGAAGATGGATAGAGAAATGCTTGTAATTTTACACACATTCATTACACTGTAGTTACACCGTGTAGACGTGCGAAAGCAGTTGTTTAGCTTTCTTGGCTCATGGTTCTGCTTTGCTGGGTCGTCGACACATATGGCAGCGCTATTAGAGCCACGGTAAGTTCTGTTCGAGGTTAAGCTGAGCAGATCCGTTCACGCCGCAGATGGAAGTTCATGAAGGCGACGACGTGCAATGCACAACGCCAGAGAGTGTTGTAGTTTTAACACGTGTCGTGATGGGCTACGGCGATAGCATAGTACTCTCGTACAGTGGCCAGCGAAGCTGAGCTGTTCGCGCCGCCGCGGGTTCACACCTCAGTCGGGGCAATACATATTTTATTGCTGCACCCTCAAGGTCACGAAGGCACACGATTCTTGGTTGGGTTTCGCCCCGTATAGTACTGCTTTCGCAGAAAAAGGAAAGGAGCGCTCGGTGCACCCGAAGGGCCGACACCCTTCGATGCCGCCGCTTCCAAGCTGGTGGCCCTTATGAGGTATCCGGGGATGCTTGCGAGAAGCGCGTTCAAGCGAAGACCGCCGTGCACTTGCTCGACGCCCCAACAGCGACTTGCGACTGAGCCATTTAAGTATTTCTGAAGCGGCTACTGAGCACCTGCTCCAGCTTGGTGTCCACAACTCGGAGGAGGAGCTGATTGAGGCCCGCAGAACAAGCCAAATTGCCAGGCTGTCATTGGTGGTGGTGGTGTAAAACATGGCCAGATGCTCTGCAGCTGGCCATTGCATTAGTACCATACGCTGAGAACGCTCTCGAACTGATTCTCTACAAAATCTATAAGAGAGCTCCCGACCTCCCCATTTCAACATCTATCCAAAGTCTCCTCGGCATGCGGATGACGAACACATTTGGGGAGCTACGCGAGGCTTGTCTCAACAATCAATACTTGCAGTTAAGCAAAACACGTGCGGGTAGCCGCCTTCTGACCCGCCTCCACATCACTTACGCAACCCAAGAGGAGAAGCAGGAATCCCTGCTCGAGGCCTGGCGCTTCGCCTTGCAGGTTCGCCCCCTCCCCAATAACATGACAAAGGATGCCCATGATGGCCGCCTCCTCGCGCGAGCGGAGGCCATTTCCGAGCAGTATGGTGCTCGACCAGAGGTATTTTACACGGACGCAGCCGGTCCACACCATGGGGTTTGCTACGCGGCTGCCGTTGTCCACCAAAACAACACAGTTCAGGGCCTCACCTTCTGTGCCCCCAACATTACATTCGCGGAGGCAGTTCCTATCGCACTTGCAGCCGCGGATCCAGCGTCCCGAGTCATTATCATCGACTCAAGGGGAGCTTGCCGCCATTTCTAACAAGGACAAATTCCAGGCTGTCGGTGACCAGCGCCGGAAGACATGTCCTTTGGAAACTCAACCTCGCGCTGCTACCCACCATCTTACGCAGAGTCGACATCCCATAGACATGGAAAAATATTTTTCTGCTAAGGCGCTACCTAAAAATAAGAATTGGGATTATAAGCAGGGGAGGCGTTCATTCAAGTACACATAATGTCGGATTCGCAGCAGGCCTGCCGAAATTACATGCCGGGTAGGATATCACCAGTCACCCGCAGACTACTATTGGCATTTGAGAGAAATTCCGATGCGGCTATGAGTAAAAAACAGATAGTATGGGTGCCCGGTCACCGGGGGGGTTGAGAGGAACGAGGCCGCTCACGCGGCTGCCCGAGCGTTCCTTCGCCGGGCTCCGCTCAACTCCCGGTTCTGCAGCCGCAAACGTACCGATTCCGCTAATCTCTTAGGCGGATATTACAGACTATTTACGCTTCTACAGGAGGGTACTCCCGGGACCCGCCAAGGGCATGGAAGGAACAGAGGAGTGCCGCCTCGGACGGCTTCAAACCGAGTCTTCATTAAATCCCACCGTACTAAAACACGTGGACCCGACATACACAGGCAGGTGCATATTCTGCAGGCAGGACGCTGAACTATACCACATGGTGTAGGCCTGAAAGTACAGTACACATATAGCCGTTATAAGTCCGCCAACTGGGGGGGCTTGGAAGCAATCCTGTCCATCTCGGACCTGGAGGCCCAGCGGGCCCTGGTCCAGAGATCACGGTAGCGACGACGGCCAGTAATGTGCCGGAATAGGGACTGCCACCCAGTGCAACGAGAGTTGAGGTCCCCCTTCACGTGGCGACTTGAGGAAACACATGTTGATGAAGAAATGGGGTTTCTTGATGAATTGATGGTTCGGATTTGCAAACATACACATTAATCGACGGCAGGAAAAGAAGGTTGATTATTTGTTTACACATAAATAAAGAACAAGAAACGACCAAGGAGAAAACTATTTACAGCATGACTCAACCATTGATTAGACGAAATCAGCCCCCGCTTAACCCAGAGCGCTTAGATTTAAGCACTCTGTCACCGCCCTCGGCGGGGACAGCAACCAATAATCAATCAGGCGACACTTATCGCCAATCCACGGTTAGGGAAGGGAAAATAAAGTTTCCGTCAGCTAATGAGATACTGCGGAAAGGATATCGACTAATAAAATACTTGGGAAAGGAGGGGTTCCGAACACACATACACACAGCACTGAATTCACTGCGTTCCGAACCTCTGCCTTCTTCTACGTTTCCTTTCCGCACATGTGGATACGGGATACACGTATGCCACGGGAACAATCACTGAATGTTCTTTATAAAAAAGAAAGCTGTCGTTGGGGGGTCAAGCTCCCAGAGGCCACTACAGCCCAACTAGTGGCCTCTTCCGAGTAATCAAAGCTCAACGACCACTTGGCGCCGCATCGCGTACCGATCAGCCACCGTACACCTGCGTCCTCGCAATAAGCTATTTACTACACGAGCAGAGCGAATGACTGACTCGTAGGGAAACGAGGAGGTTAAAACAAAAAAAAACGTTCACTGGCCACAAAATGACGACTGCAGGAATTCAAACACTGAACACTGCACAAAGCTGCGCGTTGGAAAGACAATTGTGGTAGGACGGCAAGACGGAGACGGAACGGGCGCTCAGGCACCGATGCCGCCGGCAATAATAGAGCAGCTACCGAGCCTCCGTCGTGCGTCTGCCGTTCCACGAATATGCTAACCCTTCGACGGGGGACAGGTGCACATCTGAAAGTAGCTACCTCGAACCGTAAATTCTGTGCTGGAGACTGAACGGCGCATCAGAAATGTCAGCGAACTTCACAATGACCATCCCCATTTCCCTTTCCCAATTCAGGACAGTGTTGCAATAAATGTTTTCTCCTCCTCCTAATTTCATTTCTTCTTTTGGGTATTCTGTTAAGCTATTCAACACGACAACCGGTGCCCTTCTTCCCGTAAATATACTAGCGCAGTTTCAACTTGCGTCCGGCACCGCACTTTCCATGGAAAAGCGGCGGCCCTCGGGAAAAAAAAATTACTGCTGAACCAAGCCGGAGTGCGAAATCAGAAAATAGTATGGAACGTGGGACACAAATGAAAGAGCCGAATGCAAATTAAAATAAAAACAACACATTATCAAACAAAGAAGAAAATATGGAGCTGAAAAATATTTATAAAACGGTCGAAACACACTTGATGCGCTATATAATGTTTCGAGATCTGCACGCATACTGATATTAAATCATTCGATGATTAGCTTGATGAGCCAATGTTAATAAATGTAGCAAAAAAAAAACAAATGACAACGACAATGTCGAAAAATGAAAAATAAAAAATGTGTGGAGGAAAAGTTACAAGTACAGTATGCAGTAAGGCATATCAAACTTTCAAAGGCAAGTCAAATATGAGCTCGAGCACGATAAGAACAGTACGAGATTTACGCAAAAAAATGAGAACAAGGAGATGACAACAGAACTAGACGACAAAGAAGAAAAAAAGAATTTTAACAGAAGAAGAAACAAGGGAGCGGAACAAATAATAAACCGTAAATGCCCACTCAATACAAGCTCTCCTTTGTGCCGCCGGCCCTGTTTTCTTTCCCCTGCTAATCTGTTTGGGATTATGATTGGATCCTCTCATAGGGGTGTTAGGCATGCTTGCCATGACTGTGGTATGTAGGCATTACAGCCTCCCGCCTGGTTCGTTGGTGCCGCCTGAGGCACAGTTAAATTTAGGATCATATATGATTTACAGCTCTAGCGGTCATAATGTGTTTCGAACCCCGATTAGAGTACAGTAGCTGTGATGTTTGTAAACATTTGGCGATGATTCATTAAATGTTCTGAATAAGAGACACGTGGCTTTCCACATGTGATCTGTGGTTGCTGGTTCTGATTCAGAACGGTGTACAGGTGCGGACATAAGCTTACAGCACGCTAATCTTTTCAAAGTGCTATCATACCTCCTTTTGGATATGACAAAACCTTCTCCATGAGAAAGCACACTAGTGTCCATTCACACCTTGCACTTATCACTGCTACTGGTTTCAATTCGGCAGCGTGTGAGAAATGTTTGAGGGCACTAGAGTGATCGGTTCACTTTTCTCCATACCTGTCTCTAACTGTCTGTCCCACGTATAGAGCCCTGCAGGCGCCATATCTGAGGAGATTCACATGGCGCTCATCGACGCGGCATTTGGGGTAAAATCTACTACTCGTCTAATGAATTGCTCGCGGCGCCCAGATTAAGCGGTCTGTTTAAACGGCGCAGTTTTTGTGCGTTCACGTAATTAATACGTTTTTATGCTCTATAATTTTTTTTCCTCCTTGTTAAGCCGTGCTCTCGCTCAGCGGCACCACATTTATTCAACACACTGAATTCATTTAAGAAAGAAAAAACAATTTTATTGCACTTTCAGGACCCACCACGGCAAGTACACCCATTACAGACACTCTGCAAAGATACACTTAGAAATGGACAACATCAACGATATCAAACACATCAATGAACGTAAACGAGATTCGAACCCAGAACCGCACGATAGGAAGCAAGCACGTTTGCCACAAACCGACGCAGTGTTATCGTTTTTAAATATGTACCATGGGGCCGAACAATAATAGGAATGTGTGAAATGAAATAGTATGAGCACCTTTCATGCGCTAGCACGCATCTGATCCCGCCATGCGAGTTGTCCCAGCGGTAGACCTTCACGCCGCGTTCGCAACACCCCGGAACTCTGCATGGACGCTGTGGGCGTGACTTTCCCTACAAGACCTGCCTAATTTCCATGAAGACCAGGAGAAGCCTCCATAGCACGTAAGTTCAAGAGCGTAGGTCTATTTAAGGTTGGAGTCTGTGAGAACGCATCCCGCTTAGTCCCCTTTAGGGTTTTTTTTTTCAGAAGTCTCCTTTCTAGTTACATTAACTAAGAAACGAGGGAACCGGCGTGACAGTGACATGAGCGCTATGGACAGCGCGATTGCTGAGCGCGCGCCCGAATGTTTTGGCGCAGCGCTCCGCTCTCCTCCAGCGTGGTGAGGCTTCTGGTCTGTACAATCTCCCGCGCCAGCTCGTCCCGTCTGGCCTCGGAGTTTCTCCCTTGCCCTACAGTGGGCGACCGTTCGCACGTGACCGTGGTGGTGAGTAGGACGACCTTGATTGCTTAGCGTTTTTTTTGTGGCTGGCTGGTGTTATTGTTGTGATAGTAAATGTCTTGCTTGTGTCGGCTAGAGTGTAGTCCCTTTGTTCCTTTTATCAGAGCAAGGCTGTATGTGTGCTCGGCAACGCTCGCGATCATGCGCGATTAAGCGGTGAGAACGTATTTATACCCCCTATTACAACCCCACAAGACATACTACACCGTCATGCATAAACGAATGGTTTGACAGAGCGCACCTACCAAACACTGACCAACATGCTTCCACTAAGTGGTCTCCGGCCACGAATACTGGCACTGTGTTCTACATTTTATACCACACGCGTACAACACCGCTGGGCACGGAGCAACAGGCCACAGCCCGTTTTTCTTTCTATCTGTCCGTTCAACTTGAGACAAACTCGATACCTTCATCCCAGTTTTCACCGATGATGATCCTGGGATTGCGCAGTTTGACTGCTGGGCTTAAACTGTCGATCAGATGGCCTAAGTGATGACTGTCGCCTCACAAAGCCCTCCAAAGCCCGCTATAACGACTATCATTGCCAATTCACTTACTTCTCTGGCGAGTTAATCTGGTTTAATGCCCTCTCGGGGACCTAGGCTTGAGACAGAAAATGCGCGCGAACTATATTGGCCTTTACCTTAGCTTCGAGAGACTCAGCTTTCATTTGGTTTAGTTTTATGAGCTTTAACGGCCCAAATTGACTCAGGCTATGAAGGGATCTGGATAATTTTGACATCGTGGGTTTCTTTAACGCGCGCTGACCTCGCGCAGTGCACCGGCCTCCAGCATAACGCCTCCATCGGAATGCGAGTGCCGCGGCCGGGGTCTAACTCGCGTATTTCGGGTTAGCCGGCGAATACCATAACCGCTGAGCTACCATCGAGGGTTGAAAGAATCAGTGACCTGATATCTCGGGTGCCACGTGTCCAGAAGTTGCCGGTGTACTGCACGCACTGAGCTCACTACTCATTTTTCGCGGCTGAAACACTGTCGCACTCGCGCTGACTTCTGACTTACTCAGAGGGCTTCGCCTGCGACGGCGCAAAGAAAAGGAAGATTAAGCTTGTTCGGTCGTGTCTTGCTGCTTCTCTTTTAGTGCGCTGTAATATTATAGAGGCCATTCAGCGCGCTTTGCCGTGTGTGTGTGTGTGTGTGTGTGTGTGTGTGTGTGTGTGTGTGCGTGCGTGCGTGCGTGCGTGCGTGCGCGCGTGTGTGTGTGTGTGTGTGTGTGTGCGTGCGTGCGTGCGTGCGTGCGTGCGTGCGTGCGTGCGTACAGAGGCAACAGATAAATTTTGTCACAAGAGAAAGAAACCGAACTCCGGCGTCATAAATCACATTCTGAAACTCCATACTTATTTAGTAGCACAGACTGCCAAAGAGAAAATTTCCCTGTGGGTTTTTTATGTCGGTGAGTTCACGATTGAAGCGGTACTACATTAGTTACGTGACCAGCGGAAGATAAAAACAAAAATTGCATTGCCCACGCCAAATGATACAAGTGAAGCAACTTTATTTGAAACATAATATTTTCACCATCAAGATTAGAAGAAATTATAACACAGTCGTTAACAGAAATGGGTATCTCATGATGAGGAAAAGAAATGAATCTTGTCATGATCAGTTAAAACTATTTTGACGCATTTCACAGCATGAGGTGCCCTGCCTGAGGGTGGTTCATGCAGGGAAGGCGGGTAGGCGTAAGGAATGATTATCTGGCCTGCTACTCTCCACTTTGGAAGCGGAAGAGGGGAAGAATGTGGATTATCAGGACGTGTGACACAATGAGATGGGTGAAACGACTTGTTCGGTGTTGCGACTATGGAACTTTGCAAATGACACCACACTTGCCACATAATTAGGAAACTGGCCGAGTTTTTTATTTTAAACGGTATAACTAGTGCGACGCTACAGCCTCCCGATTGGGAGCCTACCGATGTTAAAATAATTTTTTGACGATATAGCTGCTCTCCAACGGTAATCAGTTGTGTGACGTGTGTTATTCAATATACCTTGACAATCGCTTCTATACAGCTGCTGAGAGCTGTTAGCGTATTTCTTGAAGAAATTCGAGCACTTGGTTCCGGGTCCTGTTTCCACAGAAGAATTCTTCACCCGTAGTTCGTACCATGTATCTGTAACTGCAAAATATATTTAAGGTGTGAAAAATATTTCGTCCTCAGTAGCCACATTGCAACTGATTGCATGCTAAGGAATGCCGCTGCCGTCGAAAGCCCACAGCACCCTTCTTAAGGTATGGTGAAGGTATAGGTTGCGCAATCAAAGGACGAACCACGAAGAAAGACACAGAGACACACACAAGAGACACACACAAGGTAACTTAAAGCAAATATAATGAGGCAACTTTAGCCCGCCAAAATAAAAACTGGAGAACGTGGACGCCCTTGGCTACTAGCGTTCGCTCGCTATGCAATCGGACCTTACTTATAATCTAAAAATAATGAGTAGCATTATAAACAATTGTAAAAATCTGTCGGCGATTTCTCTCCCACTCAGGAGAAGGAACGACAACAACATTCTCTTGTCCCATCGTTCTCTCTTTACCCAGCTTTCCAACGAGTCCCATTCTCGAGTTTGAGGACCAAGTGGTCCATAAAATGTGACCTACTCTACAAATCCTATCTGAACAACAGGAGGGAACTCAGGAGTATGGGTTTTACGTTGCTCAGGAGGACCTACTTCCGGAAAAATAAAGCCAGTTCATTCTCAGCTGCGAGGTGTTTATTGCTGCCACCAACAATGACAAAACTGCTGAGGCAGGTACTGCCGGAAATTCTACAGGACTCCTTTTGCGCACGCTTTGCTCGGAACCTCAAAGACACCTTTGAAATCTTTCACTGACTCGGAGATGTGAACATGGGAATTTCCGTATATTTTTGAAGCATTTCACTGGGAAAATTACGTCCGATCGCTCAAGGTATGAGGCCGTCATTCGAAAAGTGATATGGGATATCTGCATCAGTAGGTTTCTACTAATCAAGGCGGGCTTTTGGCAGGATGAACTAGCACTACGGCAGAACAAAATACTGAGGATGCATATCAACCCAATATGCAGTATAATAAAGTAGAGTTGCTCACACTGGCGTCTGTGCGCTGGTTTTTATGTTCGCAGTCGCGATCAAAAGGGAAGAATACATCTATTTCTCGTAGACACATTCTACAATGTCATTATTCAAAAGGTATTGATGGACAAAATGTACTGCGCAAGGCTGGGATTTCATCAGAATAGCCCAATGTAGCCTTTACATTGTATAGGGCGTAAAGCGCCTGAAGTCGTAGGGAAACAGCGAGAATGGAGCTGTCAATGTAGAAGGCGTATGAGAGGCAAAGTGCGCCTCCCACGACCATGTGTCAGCACATGGAAGAGTACGGATGGTGTGCAACGGTTATCTCATGTCCATAGTTCGACGGCACCTCAACCCTAACACTAATCACATGGACATGTCCCCAAAAACCCCATTATCCAAAGCCGCTAATGCGACCTTGGAACTGGGGGAGGTGAAGGTGACCAGCGCACGCCTCGACGACCAGGCAGCGCTCCTTCTCATCGACAGAAGGTCGGCAAAAGCCTCTGGAGCCCTGGAGTGAGGGCCCACCCATATGGGCTCGAGCCACCACGCTATTTCACTCACTCACTCACTCACTCACTCACTCACTCACTCACTCACTCGGGCACTTTCTCATAACAGCAGCATAAAAAAGCTCAGTAAAACGATATTTTTGTCTAGATTTTACCCGATAAGCAACTTTTGGATGCAGTAAAGATAACGCTGTCCGAAAATGAGACTTGAGCGGCCGCAATCGGTTTATACGCAACCTAGCACCATCCGCCTTTCCGGTGAGGCAGAGTTACATTACTTTTTGAATGTGCCCGAAGCTTATTCTGGAAGTGTGTGCTTTTTCGTACAGTTGGCAGACGGATAACCTCACCCTGTATACTGGATGTATTGCGCCCGTATTCGTTGGTTAGTTGCAAGGTAGCACTAGATCCAAGCTTCGTCCTACAACTTTGCCTCCTCCTCCAATGCCTCTTAATGTTTGCGAATGCATGGCTGATGCGCTTTACTTCTGTCTGTGGACATCTCCTGTATGAAAGGTTGCGTGTCGAAAAATAGCTTTAAAACCACGTACACCATCACGCTGCTACCACTGGCAGGTGGCTGCAAAGCAGGCGGCAGGTGCCCTCGGAAATGGCTTGCACCAGATGACTCGCAGCTGTTTGTAGGAGAGCCCTGTCAGCTTGCTGTAGGCAGTTAGCTTAAGCACTGGGTGTGTACGCTATGCTATGCATACTCAATATGACATCTAATAACATAATATTTAATAAACGTGCTACAAAATACATCAGCTGATGCTATCTCGCTAGTAGCGCTAGAACTGAGGGGGCCAGAAAAGCAAAGCTATATGTGGTGAATTTTAGTTTCTACTATATTGATAGTTTTTCGGAATGCATTTGTTTACCACAATGTATGTCCACCAGCAAATTAACAGAACACATATCTGTAAATAAAGCTTATTTGCTCTTCACTGGCGGCATAGGCTTGGCGTCTATGTTGTTCGGCATTCGGTTTGGCAGATCTCCAATCGCGTCTTACATAGTTTTGTTGTAAACGACACTACTATATGCCTTACATTCAAGACTGCTTTCTTTCAACGTGAGAAAAATGGTGCCGCGCAAATGAGCGCCCATAACAACGCTATCGCTAAAATATACAGTTCTAAGTAGTCCTGACTTTACCGCGTTCACATTTTCAAACTGTTCGAGATTTTATTACGCGTGAAAACTACTTTAAAACTGGTCAACGAGATTACCACCATTGTTTCCGTTGAGTTCATCCAGGCGTTATATTCTCTGAAGAGGGTGGTCGTACTTCAGCATAGCACCTTAAGGCGAAACAATCACGTTTTCCCTAATAATCTACACACGTGCGCCCCGTTTTACTTTCCCAAGGTAACCAATTGGAATTTCTCAAGCACGAAGTATTCCTTGTTCTCCGCAGCATATTCAAAGCCCATTTCCTTATGAACAATCCCAAGGGCATTTTCTGTAAAACCTCTTTTGCTCCAATTTCATCTTTTGGAAGGCTGTATATCTAACTTCACTCAAAATAGATAGCGTACTTTTTATAGATCGTGCATAAACGCAAAATAAAATATCACACATACCCCAATAATCCACGTATACCAGAAATACGCCGCACTTGTTGTCATGGCTATGATACAGGAGCTGTTCCCAGCCTTCTATTCTTCCTTCTGTCGCGATAAAAGCGCAAAGAAACGACTCAGTGATGCACGGCTCAGAATTATTTTTCATTTTAAATAATTGCCTTGGAAAATTACTGATGTCATAAAGCAATAAATGCGCGTATAATCTGTTTCTTCATTAACCTCATAATCCAAGTCTATATCATTGTAAACAGCTAGACAATATAAAAAATATTGTTCGCGAGAAGGAAATACCTGGGCTTCCGATGTTCATCTTATCAGCAGGTTGTTTTGAAGGCTCAAAGTTTCCTTTGATGAGAAACGAGTTCCTATAGGCGGAAAAATCACATGATATCACGAGCACACATCAAAATGAAAATGTTGCACTTACCTTACGCCGTTGTAATAATAGGTCCTGTTGAAGAATACAGTCCAAAAATCAAAACTAGATACGTTGTCTACTTTGCATAGAAGATTTGCCTTTTGAGTAGAATTATAGGTCCATATTGGCTCACTTGTGTTCATAAACTGCAAAAGAGATTTTACAGAGAAGCAGAGCATTATATGCTGCGAACACATTTCACTGAAATGTATATTCTCCAAAATATCGCTGATGTTAGCCGACACACGCATTTTATACTATTACGGTAACGTTCTCACAGAAAGTAGCATCAATAAAAGTTTAAGTCGCCATACACTGAGAGTATTTCATTCACAGCAATTACAGTTCGTCTTTCTTCGTACCTGTCAGAAGTGTTCAGCCCCATGTAGAAACTGGAGAGCGACGGAGATAACCAGAACTCGAAATCGTAACGAACGGTACTTTTATATCTAGCGACTTGCAATTTAGGACGAATGACACATTATGCCAAAGTATTAAAAACAAAACGAGCCCACGCTGAGGCAGCCATCGAATCTAAAGTTAACACACCTAACAAAGGTCGCTGGTGCAAATCCCTGCCGTGAGTTACGCTCTAAACTAGAGGATGCTGCACTAAACGCGAAATCTATGCCACCATCCCGAACAGTCTGTGACAAACGGCTCAGCCGCAATGTTAAATAGAAGAATTGTAAAGGCGTGGAATTGGGTGTGCATAAGACGCCGGTTCGAATCCTTCTGCAGCAAACGCTTGGCCCATAAATTTTACACGAATACTGTGATTAATTTCACGGACTTTCGCCAGACGGGGATACATATACATATATATATATATATATATATATATATATATATATATATGTATATGTATATATATATATATATATATATATGAAAGAAGCCAACAGCCACAGAAACCAAGGGGCACAGGGGATTTTTATTTATTTATTTATTTATTTTGTGGTGTTGATCAATTTAGAATATTGCTGAATATGTTATCGCTTAAAGCTAATTGATTAGAAAAGTAGAAGAAAAAACAAGCACATGCCGCCGGTGGGATCCGAACCCACGACCTCCGAATTACGCGTCCGGTGCTCTACCTCTGAGCTACGGCGACGGCTGTCAAGTCTTCTGCTTTCGGGGGTATTTATGTTTACAAGTAACCTAACCTTGAGAGTGTTCATCAGCGCCACCCACGTTCATAAGCGGCGGACGTGGAACGCCCTGAGTTACCGCCGGTGTGACGTAGAACGTCATCGAACGGAGAGGGTGGAAGCTGCGTGAGAACCCTCTTATGCTTCCTATGGCGTCAAGGCTGCCAGAACCGAGACCCTCGCTAAGCAATTAAGCAAACAAGAGAAGGGGAATGAGGGCTCGTTGTAAATATGAAAGAAGCCAACAGCCACAGAAACCAAAGGGCACAGGGGATTTTTTTAATTTATTTATTTATTTTGTGGTGTTGATCAATTTAGAATATTACTGAATATGTTATCGCTTAAAGCTAATTGATTAGAAAAGCAGAAGAGAAAACAACCACCTGCCGCCGGTGGGATCCGAACCTACGACCTCCGAATTGACAGCCGTCGCCGTAGCTCAGAGGTAGAGCACCGGACGCGTAATTCGGAGGTCGTGGGTTCGGATCCCACCGGCGGCAGGTGGTTGTTTTTTCTTCTGCTTTTCTAATCAATTAGCTTTAAGCGATAACATATTCAGCAATATTCTGAATTGATCAACACCACAAAATCAATAAATAAATAAATAAAAATCCCCTGTGCCCCTTTGTTTCTGTGGCTGTTGGCTTCTTTCATGTTTATAACGAGCCCCTCATTCCCCTTCGCTTCTTTGCTTAATTCCTTATCGAGGGCCTCGGTTCTGTCAGCCTTGACGCCATAGGAAGCATAAGAGGGTTCTCACGCAGCT
Source organism: Amblyomma mixtum (assembly GCF_055824585.1). NCBI lineage: Eukaryota > Metazoa > Arthropoda > Arachnida > Ixodida > Ixodidae > Amblyomma > Amblyomma mixtum. The sequence continues at coordinate 77,680,855 of NC_143019.1, read as the reverse complement.
TCCACCCTCTCCGTTCGATGACGTTCTACGTCACACCGGCGGTAACTCAGGGCGTTCCACGTCCGCCGCTTATGAACGTGGGTGGCGCTGATGAACACTCTCAAGGTTAGGTTACTTGTAAACATAAATACCCCCGAAAGCAGAAGAGTTGACAGCCGTCGCCGTAGCTCAGAGGTAGAGCACCGGACGCGTAATTCGGAGGTCGTGGGTTCGGATCCCACCGGCGGCAGGTGGTTGTTTTTTCTTCTGCTTTTCTAATCAATTAGCTTTAAGCGATAACATATTCAGCAATATTCTAAATTGATCAACACCACAAAATAAATAAATAAATAAATAAATAAATAAATAAATAAAAATCCCCTGTGCCCCTTGGTTTCTGTGGCTGTTGGCTTCTTTCATGTTTATAACGAGCCCCTCATTCCCCTTCCCTTCTATATATATATATATATATATATATATATATATATATATATATATATATATATATATACACACTGGATCGACGTAATTTAGGTTCTAGTTGGAGTGCTCGAGCATCACGCTGCGATCTGCTATTATTTTATTCTATTATGTAACCACCTCGGTTACCATGGCAACCACTGGGGGGCGATTTGCGTTATAACGCATAACGCTGAGACCCGAAACGCGAGAAGCAGAGCTTAACTCTGTAATACAATGTCGTTGCTATGGAGGCCGCCATCTGAGACTCTATCCGTGGGATCAGCATAATTGGGAGGCTCGAAAGGCGATCAGTAGAGCTAACCAGTACCCTTTTCAATCGTAGCATACGAACGTGCTGATCAGCAATTAGGAAGGAAGTTTCCTTTTTCGCACAGTTGCTGATCATACACTGATATGTATTCTCATGAGCAAATATTATCCGAAATGTACAAATATTTTCTCTTTGTGATCTTTCGATCGTGGGAAGCTTTGGGCCAAAATTTTGCTCCTGGCATAGAGAGGCGGGTACCAATAACTGGCTAAGTTTTACTTTTTACGCCCTTACTTTTACACCTTAACTTTTAACCGTTACTTTTTACACCGTAACTTGGCCTCAATTGTGTCGTGACTACCCCGTAATAAACCTTTTTGCTTTCGTTTCATGGACTCCAGCCTCAGTCTTTCCTCTGCGCCAAATCTGAGGCACGCTAGCAAATGAAGGCCATAATAAGCAGAGTGGAATTACGACGGCCAATGACTGGCACAGTTACACCCGTTTTATACAGTGCTAATAGAGTAAGAGAAAGACAAGAGAGAAGATAGGCAGAAAGCTTAAAGATAACTTTGATAGAGGCTAAAGGTTGTAGGTTAGAGGTTGATAGAGGTTGAGGAACTTTTATCGAAGTTAAAGGGGGCGACAGAAAATGAGAAGAGGACAAAAAGCTCAGATCATATGGCAACATGAATCAGGCTTTCCATCAGTCCATCGGCTTCCATGGGCTTCTCAACTGATTCTGCTTAGATATAGTTTCATGGGTTAACCTAACTGCATTAAATAAAGCCTATGTATTCTTAGGATACTGCGATTTTAAACGTTTAATCTGGGTCGCGATTGAAACTATCTTTCCACACCGTATGCGTTGTACTAAGTAAAATGTCAATATGCTTTGAGCAGCCAGCAATTTCTGGTAATAATGTTTGGCTTTATGCGGAAATTGTGTGGAGAAAAGGGAAACGCGAGTGTTCAACGTCCAGGCACTGTCCAGCAGTTGTTCGTCTCTAATCATCGTACAAATGCAGCAATATAAATAGGATGACATATTCAGAAGGATAGATGCCCGGCCTTGTCGCTTCACGATTCAGGAAAAAACGTAGGACAAAAAAGACAAGGACTGAGAAAGACGGGCACACAGAGCGTTGCTATGCCTCTGTTTCTGAGTCGATTTTTTCTGCGCTACGTTCTTTTCCTTAAGGACATGTTTATTCTCCCTTGGACTTCGACTTGGCTATCACCCTTCGATTTTAGCTAGCATAGAACTCGGACTAGAAGCCAGAAATGATACCAAACCTAATTATACCGAATGGCCACATTCCGAGTGCACAAATTTTAGCGGGGCTATCAAAAATTTTTTCAGTGCTTTTTATTTTGCGTAAATTAACCACCATATCTTGGCGGTAGTACTTCTTTCTTTGCCTCCGGGCTCATCTAGATATTATGCGAATGAGTTGTGACAAGGAGGGCATAGTTAGACTATGCCTACGTGGTAATTCAGAGGCTTTTTAGTGACATCCAAGAACTGCGATATTATGCTCTTCGTTAAAGCTCATACGCTGCTAGAGAAAGCATCGCGTCCACAGATGAAGTTCGCATTCAAAACGGAGCTGGAAAAACGGGCGGATTTTAAAGACATTCTTGTAGCTTTATCTAGATTAATGTGAATCAAATAGTTTTTTTTCGCACAAATAAAGATAAACACAAGCTCATCTTCGGCACTTGCCCTTTTAGGCGTGTTACTGCGAGTGGTTGAAACGAGAATAAGAGCAGACTTCCAACTGCTATGCATTTCCCTTCTTCATGTAACAGAAAGATTTCTTGATTGTTCTGAACGAACCTCTGGAGCCTGAAGTACTGGCTTCTTGTTGCAAGAACGATGTCCATTTTGACAGAAAATATCCTGGGGCTCAGTTTCCCTTGTAAGATGCAAGTAAATGACGCAATTAAGTATTTATATATCAGGGTGGCATTTATGAAGCAGGGGCACTGTTGATGTGTGGTGAGGCCGGAATGAAACGCTAACTCGTATCAGCAGAAGAGAATATTTTATCACGATGCTTTAGGGTACAGTGTGTACTAAACAGGTTGACGTGTCTCGGAATAGGCTTTACCGGAGTACATATTCGAAAAATGGTCGAAAAGAAACAATTCAATGCAAAATATAAAGTCTGGCATAAGCGTGTTTGAATTTCCATCCGGCCTGACTGCACATTCATAAATGTAAGAAGGGCATGTTAACTTTCGATCTTACACATTCGCACATTGTCAAACGAGGCATGATTTCAAACTCTTTCCGGATCTTTTAAAAAATATGATGCCATAATGCGCTGTCCTAAATATTTGACACTGAACTTCTACTGCAGGAATAGGAAGGTTTCCGTCGCTGTGTTAATTTTAGTTAAAATACAACTTAAAGGCAAACAGCGCACCGACGCATCATAAATCGCATCATTCCAAAACAGTTAAAAGAGGAATTGTGGTCTTATCTCTTTTGTCCTCATTATCAAAATCTTGTATCTATATGGCAACCAATAGCTTCAATGAACAAGTTAAAAGGTTAAAGCAAGCTGGATACCCGGATGGTGTTATGTTATTGGGCTGCAAGAAGGCAGCCAGAAAGCTTAAGAATCCATATTTGGTGCCTAGTCCGCGAAAAGAGAAGGAAAGAAAAAGGTTTGCCATTCTCCCGTATGTACATCGCCTGTCACATAATCTTAAAAATGTGGCAAAAAGGTACGGCGTAGGGGTTGTTTTTTCCGCACCCAAGAAACTTAAAAGGGTTTGTGCTGTTTTGGAAAAAAAAGGCTGAGAAACGAAAAGAATCTGAAACAACTTGTGGGGTTAAGCACGAAACAATGTATGTGCCATGCGCAGAAGAGGTAGTATACAAAATCCCAAGGTAATGAGGACAAATATATATCGGGCAGACGGGGCGTTGCATCAATACACGTTTGAAAGAGCATGCAAATAATCTGGAAGCTAACAAATCTAATAATCTAGTTGACCATGTTCGAGACTGCCAATCTTGATTTCTTTCATTACCTTACTGTGATATCCTCTACAAACACCCGTCCCGATTAACACGTGAGATTATGGAAGCATATCACATGAAGAAAAAAACAAGGTTATGCGTCAGTAAGCCATCTATTTCATTATATGATAGTGAGGTTGCCTACCTCGATGCTACGTAGAAACATGGGGTTTGTCTGTGTACTAGCTGATAAGTTGGCCAATTTTTTCTATCAAGTATACTGCTTTCATTGAAGAAATTTCAGAGTTGAGTAATCAGCGCTTGTCCTGCGTTTTCTTCCACTCTGTCTGCGTCGGCGTGCTGTTTTCCTTCAATATGTACCACCAACTTCCCGTTTGGCTATAGTGTTAAAGTACAAAGCAATCGCCACGATGTGAGGGCACCGATTTCAGGAAAAAAATATGTCTAGGCGATACCTACGTTCACGAGGTGTCCCACCGCACCAAAATGTAGCTAGCAAGTGCGGTGTTCAGTGTATACAGGGTGACATGTAAGCTTTGAAAAACTTACCTCTATGAATACGCTAACCTAACTACCGGCCTACAGAACCAAGCTGCACTCTTTCGATGCAATGTTGTTCGCCATATTAGGCCGTCGCCTTCTTTATAACTGGCAAATACGTCATATTTAATTCAAGGTATAGATGAACACTGCCGAATCAACCAAAATAATCAAGGGTTTTTTTTTTGTTGCGCATTGCAGGCGGAACGCATGACGTCGAGGATGTGGGAAACGAAAGTGTGAATTAAGTGAGAGATTCTCAGCGATTAAACAATATGCTTTTGCGCAATATTCTTTCTGGCTGGCTCGTTCATTTTTACGAAAGTTATGAATGCGCGAAAACGAAGAAGACAAACGGACAATAAATACCTACGTTGTTGCGACTGTGTTGGAGCATTCGTATGTTTGGCTCATATTCTTGTCTTTCCCGCGCAGTCCTAACTTTTCTAGAGAAAAGTTATCTTCGAATAAATCCATTAAGAGGCCTTTAGTATAGCTCTATTGCTGAAAGGTCGTAAATCTAGAAGGGTTTGCACAGCTTTTCAACTTTCTTGCTGACACCTTTTTCTTGCCGCATGTTTCAAAATGTCCTCTCACACTTCGCGTGTTTTTTATGTATTTCTTGTGCTTTTATCTTTGAGTGTTTGTTTTTTGGCACTGGACAAGTTTAGATGTGAGATTTTGTCTTCAGTTCTCGTAAGCCCAGTATTTTTTACTTTTTAGTTTTTACATTCTACAGGCGATTCATATGAGTTCGTGTTTCCTTTCTTTTTTTTTCTTTCCTGACTTCAAGGCGTTGGTGTTGAGCTTATAAGCTGTCATGAGCAACACTAAGCTGATTTTTTGTCATTGTTAGGGGCTGATCTTTATTATACCTTGTTTTTCTTCATTCTTATGTGGTTGTGTGTGTTTTATGTAAAGGTAGTCCAGTCAAAAAAATAAAATGCTTTCGCAAGTGGCGCTCTTCTATTCGTGCTCGTGTATGCGAGCACAAACATATTGCGCACAATTTCCTATGGCTTCTCCATATTTGTTAGAGAGACAGCCTCTACAAAATAGACAAACAACCAAGGCTAGAGAGAAGATAAACACGAAAATCGACTCGGACACATTTTGCACGTTTTCTCTACAGCTGGAAAAAAAAAAGACTCACAACTAACACGACTAAAAATGCATCATCGGCGCTCATGAATTCTATTCAGAGGTCTACGTAATTGATTACTCGTAATTATTTGCATTTTTGTGTATTTTGTAATCTTTTTTTAATTCCAGATGTTTGCCATTAGACATAATGAGAAAGAGAGAGAAAGTTAGAAGAAGGAAGAAAGTTAGGAACTTATATATAAGTTTCCTCCTGCATTTGTGTACTTAGTGACGCAGTTCACAGAGCATGATTTGTGCTCTCCCCCACAAAGCATTGCACAGACCTTGCCGTGGTTGTAGGAGGCAGAGAAAACCACGTTAATTTTATATATATTTATCATTTTCTTTTTGTGCAACAGCCCGCGCAAATACGAAATAACCCAGCTGTACGCTTCGTTATTTGCTTTCCTCTCTCTATTTATCGTTTTGGAAGCAAATAATGCTGCGTGCAAATAAATGCACTTAAATAACTAGCACTAATTACGTGAGCCACTTGGTTACCAAGCCTTGACTTCGATGGCCAAGTGAAAATGATGAAAAGTAGCGCAGTAGTAATCAGTCAGTGTTCTGTAATTATTCAGTTACTTTTCCGAGGCGGTAATTGAACACTGAAATAAGCTACATTTGAAATGGAGTAATTGTAATTGTAATCAATTACTTTTTCTGTAAAGTGTAGAAAACTGATGCTATTGAAAGTAGATTCTAGCAATAAAAAGGCTTAAAATGATTTTCAAGCCAAAGCGCTTAGGTGGTCATTCAGCCGTAGTAGTGGGAACAGATATGCACAAACTACGACCTTTCAAGCAGTGGCTCTAACGCTGTGTATCTCCTACTGTCGGCACAATGAATTTGAGGTTTGGTCCCCTGGCCTCACATTTATTTCGTCCTTCTACCGGCAAGAAGCCTGCTTTCCCGAAAAAGAGAGAGCATATCTGTGCATATAGGTTAATAGGGTGCATATCGGACCTTTTCTGGTCAAAGGCGCACATCGGAACTCTCTAATTTCCTAACAAATGCGCTTCAGTAATAGCTGATTCGAAGTGGGCGCTATTCTCTTAGTACATACCTCCTTGAAAGATAGAAATATCGTTATTGCCTACCTATGCGAGCTCTAAACTTAATATTTCGGTCCTTTAAGGAAAACAACAGGACAAAAAGTAATCATGATTTACCGTTCTCAGATCCGGCGGGAAAATCCTCTCCAGTGGGTAGTCGGAAATAGATGGCTGTGCTCCTTTTGCCATGATGGCAAGTGATAAGAAGACATACTGAAATAACGTGAGCTTCTTCTCCATAGCTTTCCTTTCCAGGCGTCGAGGAACTGGTTGTAGCTACTAACTGACTGCAGTTTTATACTGCCTCAGGACGTCACTCTGACTCTTGCTGATACGCTTGGCATGTCGCTTTCGCAAAAAAAAAAGGTCTCCTTGCCCGACTTACTTTTGCGTTTCATTCTAAGAAAACGCGTGTTGGCTTGACCTTAAGGCAAGTGTAAACAGCTCAGGAGCGATCCATTAGATGATTTATTCTTTTCTAAGCTGTGGCTTATTTGATATTTTTATGCTGAACTGTTAATAAATGCTTATTTCTTTAACATGTTTTCAGTTCCATAAGTCGGAGTGACTTCAGCAGTATTTTTCGTACATGATTGAAGGGAGGAGAGTTTTTCTGTGCAGTACATTTTTTTCCTTATTGTGAACGTACCAAATGAGTAAATCTGAGCGTTGGTATTTCGCCATGTACGTTTACTACTTCTCGGTCTTTGTTGAAACATTTATTCAGTAAAGACAATATACAGAGATGCATATATGGATCTGAAAAAGAGGCCAGGTATGCTTCCCGTTGTAGAATTATGACCAACAATACAGCAAAGCATTTCGACTTTTGGAAGCCGCGATGCGCAGTTCTTTTTCTTCAGCCTCGCCGCGGTGGTTCGGTGGCTACGGCGCTGTGCTGTTGGCGCAAAAGACGCGGGTTCAAACCCGGCCGCGGCGGCCGAATTTCGATGAAGGTGAAATGCTAGAGGCCCGTCTGCTGTGCGATGTCAGTGCACGTTAAAGAACCCCGGGTGATCGAAATTTCCGCAGCCCTTCACTATGGCGTCCCTCATAGCCTGAGTCGCTTTGGGACGTTAAGCCCCAATACACCAATAAACCAATCTTTTTCTTCCCCGACGTATATGGCCCTTCCTCTCACTTCTTATGCCTCGAGGGTAATGGTGCCAAAAAACTGTATATCCACAGGCGTTAACTACAGTTGCTCTTCTTTTAGCGTTTTTTTTGCACTGGCCGCGGTCATACCCCGCAAAATTATTAGTCTCCACCTGTTTCAAAACTAGTAAGCAGAAATTAACACCCAATGCAGAGCCAAGCGATTGAGAGGAGAACGCTGCGACACCATTTCTGGCTTACATATAAGGTAAGTTCCGGGCATATTTTTGTCGTGATCAAAACGATACGCATCCAAAACAGAGCATGACTCTCATACTACGCTGCGGAAAATTATTATTTCTTTTTTCAAACACTACTCAGATATTGCTTTCTTGTCGTAGGTGACGTGGTAGTAATATTAGATTGTTATTCCGCTGCTCCACATCTGCAATACAGTCAAAAACACCATTACATTTGGTGGCTACGTATGTGCACGCCAGGATGCAACGGCTTGAAAATGGAAAAGCCTGAACTAGGACGTCTACAATTTACGTTTAAGCGACATTGTCTGATTCCTCGTCATTACGAACGACCGTTTGCCAAATGTGCTACATGCTAACTTAATTATCTTCATGGTTTTCTTGTTATGGTGACTAATTCGCCAAAAAGTTGTCATGCTCTGTCAATAGTGCTACGTACGCTGGGGGGGACGACGAAGCCTTTAGAACAGTGATGACGTGGTGGTGCGCGCTTGTGTTCTGTTCTGCTGTCCCAGGCCATTGTTCCTCCGTCTCTCAGATTATCTCTGCTGCATAGAGTCATCAGGTAACATTAGGATCGTAAGCTGGATCTCCGCAGTGGCCGCCACCTCACCACCATGTCTCCTGAATCCGTCCTGTCCTCGTCAGAAACGCCAGTTATTGCTCACTCCTGCGAACCAGGCACCTTTTGCGGGACAGACAATGCTCATGGGGATGACTGGGTCGCCCTTTATGCACGCGTCAGCTCGCATAAATGAGATATTTTATCTCACCGGCACCGCGCAGTGTGGTTCGAAGCACGAAGATGATTTGACCTAAGGTTCAACAAGGGAAAGCTTTGGGCCAGTTGGTCTGACATGTTGGAGAGGAGGAATAACCGCGAACTTGGACGTGACTGAAGAACGAGAAGAGGACAGGACGAGCGGTATTTTTTACTAGTAACTGAAGTTTATTGGAAAAAATGCATGTTGCAGCAAAGGTTGCATCTGCGCATAGCGTACGTCCTGTCCGTACCGCTCATCCTGTCCTCTTCTCGTTCTTCAGTCTCGTGGCCAAATTCGCGGTTATTTCTTCTCTCCAACATGATTTGACCTCGTCAGACGACTGTACGCAGAAGCTCCGCGACTATTCGGAAAACCCAATGGTCGTCAACGTGCCGCCGAGAAGAATTTGACGTCACGCGCTCAAATGTCTACACGACTTTACATCGCTTACATTCAGGACGTTTTGGCACTGTGTCGTAAAGTTGACAAAGACATATACGAGCAGACAGAGTCGGCCTTGCACGGAAGGATTTTGCCGACGACGCCTTCAACCTGCTGCTATGCAAAAACAGTTCTACTTTCGCTTCTGTTCTTCATGTGGGCCGGCTCTTCGAGCAGGGTGAACGCAAGCGCATTCCCATTCTTTTGACTGGCTGACGAACACCGCTTCTAGCTCCTCATGTGATCTGCCAACACTGCTGCAGTCTTCAGACCCGGCTAGCTTAACCCGCATCGTGAGCCGCGAACTGGAGGCGGCGACACTCGCTGTTCCACCTTCCAACTGCCAGACAACAACCTGACCCTTATCCAGGCCGTCGTTCACCTAGAGGTTGCTAACACTCTTCAAGAAGGACGTCCCATTCTCATGGGGCCCGACCAAGCTGCCTCTTACACAACCCTTATCAATTCCCTCACCGCTCCACCTTTCTCAGCTTACTTCGATCCTTCAGAACCCACGGAACTTCGGACCGACGCGACAGGCCATGGCATTGATTCCCTACTTGCTCAGCAGCAACACAACCAGCTTCGCTTGATTGCGTACGCCAGCGTTCCTGTGTCAGAGCATAACTGATCTATCACAGAGCGGGAATGCATCGCCCTCGTTTGGGCGACGACTAGATTCCGCCCTTACTTTATAGCGCACCTCTTCTCGGTTATCACGAATCATCACGCCTTATGCTGGCTTTCTTCGCTCAAAGACCTTATTGGACAGCTGCGGTGCTGGACTCTTCGCCTTAATATATGCATTTGTGTCGTCCTCAAGACCGGCCGCTGGCATCAAGACGCAGATCGCTTGTCCCATCACCCTGTCGATCCGCCTTTCTCCAATAAATGTGAGGCTGACGCCTGCGTTTTGTCCATATCGGACTTCCGCAGCAGTGCTCAAGAACAGCGCTTAATTAGGTCCCTCGGTACGCTGCCGCATCGACCGCCTCACCGCCTACCGCTCTGATGCTTCCCTCGCCCCGTTCGTGCTCCAAGAGTGCATCCTTTACCGGCGCAATATGCGGCCTGATGGCGCTGAGCTCTTGCTCCTGGTCCCAAAACACCTGCGTTCTAGCGTGATTGAACTACTTCATAATGCTCCCATGGCAGGTCATCTTGGCGTACCCTGCACGTACGACAGCGTGCGCCGCCGCTTCTTTTTGTCAGGTCTATACCGCTCTGTCTGGCGCTATGTGGCCGCTTGTGAGCTCTGCCAACGCCAGAAGAAGCCTTTGCCTTCCCCTCCCTGGACGCCTTCAGCCGATTCCCATCCCGATAGACCTGTCTTCTCCTGTCAGCCTCGACCTGCTCGACCGTTTTCCCGTGTGTGCCAGGGGAACAAATTGATCGCCGTCTCGGCGGACTACTCGACGCTTTCGATGCTCTATTGATGTCGCTGACTTCGTCATGCACGACGTCCTACTGCACCACGGCGCTCCCCGCCACCTGCTCATCAGTCGCTGCCGCTGCTTTCTTTCCCAAGTGGGCGCCGAGCTTCTCAGATCCTACTTTGTCCGTCAAAAATTCGGCACGGCAAGATGTGAATATCTCGAGTCTGATCTTCAAGTTCACTGCCGCGATTTTGGGAAAGAAAACGATGAAAAGAAAGAGACAAAGCGCCGCCCCTTGGTCACAAAACCAAAATTTTGTTTCGCCACCGAGATAAAATGACCAGGGAAATTATGAAGCCTATTTCATAAGGAAGAAGCTGTCACAGTGTGCCAACCAGCCTTCACTGGCTTTAGTTGATAACGAGGTATCATTTTTAGATAACTCATGACTTTCTTCAATTGGGTTTTCAGGGGGCCTTTGATCGGACTTCGCCAAGTTGGCGGATGAGTTGCGATTGTTGCTGATTTTGATTTTGCTGGACCAATGTTTTTTCTCTATTTTTCCACATGATTATTGCGCATATCTGTTTGCTCCTTTCAATAAAAATTCAGTTTCGAGTCAGCGTTTCTCTGTGTAGTCTTCTTGCGTCGTCCTTCGTTTTGTTCACGCTGTACCACCCCCCCACCCCCACCCCCCCCCCGATCAATTATTACAAACTAGCCCAGCTATCCATCCTTCTTCAAGGTTTCTTAGCTTTTTATCTTCTGTTTGGTCATGATACGGTCTTTCGACAGTGTGCTGCCCACCTCCGCCTCCACGAGTATCTAAGCTCGAGACGCTATCGCCCGCGCAGACGCCGCCCGTCTAGTATATCGCGTGACATTGTCAACCTCCCAGTTCTCTCAGAGGTGTAGTAATGACTGTCTACATCGCGACGTCACCCACCGCCCTGGCTTCCTTGTCTTGCTCTCGGTTCCGTGATACTGTGTGGGCCTCTGTGCAAAACTTCTGCCGCGCTATACAGGGCCTTACCGTGTTGTACGTGTCGTGATCGGGGTGACGTTCAAAATCAACCCGCGGCATCCACAAGTTCCACCTGCTACACCCCGCAGAGACATTGTACATGTTTCACCCCTAAAACCTTACTGATCTCACTCTAACTTGCCTGTGCAATGCACACCGGGACTATGGTTTTGCCGCAAAGGAGGAGGAGGGAGGGGGGGGGGGGGTGCTACGGTCGCTGGGAGGGCGACGAAGTTTTTTAAAACAACTACGATGCTTTCCAGCGTGGTTGTGCTCCCTTCTGTTGTCCCAGGCCACCGATCCTCTCTCTCGCAGATTACCTCTGCTGCATACAGTCATCAAGTAACACTGTATCCGCTCATAACTTCTTTCTTTACCGCGCCCATTGAGCATCGTTAGCCCGCTAACGATAATTTGGCCCTCCAATTTCCTAATCTTAATTGCTGTTTACGACCACGCTGCTCGTCTAGCTTGTAGTCAAAGAACCGAAGCTTCCGATCGATTTTTTTTCCAAGAAGCGGCATTTCTTTAACGCGCTGCGATGGCGCGCAGACGCTGTACTGTGCTCATTGCCCGCTAACGAGTAAATCCCCACTCAACTTCGAAGCCTTCCGCTTAGCTTGCAGGCACGCCCCGTAATCTTGCTTGTAAATAGACAAATAAAATTTTGTTTTCAGAGCAGTTCCCATCTTCTGCAAAGCGGCACTTTTTAAACGTCAAAGTCGCTTGGCAGCCTCCGCATGCGAGTCGTGCGCTCTAAAAGGTAGCAGTTTCCAGGACCCCGCTTTATCTGCAATTGGTTTTATCGATGAACCGGGGAGCAGCGCGCCTGTATATACTGTCTTTGCGTCGAGACTCAATTTTAACATCTGCGACGACGGAAACCAGCCTATGACATAGGCTGATGCGCTCCCGTGCCCAACTTTTGATTTATTTGTTATTATTTTGTTGCAAGAATACAATTCAAGATACACGCTTGATTTTTTTCACATATAGAGGCCAGTAGAATCACAAATATTTTGTATCTTTCAGAACAGTCTTGAAATTTTAACGCGGCGGCGTTAAAGGCCCCGTTACGCTGAAAATCCGGCGTCGTTTCTGTGAGCGAAAAATCGCGTGCATGGCTCTCGCAGTTATTGCCCAGAGAGCGACCCAGAAGGCAGTTGGGCCACCTAGGTCACGTGGCCTTGTGTAGTAATTACAACCTGCTCACCATATTGTCACGTTGTAGTGACGGCAATCCAGCAGTCAGGAAGACAGCAACAAAACTTGCAAACGAAGCTCTTTATTTGGGCTGACTTGCGCCCGCGAAAGAACTGAATCACTAGGCGGCGGCGTAAGCAACAAACGTGCTCGTCAGTCGTCGAACTACGAAAGCCCGCTGCTCGCGGCATCGTTCAATTTAAAGTCGGCAAGGAAACTTCGAGATAACAGGTTTAGATCATCTAGAGTAATCTAGAAAGAAGTAGATGCCGCTCTTCATGGCTGTGATCAATCGAGATTAGTCCGGTCACTTCTAACATCACGAACAAAAATGATAACACCCCTTTCCTGCAGCCTTGCGCGAACGAACGGACGCTACAATGATAGGTGGCATTACCCCCTCCCACAGAAGCATCGTCTCGATGCTTTAAACTGAAAATAAACACAGAGAATGCAAACTTTGAGTCCTTTAGCGTTCATAATATGGCTTCAGGCGTACGACATGTACGACTTCCGGGCGTGTGCGGCGTCGCTGAGATGCTGTCGTGCCGTCGGGGATGACTTCATAGTCGAGGTCACCGATGGGACGGAGAACCCTGTACGGGCCAAAGTAGCGTCGCAGCAACTTTTCACTCAATACACGGCGGCGAACTGGCGTCAATATCTAAACACGATCACCTGGCTTGTAATGCGTGTCTCGTCGGCGCAGATTGTAGCGTCGGGCGTCGATGTGCGGCTGGTCTTGAATGCGAAGCCGCGCAAGTCTTCGGGCTTCCTCGGCGCGATGAAGGTAGGCGGCGACGTCGAGGTTGTCTTCGTCGGAAACGTTCGGGAGCATTGCGTCGAGTGTTGTCGTGGGCTTCATGCCATATACCAGCTGAAATGGGGTAGACCTGGTTGTCTCCTGGACGACAGTATTATAGGCGAAGATCACGTAGGGAAGAATGGAGTATCAACGTCTTGTGCTCGGCGTCAATGTACATGGAGAGCATGTCTGCGATGGTCTTGTTCAGACGCTCTGTGAGTCCGTTGGTTTGTGGATGATAGGCAGTTGTCCTCCGATGGGTTGTCTGACTGTAGTTGAGAATGGCTTGCGTCAGCTCCGCTATAAACGCCGTTCCTCTGTCTGTGATGAGCACTTCGGGGGCGCCGTGTCGCAGGAGAATTTGTTCGACAAAATTTTAGCGACTTCTGTTGCGGTACCATTTGGCCACGCTTTTGCTTCGGCGTATCGGGTCATGTAGTCGGTGACCACGATGATCCATTTGTTACCCGGTGATGAAGTCGGAAAGGAACCGAGGAGGTCCATCCCAATTTGCTGAAAGGGCTTAGTTGGAGGTGGTATGGGGTTCAGGATTCCGGCTAGTCTAGTCGGAGGCGTTTTGCGTCGCTGACACTTACGGCACGTTTTCACCTAATGGGAAACACCGGCCGCTAACCGCGGCCAATAGTACTTCTCCTGGATGCGGTGCAACGTGCGAGCAATACCGAGATGCCCTGCAGTCGGCTCATCATGGCATTTTTGGGCAGGAGTTATGGGCAGGACAAGAAGATGCACTGTCCTGTTGGGCGCGAAGTTCTTCTTCAGGAGGACATTATTGTGAACGACGAAGGACGACAGTTGGCGCTTGAACCCTCGGGGAGGCGATGCGGTCTTTCCTTCGAGATAAGCAACTAGGCTTTGCAACTCAGGATCCGAGCGCTGCTGCTGCGCGAAACTGCTCGCGCTTACCGGTCCTAAGAAAGCATCGTCGTCTTCCTCTTCCGGTGCTGCGTCGACAGGGGCTCGGGACAAGCAGTCCGCGTCGGAATGCTTGCGGCCAGATTTGTAGACTACAGTTATGTCAAATTCTTGAAGACGCAAGCTCCAACGAGCAAGGCGGCCAGAGGGATCCTTCAAATTGGCAAGCCAGCACAGAGATGGTGGTCGCTCACAACCTTGAATGGTCGTCCGTCCAGGTAGGGTCGAAATCTGGAGGAGGCCCAAATAATGGCGAGGCATTCTTTCTCGGTCGTCGAATAGTTGGCTTCGGCTTTCGACAGTGAACGGCTAGCGTACGCGATAACTTTCTCCTGTTTACCATCTTTCTGAACGAGGAGCGCTCCTAAGCCCACACTGCTTGCATCTGTATGAATTTCGGTTTCGGCATTTTCATCAGTGTCCGAGCACAGGAGGGGACTGTAAGCGGCGCTTCAGCTCTTTGAAAGCTTCGTCTTGCGGCCGTTTCCATTTAAAAGGCACGTCAGCTTTGGTAAGTTGGGCCAAAGGTTGAGCGATGCGCGAAAATTTCTTGACGAATCGCCGGTAATAAGCGCACAATCCAAGGAATGTGCGTATAGCTTTCTTGTCATTAGGCTGTGGAAACTCTGCGATCGCAGCCGTCTTCTTGGGGTCGGGGCGAACTCCATCCTTGCTTACGACGTGACCAAGGAACAGCAGCTCCTCGTAGGCGAAGTGGAACTTCTCAAGTTTCAGTGTCAGGCCTGAAGACTTGATCGTTTCCAGCACCATCCGAAGCCTTCTGAGGTGGTCTTCAAAGCTTGGGAAGAAAACAACGTCATCTAAGTAGACTAGGCAAATCTGCCACTTCAAGCCTGCGAGCACCGTATCCATTATTCGCTGGAACGTCGCTGGGGCAGAGCAGAGGCCGAAGGGCATCACCTTGAATTCGAAGAGTCCGTCTGGCGTGATGAACGCAGTCTTCTCGTGATCTCTTTCGTCGACTTCAATTTGCCAGTATCCGCTCTTCAGGTCCATCGATGAGAAGTACTTAGCGTTGCATAGCCGATCCAATGTGTCGTCGATGCGGGGAAGGGGGTAGACATCCTTCTTCGTAATGCTGTTCAGGCGGCGGTAATCGACGCAAAAGCGAAGGGTGCCGTCTTTCTTTTTCACTAGGACGACTGGAGCTGCCCAAGGGCTCCACGATGGCTGGATGATGTTGTCACGAAGCATTTCCTCAACTTGCTTGCGAATAGCTTGGCGTTCTAGCGGCGGTAGGGGCTCGGTCGCAAGTGTCGGGCGTGTTCGTCTGTGACAATGCGGTGCTTGGCAAGCCGGGTTCGTCGCACATTCGGTGCTGATGAGAAGCAATCGCTGTACTTTTAAAGAAGACTGCGTATTTGGTCTTGTTTGCTCCGTGGTAATGCCGGGTTGATATCAAACGTTGGTTGATGGCCTTGGTCAGATGGTTCTACGGGTTGGTCGGGTAGGGCAAATATGTCTCTGATATCTGCCAGCTCGTCGAGGAAAGCGATCGTCCTACCTTTGTTTAGATGCCGGTATTCTTCAGTGAAGTTGGTTAGCACACCTGGGCATGGCCATTTCGGATTTGGGCGACTCCCCTGAGACCTTGTACGGTCCAAACTCACTTGCCCAATAAAGTTTTCCATCCATCCCCTTGCGACGCCCAGTCCTCGATCAAGGAGTAACTGGGTGTTGTTCCCCTCGACGACGCCTTCAGCAGTTTCGATGTCTCCTGTACCTATGCAGGCGACGACACTCGATCGGGGCGGCACGCTCAGTGCTTCGTCGAGGACGCTTGAGGCAACGCGATGAGTCGCTGTCGTCGCTGCAGATATGGCTTTGTCCGTGGAAAGCTTGATCGACTTGGATCGAAGGTCGATGATCGCCCGATGTTCATTCAGGAAGTCCATTCCCAAAATCACGTCTCGCGAGTATTTCTGTAGGACCAGGAAGGTTGTAGCATAGGTTCGCCCATTGACTGTAACTCTCGCTGTGCAGCGTCCTGACGGCGTAATAAGGTTACCACCTGCGGTTCGGATCAGCGGGCCATCCCAAGTTGTTGTCACTTTCCTGAGTCGGACAGCGAATGGCCCGCTCATGAGGGAGCAGTCAGCTCCCGTGTCGACCAAGGCAGAAACCGCGTGACCGTCGACCGTAACTTCAAGGTCACTTGTTCGCGTTTTCTTGCTACACGTGGTCTTCGGTGTACGATATCGGCTTCGTCGGGTAGTGAGGCTGCGGTGGGCGTACTCCGACGTTACTTCTATGGGCAGCGGTAAAGGCGTCAAGTCTGGCCGCGTCGTCGTCGGTGTTGTCATCGAAGTTGTCGTCGAAGTTGTCGTCGTAGGTGTCGTCGGAGGTGTCGTTGGAGGTGTCGTCGGAGTTGTCGTCGAAGTTGTCGTCGGAGTTATCGTCGGTGGAGGATCTTTGTCCTTGCGCTTAGAAGCAACCTCACCTCCAGAGGCTGCTTTAATCAGTTTAACCTTCGGGGGCTGGGGCAGCCTCCACGCACCGCGTAACCTCTTTAGGAGATACAAAGCGCGGTGAAGATGGCGACGGGGAACGTGATAGGCGGCTCGGCGATGAACATCCTTCCCGACGCAAAAACTCCTCGATTTCGGCTGGTCGCTGGCCGGGTCGGGGTCGTGGAGCGTCGTAAGAGAACCCTCGGATGCCCAGTCTTCTGTATGGTGGTGGTGGTGGTGGTGGTCTAAAACATTTATTTAAAATATATACAGAGGTATTGCTTGGACCGTGCCTGAAGAGCCCGGCCCTCACAATCACTAGGAGGTCTCCAGTCCGGGACCCCTGTGGCCTCCGCGGCGGCCCGGGCTCTTGTCACCAGGGCTCGTTGGTCCTGGAGAGTTGAGCAGCCGAGCAGGGCAGTCTTCTGTATGGGCAGAGCCGGAGGACGTGACCGGCTTCGCCACAGTGGAAGCATAGTGGACGGCGCTGGTCGGGAGTTCTCCACTCGTCGCATTTCCTCGTGTGTGTGCGGCGCTCGTAGGACGGGCGGGTTGGGGCGAGAGGGCGGCGGTCCAACGCAGCTGGCTGTGAGCGATAGGGACTGGGGTCCCGTCGTCGAGGTGCAGGACGGCGCACTGCTGCGTCGTAAGTCATGACTGGGGGCTGCAGAGGCTGCGTGGATGATGGCGTCACACCCAAGGCCTGCTGAACTTCACCCCGGATGACGTCAGTGAGCGAAGTAAGCTGCGGCTGCGTTCCCGTTGGTAGCAATCGTCGGAGCTCTTCACGCACAACTTGACGTATAACCTCCCGAAGGTCATTGTTGTTAGCGGTGTCCAGGCGGCTTGCTGAGAAAACCTACTGCTTGCGGTCATACTGGCGGGCTCGGGCACGAAGAGTTTTTTCCATCGTGGATGCCTCTTCTACAAATTCCGCGATGGTTTTTGGTGGGTTGCGGACGACGCCGGCAAAGAGTTGCTCTTTAACTCCTCGCATAAGCAGCTTGACCTTTTCATCTTCCTTCATGTTCGAGTCGGCACGCCGAAAGAGACGCTTTATCTCCTCAGTGTACACTGCAACGGTCTCGTTTGGGTGTTGAATGCGAGACTGTAGCAGCTGCTGGGCTCTCTCCTTCCTCACGACGTTCGTGAAGGTCTTTAGAAGCTGCTCTTTGAAAGTTTCCCAATCCGTAAGGCTAGGTTCCTCATTCTCAAACCAGATTCTTGCTGGTTTGTCCAAGGCAAAGAAGACGTACTTTAATTTCGTGGCATCGTCCCATTGGTTTAAAATACCCACACGATGGAACTGTTCCAGCCATTCTTCGCGCCGGCGCCAGGCAAAGCGTCGAAGGTTGGTGGCACCCAGGGCTGCTGAAGAATGGTTGGAGTCGTCGTCTGGGGCAAGCTCATGGTGGACGTTGCTAATGGTTTGCGCTTTCGCGTAGGGTCCGGCAGAATCCTGAACTCAGGTCCGTCCCCTTGCAGCGTCGGCTTGTGCGGTGGACAGGAGTCAAGTAATCCGGTGAATGACTCGAAGGGCTGGCGTCGCGACTTGCTGGGGGTGTCCGGTACATGGAAGGCTACCGAGCACTTCCACCAGATGTCACGTTGTAGTGACGGCAATCCATCAGTCAGGAAGACAGCAACAAAACTTGCAAACGAAGCTCTTTATTTGGGCTGACTTGCGCCCGCAAAAGAACTGAATCACTAGGCGGCGGCGTAAGCAACAAACGTGCTCGTCAGTCGTCGAACTACGAAAGCCCGCTGCTCGCGGCATCGTTCAGTTTAAAGTCGGCAAGGAAACTTTGAGATAACAGTTCGAGATTATCTAGAGTAATCTAGAAACAAGTAGATGCAGCTCTTCATGGCTGTGATCAATCGAGATTAGTCCGGTCGCTTCTCGCATCACGAACAAAAATGATAACACCCCTTTCCTGCAGCCTTGCTCGAACGAACGGACGCTACAATGATACGTGGCATTATTGTGAGCAAACTGCCCACCGTTGCATGTGACAGGTAAGTTAATGGTTCGTTGATCTGGAAGAGGAAAATGGGCCGCAGAAGGCGCACCGCTGGGAGCACCTCCAATCGCAAGGCAGTGGCCCATCGCTTAACCGCTGCACAACGCGCCAGGAGAGGCACGAAGACATCCAGGTATCTATGAATGTAAAATACAGAATGACCTTCTGCATGTAAGGGAATAAAGCCATTACGCTACCGCACCATACCCTTAAGGCTGAGTTTAAGGGTCTCTATTTTTTTCTTTTCAGATAGAAATATATCTTCGCAAGTTTTTTTTCAATTTTTAGCTAAGATCCTGCTTTTGACAATAAGAATTTTCTCCTGCAACCACAAATTCGTTCGTCAACTTTATATTCCAAAAACAGCATTTATTTAGCTCTTAATTTCAGGTATTTCATTAAGTTTTAAATGCAGTAGTTTTTGCAGAAAAAAAGAGCTACACTAACTTAGCAAAATAGTCCTTTTTTCGACGGTGAGAAAAGAGTTAATGCGCCATTCACTACAAAAAAGGCCCGACCTACTCATTCGGCTGTTTTAACAACTTTCTTCGCACGGAAAAATTCATTTCAATACCCATTTTTTTTCGTGAACTATATTATTTTGCAACAAATCACCGAAGGGCTCATTCTGTCTTTAGTTATACTGGAAGAGGATATCCTAAACGACAGAAATGAACAACCGAATAACGTTTTTCTTTGCTTATTTTGCTCTTATGTCATGCTCCTACTTCTATACATGAAGCATATTCCTTGCACCTTTTTAAGGTTTCCCACTGTTTTTACTAGCCTACAAGTTCTGTGTATTTCATTAATACTGTTCCAATGCAACATATCTTGTGCGTCGAAAATTCGTTTCCTTACGTTTTTTTATTAGCCCTGTTCTCCCCTGCTTCAGCCTAGGCCTGCAGTACTCTGTAAATAAAAAAAAATAAATGGCCTCTTACTGCTTTTCCTCATTGGTCTCCTTTACATTTGTCTACTTGATACTGAGAATAAGGAAGATATATAACGGACCTATGAATCCAAATTAATATCAGGCCGATACCCAGGGACATGCATCCTGAATATCACAAGGAAAGAAAAGAAGGAAAAGCTGTTTCAGTGAATGTGTGCTGGGGGAGATACCTGGACACATTGTTCACTGACGCGGCTCGCATGGTTAATGGGCCAAAGGTGACTGCAGTAAAAACAGGAAGAGGGTGCTAATTAACTTTGCCTCCATAACAATGAAGATCCGATTAAAGTAGAGGCAGCTGCCGTAGCCGCGGTGGTGACGGAAAACAATCAAATAATTCGGATTAGCAGACGAAATGTAGGAATTACATGTCAAAGGGGGAACGAGATAGTGAAGGGTAGAATACCAACGCAGGACTGAATTATTATGATATGTGCACCAGCTGATCCCTCAGTCAAGGGGAGAGAAGGCGCGAGCGTCGCTACCCGAGCCCTGCTCCGATGACGTTGGGCCGTCAGAGCCAAATGTCATAACCTTTCTTGTGACGTCCAATGTATGCCGCCTTGCCGGTTATTGCCATTTTGAAGAGCAGTTGCTTTCGTACGTTGTGTTCTTTACAAAACAGTTGCAATGTATGACCGTTGAGACTGGTATCTTGATGACTTCAGCGCTTAATCTGACACCAATGCACTCAGTAATACTGATGAATATAATAAATCATACAGTATCTGATGGCGTGTGTGTGCGAAAAGTTCCTCGAAATTACGTAGTTTCCAAGCAGCCCGACGACCGACTAGGCTTCAGTTTGAAGAGAACACAGCTTTGAAGGTAAACCTAAAAGACAAGAAGAATGAGAACGTTGCGCTGCAAAGAAGAAAACAAAAACTTTATCGTTCTTCTCGAAAGGAAGTTTGGTAGCTTTGCTGACCTCACGCTGCTAGTCCATTACACCTTTAAGGCCTCATGGTAATCTTCGCTTTCCGCCTCTTTAGGTCAACAACGGGAACGACATTGCAGCGAGCGCTAGTCCTGTATTCAAGTCCACACTTAGTGGCACGCTATTTATTCAAGCAGCTCTATTTGCCTCACCCGCCGCCGAGCGAACGAAACGAGGCCAAACTAAGCACATCACGACCCTTGCTCTTAATTAGACCCATTCTGCCATTTATAGAGTAACTTCCCTGCAGGCCGACAGCAAAAGTAGCACAGGGAACAAGGGTGTTATTGAATCCAATATACATCTTCTCCACCTATCCCTGTTTTTTTTTTCTGCACCCGCACCGCAAGGAAAACGGACGCCGAAAGAACATCATCGTCACATGCGACTGAATCTCTTTCGACATACAGTTTGTTTCTTCTAAGAGTTCACGTAATTTTTAAAAATATGTTTTTTTGACTTAGAACAGCGCTTTTTTCGGCACAGCATTAAGCTGTGTAATGTATCAGAATACAGGGAAGAGGTGGTAATTAGCCGGCTGGCTAACTAACATTGAAGAATGAAGTTTTTTACTATTACATTTAGGATCCTCAGTTATTGAGAAGTCTGTAGCTCACTGTAATTTACATCCATATCAGCGTTTAGAGTATCGAAAACGCAGTTAATCTTGGCGCTGTGGCCAAACAAACTTTGCCTACATCGTGCCAAAATAAATGCGCTTTCGATAAGCTTGCAGGCAAAGCAACCTCTCCAGTCCACGTAACTCGTCGGAATAGCAAGAATTCGTTGGGCCACAGCGCCGAGGTTAACCGCGTTCTTGAAATTTCAAAAACTGGCATGGATATCAATTACTATCAGCTACGTGTCTCTGAATAATTGCGGAGCCTAAAAGCAGCAGTTAAAAAGTTGAGAACTTGTTATTACATAACCAGCCTGCTAGTTAGGCCGTCTTAGCTGTATTCTGATGTGCTATAGCGATGACAATGCTATGCCGAACAAACCGGTCTTCTGACTCAAAAAGCCTATTTTTAAAAATGGTGTCAAATCTTAGGTGAAACACAATGTGTCAGCTCTACCTGAGCGCTTTCTGAACTTCTAGTAAGGAGATTGTCAAATGTGGCTCGCTCATACAACCTTCGAATTCGCCACTGGGGGAACATCGTCCTTTAAGTAGAAATTTATCCAAGTCGTTGCGATCCTAGCAGAGGAGTTCGCTGTGGAAGACCACACCTCATTTTGGCGTCGCGAACGTCGGTCCTTTTCGCAAGCTGGCAGGCGAGCTTATCAAGACGAAAGCCGTGTTATAATGCCGTCGATTGCAACAGACCGTTTCTTCCCTAGAAAAGGGGAGAGCATACGCACTGTGCGCTTGAAGCAACACTTGAGTGACGACAACGCCGCTTTGTCTGAAGGAGAGCTGTTCTTGCAGC
Organism: Amblyomma mixtum; assembly: GCF_055824585.1. Classification (NCBI taxonomy): domain Eukaryota; kingdom Metazoa; phylum Arthropoda; class Arachnida; order Ixodida; family Ixodidae; genus Amblyomma; species Amblyomma mixtum. Next base: position 77,658,692 of record NC_143019.1, on the reverse strand, counting down.
ACTTGCCTTCGGCGTCCGCATTGTTCGCGTGTGGGCTACATATGCAGAGGCTTGCTGCGCTTACCGGCATGTGGATGATCGACCACTTTCTAACACACTCTTTCATTGAACGTTTTTGCACGTTTAGTTGAAGGTCTTAATTTACGCCATCGATCATACTTGCGACGTCTTGGCGATGAACTCGGTGCTGAGCTTGTAACAACGCTGCCGTCCTCGCAACTCAGCGCATTCGCTTAAGTACGTCATAGTAACTCACCAATATGTGTGCTATATGATCTTTTGTTAGCGCTCGGTGGTGGATAAGATACAGTTACGGCACACCATGACAGTTACTGCGTTGCAGAAACAACGACGAAGATTGTCATTAAGCTACCCTTGCCAAACCTTTTCGCCCTCACCCGGCCGCAAGCGAAGATTTCATGCCTAGCGGCACCACCACTATAAACAATTAAGTAGAAAGCGCTCACCTCACGTGTAGCTCTCTTGTGCTGATTCCGTCTTAGAGTGCAAGTACGCAAAGTATGACTGAAGTCTAGTCAAGTGTAGCTTGGGCAAGAACCCGTGCGCGGCGGACTAAGATGCACGAGTCTAATCCTTCATTCGTCTTTTTTTTTTGTGAGACAAGAAGCATATGAATGATCTCAGAGTAGGAATTTTAAAGAAATACTGAACCGAACTTTTGGAGCTGCTCTTTCACGTGTAAACAAGAGCTTGACTGCTAAAATTTATAAATGTGACAAGTATTTTATTAAAAAAAGCCGCATAGCACGTTTTTTTTTTCAGGATTTATTGCCGTATCGTTGCACCTGGCGGCCGCCTGTGGAAGCTGCGACTAGACGTCATAACACCCGCGCGCCCTCTGTTCCCGCAGCAGCACGATTGCCTCCGCTACCCGCGGGTTTCGCCAGTTTTGCGTCGGGAGCGTCGGGGGTTGGGAGCCTTATCGCTTCGTCTACCCAAACTGCAGTGCGAGATCCCGCGTGACGCGAGCGGTTGCCTGTCGAATGACTGTGTCATGACGTCACGCTCTTCACCTCGCGCTGGCAGGGAGGGCTTTGCGCGCGCTCATAAAACATCGAAAATAAACCCATGCGCTGATAAATATGCCAAGTGACGACTAGATTTCGGTGTAATCACATTTCGAGAATCTATTTTCAACGTTATTGTTCAATTTTAAGATATTACTTCAGTATCTCTGAATTTGTTGTATCAGGCGATGCAATTTCCGACACGGCAAGCTTGAACGTGAGAGTAGTCAAGAGCGCTGTGGCGTTAAAATTACCTATATTCCGCTTACTGCTTAAATCAGGGTGACGTATCTTTTGAATTGGTTTGGTTTAGTTTATGGGGTTTAACGTCCCAAAGCGACTAAGGCTATGAGAGACGCCGTAGTGGAGGGCTCCGGAAATTTCGACCACCTGGGGTTCTTTAACGTGCACTGACATCGCACAGTACACGGGCCTCTAGAATTTCTCCTCCAAAGAAATTCCAGCCGCCGCGGCCGGGATCGAACCCGCGTCCTTTGGGTCAGCAGCCGAGCACCATAGCCACTGAGCCACCGCGGCGGCGTATCTTTTGAATTAAGGTTGAACAGCCTTGAATTTTAATTAAGTCTTGGTCTTCGCCATCATGAAGTTCCCCTTTCTTGTCCCTGTTTATGTGCGCAAAATTTCTATGCATTGTGAATAACTAACTCGCCAAAAACAACGATGTGGAAAGTGATGGCGACACTTTTTTGGGATGCACAGAGAATCCTGGTCATTCAGTATTTTGAAAACAGTACGACAGCAACAGGCGAATATTGCGCCATCGTGCACCAAAAACTGCGTTCGCCATCTTGGAAACATGGCGAAGAGTGCTGAGAAGAGGCGACCCCCTGCTCCACGACAACGCTCAGGTTCACAATTCTCGTTTTGCACAGGCTGCCATTCGAGTGTGTGGTTTCGAAAAGCTAGACCAACCATCCTGCAGTCGTTATCTGGCCCCGAGTGTCTTTTATTTATTTTCGAATTTGAACGAACACCTCAAACGAACAAGGTTCAATGACTTCAACTCGCTTCAATTGCAGCAGAGCAGTGGCTTCAAAAGCCGGAAGGAAGTTTTTGTATGGCAGCAAAAACCTCTCAGGAAAATGAGAGAAGTCAATTATCGTGAGGAGTGGTTATGTTGAAAAATAGGTTTTTTCCAACATCTGGCGGTTTTTCCTTTATGTGAATTGCAACACATATTGATTATCCTTTTTGTGAAGCGGTTGCTTGCATAATCTGCGCCATGAGGCATGTTCTGCTTATATCCGAGGCAACTTCTATGGCAACGCACTGTCCGTACCTGTTCAAAATGGATACGAGTTCCTCGAAAGAAAGCGCTTAATTTAGTCTGCTGCCCACAATACTGGTTGAAAATAAATGTACGTGGGTGACGTACGCGATATCCGGTTAAGCGAGGGGAGAATTGCGCGTCGAAATGTCATTTGCGTGCTTCAGAGTGGCTGCCACCAATAGTAGGCGCCAGGCGCCAAAAAAAAATTCACATACGCAGTAGAAAGTCGCGGTTTCTCTACTGCCAGTGAAGTGCGAGTGGGACAGGGCCGAGAGGAGGTGGACTTGCGCAGAGGCGGTGTTTGAGAAGCTAAATTGTTCTGGCACCCGGTGATTTATATTTCCCTTCGGCGTCCCTTTAAAAGCAGTTTTATTCAAATGGCTTTCAAAATAAGCGCTAACGTAGACTACTTTGTAATATCTGCTGATAGCGCCATGGAGCACACGTTCTCACTTTGCCTACACTAGAATGTTGTAAAGACTGGTGGGGAACGTTTACATATACACATCTGAGACAAAAATCGCCTGGGGTTAATTGGGAAAGAAAGTAGAGTATATTAAGCGTTTTGCAAACTTTTCCTCATCTTTTGGCTGCTCAGTCGACGCTATCCAGACCCAGACTTTAATTTTCGTGCGCTCTGAACAATTATTAAAGCAGGATTTCCGACTGCGACAGACTAGAACTATAGCTCTCGCTTTTTATCTACATTGAGACCGTAAATTATTAACAGTCCTTTTGATGTGTACCTGCAGCCTACCTGTCACCTCCACTTGCGATGCTCCTAAGTGTTTAGCTATGAGGTGACACCATAACAGTTTTCTTCAAATCCCCTCTAGACAAATAGTGCGCGCCAAAAACGCTGCATGGAAACATCAAATTCATTTGGCCGTTCACGGATGTATACAACGCAACCTTCTGATCTGGTCGAGTACAATCACTATAATTTTATATGGATTAACCATCTGCAGGTAACAGGTATTACGAATCGCCTTGTGTTACCGCCCCTATACGCAGCCGCGAATAATTTCTGTGCTTTATTTAGCCGCTCACAGCGATAGGCTGTGTTTTAGGCTTTCTGTTATGCACCTTCCACTATGAGCAAGAATGTTGGCTTCCTGTTTGCAGCACGTCATATCGAGTCTAATGCATTTTGGATCGTCTTATATCTGCCTCGAGCAGCTCCATCCTTGTTCAAAATCGTAGTTATGATCGACCCGGCACCTATAATTTTTATTCTGCAGAACTTTTCTTTCACATCTGTGAACGTGCACTTTCTGTCAGCCTCGAGGATGTTTTCGAAAAGACATACTGCGCCCCTGAGTGCACCCGCATACCATCAATAACAAAGGTCTGAAAGCAGCAAACATTTTTCTCTCATCATGGAAATGACGTATGTATGAATTTTTCAGGAAGATTTCATTTAAGGACAGTTCACAGACATCACCTCTGTAAAAGAACTCTCCAGCAAACTGTAAACAGATGTTTTCGAAAACAGCCCTCATCTTCACCTTTGCTAGAGTAAGAGGGTAGATTCCTTTAGCAAAAAGGAATCGAAATGGCATCTGGCGGAATGACGTGGGCCGAATGCAGCAGTAAATGTTAGTATACCTTCCGCTTTTAGGACTAGTAATCTTTAACACTCGACAGATGTTCAAAAGTTGAAAAATTCTCTGCAGGAACCCACAGAAACGTAGGAAACTGTTAAGATTCAGTAATAAAGGGTGATGTACTTGTTACATAACGCCTGTGGCCACTTCTCTTTTGCTTGCTTCTGTTTTAAAGCTAGCATGTGCATGCATCAGTATATGCCTTGCGATCCTTTTAGCCGTTGCTTCGAGATGAAAGGCATCGCCCCCTGCTCTGACTATTCTGCCACTGCAGGTTAGAGCATATGCGTCTTTCCATAACTGCAAGCAACCTGATCTTCCTGCATGGAGCCAGGCAGGCTCCTAGCAGTCCTGCTATAGGCGCCAGTGGTGACTATTGAGCGTTAGAGCCAGAGAAAATAATCAAAAGTACTACATCTTTCTTCTCCAAGTTATCTCATTCGTAAAGAATGTGGGTACGCTACCTAATGTTCGCAGCAGAACAATCAGAAATATGGAGCTAGAACACCTGCCTGGGCAACGTCATTATTAATGCGAAACCATTTCTAGGCTATGTCGGCGGGGTGGTGTCACCAAAACGTGTCGGCAGGAGTTGTGACGTTCTCAGAAGAGGAAGCATCACACGAGTGGTTTTAATCGAAAGAGGGTGATGTGAGCATGCTGCGCAAAAAAAAGAGGTCGATAGGAGTATTAGTTAATTAATTACGAACAAAAATGTCTAAAAGACGTAGAAATAGAGCGGACGTAGATATAATGAGTGGACGGGAAAACAACCGTGAATGGCTAATTTGTGTGAAATAGGCAAAGGAGTGAAAATAAAGCTCGAAATTAATTGAAATGTATTTCATGAGTGGTAATCGAACAAAAACTTTCATTGACATCAATTAGTGTTTAATTATAAGCAACAACCATTGGATGGTTGAATATGCTGACAGGGATATAGTAAGTGGACGGGAAAACAACCACGGCGCCAAATTTGTAAGACCAAAAACAAGATAAAATAAGGTATAAGAAGTGTAAATAAATTTATATTTAATTAAGGAATACGCTAATTACGCTATATCAGCAGTTAAATTAATTAAAAAACAAAAATTATTGAGAGGCAAAGAGAGGCGTCGAGTGCCGAAGGGGCCTCAATACTTTCGCATTCTCACAGTGCCGGTCACCGCAGTGGTCTCTAATTTTTTACAGATGATGACTTAAGCCTCGGCATTGTTTGGCAGTGGTACGTGTAGCTTCTATGCCTGGCGGCACGAGGAGAAGGAATGTAGTATTGTGAAATCGTTTTCAGTGACTGTGTTAGGGGCCATTAGTTAGAGCTATGGTGCGTGGGTTAGCCGTCAGGAGCAATGTGTCGCTCCACGGTACACTTCAGAGGCTCATACATTGATAGTCTGACTACAGGTCATCCGCGGGCAATTTTTTACGAAGTTTTGGAACTGTGTGTATCTTTTCTTTTAACGTCGTGCAGTGAAACGCCACAGCTCCATGCAGGCACATGATTTCTTGCTAGAGCACGCGGCATGTTTGCTTTCAGCTAATCCAAAAGTGGCGGAGCCGAGCACGACTGGAGCGAAACTTCATAGTGGGAGCCATGCTGAACAACTGCGCTTGAAATAAGTCACTCTGAACTATTCTTCCGGCAGCGTAAAGCGGTAAGCGCAAGAGATCGTGAAGGATATAAATATACCTCAATGTATAAAACCGAAATTTTCTCTTGTGAAAGGACACATAGGTGAAACTTCGCTTCGATGGCAGCAGGAAGCCTTTGCTGAGGCAAGGAACGTTGAAAAAAAGAGTTTTCTCAGAGGGCCATGGAACAATATGTTGTTTTCAGGTGAAAAACAATGAATTTTTATCACTGAAACTGTGCCCGTGACCGCTTTTGTACTACAGGTAACAAATGTACTACAGGTAACCTTATAAGCGCACATTTAACTCAAGGATGACGATTATACCTTGACAAAATAAGATATTTCGCGCTTTCATGATGTGACCGTTATGAAAGCCGTGCGAAGCCTGGTGCTCTGTAATTTCAGTACAAAAAGTTTGTACTACATCAGAATAATTAGTGGAGATTTAAGGTGTCATTAGGAACATAAGCAACGAATGGAGGAGGGAGGTAGAGTTGGCAGGGCATTTGAAGAAATATACTGCCGAGCCCACTTATAACCAACGTGATGGTCGCGCGGATTTCCTTCGGTGCATCCGAGATCCGTACTAAGCGGACTCCTCTGTTTGGAGCCACAAATACGGAGTCGTAGAAAACTGAGGTGTTTATTTTTAACACAAGTTTGTTATTCGCTAGATGGCTTCCTCAAAGTAGACCATATCACGGCGCTTTCCAGCCCTTCAAGACCGGTCATACTTAATGATGTTTGCCGAGGTTCAAACAACCAGGCTGCTTTGAGAACACTATATTACTATGGTGTTCTCACTATAGTAACACTATATTACTATAACACTATATTACTGTAGTGCAGGAACTGGTCGGCCGCTTCGTCACTTCTGTCATATTCGAGGCAGTCGTACAACGCTCGTACTTCGTGAGTGGCTTCATCAATGTACGACTTTGCAATGTACTCGTGATGATTCGCACAAGATAAGCCATAGCAGGCGAAATGATCCCTATCTGCATCACCAAGGCTTTCCTAGAAACTCGCATGCAGTTAATCGCGCCGATGTTCAACAGTGTTTTTAGTCATTCCTTTGTCCATAAACCATGCTTTACGGAGAAATTATTCATGCACTAAGCCGTCAGTTGCATCCAGGTGACCTGAATAATTTCAAAAGCATTAAAATAACGCAACCGACTTGAACGTTGCCATCCTGTGCGTCAATTGATATCAGCATGAGCTGGATGATGCTCAGAAGGAAGGAAATCTTAAGTGCTTGAGTTACGCCACTCTGCGAAGAGTGGATATTGAATTTTGCATTTGGAGGCGAGGAGAACGCTGTCAACACTGCTAGAGATGGCAGCACTTGGTGCGTTTCAAAGTTGCGAAGCACGAGTTGGAGCCCGTATTTTTTTCGCTCTGTCATGGGCGAACTCAAGAAGCCACTCTGCGAGAAAATCTTGCGTGATGCCTAGGCCTTTCCATGCAAGCTTGGAGATCCAGCCCCTCGCCTTATTCAAGTCTTCGTGTTATGCCTGTAGCGTACGGAAACCTAGTCCTCAAAGCGCTGCAGTGTATGAACCAGCCATGCCGATGAGAAATGGGCGCAGTGGTTCGCTCTTCCGCTCATCCTTGTGCACAGTAGGAAAGTAATGCGAAACGTTGCCACGCTTATCAAACGTTAAGATGTAGCCTTTCAAGGCATGCCCTTGTTTTAGAGTAGCAAAGGGGTATCAAACACAAGTATTATTTTCCTCTTATTACTTCTTTCCACTGTCCTAATACTACTCACACAAAATCCTAATACAAGTTGTGAAAAATAAGTTTTTGGAGTTAAAAAAAAGCCCATATCAGGTAACATGATTATCTTTATCATATATCTAATATCATAAGTATTAAAATGCATAGGCAGACGTCTTAACTGATGCAGCTAGTTAGCATGTTTGTGTGAAAATTAAGAGGTGGTGCATAAAATTTATTTGGGTTAATTGTTCCAGTGCTCCTGTATTTTGTATCTCTCCCAGATTTTATTGTTGCATGCAAGGCAGTAGTGTTGATAAGCGAAAAGCTATTCCATTGTCTTATCGAGCAGTGGGTCAAAGCTTGAAGCCGCAAGTGCAACCGCTGCGCCAAGCTAGGCGACAGTTTTTTTGCCGAAAATCAATTTCTTGTGTGTGTAAAAATGCAAGTCGTATGAAAATATACCGGCAAATATCTGGAACTACAGCCACTGTGCCACTAACTACTACTCGATAGAGTCAAGAATTGACATCAACTATAATTGCTTCACAAAAGAGCGCTCGATAGCGTCAACATATTATATTCCAACACAACAATCGCCGCCTAGCCTTTGGGTTAAAAAATGTTTAAGGTGTTACTTCTTTATTACACTGAAGATGAGAATTACCCTCCCTTTTTTGCAATCCCACCCCTAAATCCAACGTGAAAAAAAAATTGGAAACACTGAAGCTCCACATTAAGGGTATGACGCGATAGCATGATGGGTTAGTCCCCATATATGCAGATGATCATTCTCTCTTTTCTTTCTCTCTACTTTACATTCACATATCCCTGGGAGTCCCCATGTCCCTCCTGGCACAGTGGTGCAGCGGTTAATAAGGTCTAATCTCGAATAGCCTTTACGAGGGCTTTTTGGCCTATTTGGCTGACAGAGATCGTTATGTTTAATGATAAGAAGAGCAAAGAGGTCGGCCGGGAAAATGGATATCTGGCGTGCTACTTTGCACTGGCGAAGCAGAAGTATGGGTGACGATGTCGTGATGTGTGACAATGGGGTGATAAGAGATATGATAATATATGCACGCACATTGATGGCACCAAAGCCGCAAGTCCATCTTATTGAATTCTAGCGTTGTCCTGATTCTATTATCGATTATCTTAGTAAATACCTCATATTTAGTGGACAGTAACCTAATCGGTCAGTTTTTTTCAACTCCTTGACATCCACTTGCTTATGTATTAAAATTATTGTTAGTTTTCTTCCAATATCACAATACGCTAGAGGCCATAAGATACTCGCACGCACAGTAGCGAGTTTTTCTCACACAACCAGCTCACTGTCAAACAACATATCTGCTGTCACCTCATTCTCGCCAGCTGCTTTTGCCCTTTGCATTCCTTTAAGGCTTTCTTTACTTCCTCTCGCTTTATCGGTGGAATGTCGAATTCCTCTGTCCTAGTGCCTCACTCATATATCATCCTGATTGTTTCTGCTTCTGCATAGATCTACCCTGCATTAACTATCTTACCCATCCTGGAAATGATATCGCCCTCCTTGCCTTCGAGTGCATACATCCGATTTTTGAAAATACAAAATTTCCTCTTCACCGCCTCTGGACCACCTCCGATCTTTAGATCATGCTCAATTTTCTTCTTATCATGATTCGCTACGTTGGTTTTGTAATGCCTCTTGAGAGCTCTTCAACCGTCCGCCCAGATATATTCCGTCTGTGCGCTAGAGTCCTTCATGATTTGAAGTTTGTTTCGATCTTTTCTTTCGATCAGAGATCTTTCTTCTCCTGAGAAAGCTTGCCCGTATTTTGTCTAGCTATCCTACCGCCTACTTCCACTGCGCACTCCATGATGATAGCTGCGAGAGAGCTATGGTAGTCGTCCTCAGTGAAAGCCAAATATCTGCTCTGCAGGGAGATCCTGAATTGCTCTTCTCCCCCTCTTGCTGCAAACTTGTTTATGGGCTACTTCTTCGCTTGTTTCCTCCGTTGTTTTAGTCTACGCTAATTGGTACCTTATCATAATGTGGTGACTAAATCACACCTTCCAGATTCCCTGTTTAAGTCATTGGCAATAATGAACAATTCATGGACTGAATTACTTAGCGGTGAATTACTCAACATATAACTGTTGGTTAAATATGGCCGTTGATGATGATGTCCAAAAATATACACTGTTAAGCTTTTCTTCATCGAACCTTCTGAAAACATATTCTGCGCATACAGGAAAAAAAATGACGGAGAGCTAGTGACCGCTTATACCGCCTTCCTCGGCACCACTTCTGATCAGAACATTGTCCCTGATCTTGCGGAGAACCTTTGTGGCAGCGCATTATCCCTACATGTACCGCTGTATATTTCCATACACTCCCCTTTATGCTTTGTTAAGATGATGCAATGCCCATTAACTTGTCGGTTCCGCGCATTCTGCCAGACAAGAAACAACCTTTCACTCATCACAACAGCCACAGTACACCTAAATTGCTCAAAAACTGCTTCACCTGTAGCTGGTAAAGGCCGAGTTTGCATCAGGCAAGAGACATGTTGATTTTACGCATTTTAAAGTGTTTTCAGTAGCATGTTTTCAATTAGACTGCCCAGAAAGCATTGAATGTGGGCATAATGAAGGACTTAAATGTAACTGCACCATCATGTGGATTTTTCGATAGGCTGAATCTAGTCCATCGCCATTCACTCGATGTCCTCGTCCTAACAATGCAGCTAATGCAATCCGCTCATTACTTCCTTTCTTAGGAGACCTGTCCAAGCGTCCGCCCATTCATCATCATCATCCGAAGTACACTATATTCGGGACGAATCCCCGCCCCTTACCTCTCCAGGTAACATGGTCCTGTGCCCACTGCAATCACCTGAATTTTAAAATATCATAATCCCCTCCGCCCACTTGACATTCTGCCACACCCTGCGACTCCTGTTTTCTCTCGAAATTCAGTCCGTTACTCTTTACGACAATTTCTTTTTTTTGCCTTAACGTTACAAGCCCTTTCATTACTCATTGCTTTTTATTTCATCTAGGATGTCATCAACTTTCGTTAATTTTTTTATCCACTGTGCACGCTTCCTCTGTCTTCACTGCACACCTGTAGCGTTCCTTCCCATAACTCGTTGCGCTGTGCTCATTTAAAGGGGCCATAACATCATTTTTCAGACTTAAGCTGTTTACTGCATGTTCTTCGCTATATACCTCAGAACAATTGGACAAAATATTAGCTGATTTACTGCAGCGAGTAGTTTGTAATTAAATTTGTCGTGAATTAACTGTGTGGCTGTCAGGCAATGCTGGCCCGCTCACGATTCTTCACCACATAAACCGACAGTCACGTGCTTGCTCGTGACTGAACGTCTGAACTGCGTGCGGTGAATGTAGGGAAATGGGTTGTTCGTTGCTCAGGCTAGGGGTGCAGAAGGGTGCAGGGCGAAGTTGGAGAGGTGATGAGGGGTCGCTGTAGTACTGAGGAGCCCACACCGCACGCCAGGGTGACAAAGGCAACATAGGCCTGCGTCCTTCCTTTTTCTGCCTAGCTTCTGTCCGGTCTCGGCGACTGGACCGCAATGTGCCATGGGCGAACTGAAGTAGACGCGATGCTTACTCTGTTCCTACCACGCGCGCGGCAGTTTTGGCAGAAGTCGACGGCGCTGTCGAGTTATGACGTCACTCAGACTTCTTCAGTACGGCTGTCGCTGCCAGAGGGAGGGGCTTACAGCCGATAACTTCAAATTGTTTTTCCGGCCTCAAATGCGCGCACAGAGCTCTTCTCTTTGTTGACTACGCATAATAACGTCGTAGCTTGTAGCTGCTACGTAAAAGCGCGATTTGTCGGTTTACCATGCCATGGCCCCTTTAAGTTCAACCCTTCGCTCCCCTCCATGTTTCTGCCACATAGGTGAGTACCGGTAAGATACAGCCGGTATATACTATTGACTTCTAGGATAAAGGTAAACCAAATTACGTGATCTGAGAGCACCTGCCATATTAGAGCATCCCATGCTTATTCTGCTAATATTTCATTTTCTTGGCCACTACAGCCGCCGCGATGGCTCACTGTTTATGGCGCTCCGCTGCTGACCCGAAAGACGCAGGTTCGATTCCGGCCGTGGCAGTCGAATTTAGATGGAGGCGAAATTCCAGAGGCCTGTGTACTGTGTGATATCAGTGCTCGTTAAAGAACCACAGTTGGCCGAAATTGCTGGAGCCCTTCACTACGGCGTCCCCATAGCCTGGGTAGCTCTGGAACGTTAACCCCCTAAACCGAACCATCTTGGTCACTACCTGCCTCAAGAAGATCTTTTCCAGTATTACTTTCAGCGCTCCGATGGTTATCGCTATATTGTCACGCGTGGTTCAGTGCGGTTGGGTACGTCAAAGTAAGCGACTGCAGTGGACGTCGGTACCAGCCCTAAAGCTGAGCTTTCGCTTGCTCCACACTTCGGCTCCTTTCTTTTTCTCAATTCGAGCTCTCGCGCATTCCGCGCGGTCGTGTTTTCATGAGAGCGATGACGACGAATGGCGGTGTCATTACTCCCCGGCAAAAAGAAGCATCGGCCCGATGCTGGGATTGAGTGGAGAGTTCGGAAGGAATGAACGGAATTAGTGGGCGAGGCTACCGCTCGTGATAAGGCTTCAGGCGGACCACGTGAACCACTTCAGGGCACGGAGACCGTCGAGATTTCTGAAATCCATCGGGAATGACCTCGTAGTTGAGGTCGCCCAATGACCTGACCACGCGGTATGGTCCGAAGTAGCGATGGAGGAGTTTTTCGTTCAGTCCTCGTCGCCGAATGGGGAACCACACCCACACACGGTCGCCAGGCGCATAATGAACGTCGTGACGACGCCGATTGTAGCGATCTGCATCTTCGAAGTTGTTGGTCCTGAATTCGAACCTTGGCCAGTTGGCGAGCAGCTTCAGCGCGTTCCAGGAACGTGTAGGTATCAGTGTGAAAGCTAGAGTCATCCTGATGTGGTAACATTGCGTCGAGCATCGTCGTCAATGCACGGCCGTAAACGAGGTGGAATGGGGACATCTGCGTTGTTTCTTGCATGGCCGTATTGTACCCTTATAAAAATTTCTATAGACAGTCCATAGACTGTCTATAGACTTTAGTCTATGAAGTCTATAGACTGTCTATAGACAAATCCTTTAGACTGGTCTATAGACAGTCTATAGATTTATGGCCATACACTTTTAGTAGACTTTTGTCTATAGACAGTCTATAGACACATGTCTACTGAAAGTCTATAGGTCTATAGGAAGTCTATAGACACAGGTCTATAGACAGTCTATAGACGACTTATGGTCATACATTTCCTATAGAGTTGTCTATAGACCGTCTATAGACACTTGTCTATAGACGGACTATAGACGACCTATAGACTTATCCATAGACTTCCTGTAGATTACTGTCTATAGACAGTCTACAGACAAAAGTCTACTGGTCCAGTAGACATATGTCTATAGACTGTCTATAGACATTCCATAGGTGTGTGGCCTGGCAGTGCTACAGACCTTTGTCTATAGACAGTCTATAGACCTGTCTACTAAACTTTTAGTAGACCATTATCTATAGACTGCCTATAGACAGACAGTCTACAACCGTTGAAAAAGGTCGCCGGACACAGTTCACAAATGACACAATCAATATACTTACAAATTTAGTTTACTTCCAAGCTATCCAGGCTGGGAATATGCAATACATGCACCATAAGAATGCACCACAGTAACATAAATGTTGAAAGTAACAGTCCGGCTAGTTTCCTCAGAAGCATTCTTGCGGCCTGTTGTCTGCAGTCAATCATCCGGGCATGTTCACCTGTACAGCACAAAGGAAAAAAATATAATATAAGAGGAACTGAAAAAAAAATCCCATTCCATCTCTAAGCATGTGCTTTACGATGCAAGGCATATCCTGGCTATGCCATTCTAGAAAGGCAATCTTGATCTTTTGGTTTGGTTTTATGGGGTTCAAAGACCCAAGGCGACACAGGCTACGAGACGCTGAAGTGAAACGCTGCGGAATAATTTCGGCCACCTGTGCAGAGTACACAGGCATTTAGCATTTTGCCTCTATTAAAATGCGACCGCATAGGCCGGAATCGAACCTGCATTTTTCAGGTCGCCAGACGAACATGATAGCCACTGAGCTATCGCGCCGGCTTAATCATTTCAGTAAATACACGACAGATAAGTGCCTTCATAAAATATTGTAACAAAGACCCATAATCCCTGGAGCACTCTACTCTGAATCCAGTACTGATACTGATTTCTGTATTGCAATACTGTTACAGCCAATACTGATCTCTGTATGGCAATCCTTTTACATTATTTGTAACAGAAGACTTCGAACAATTGTGCCACATGTCTGCATTCACTCGCAAGGAGCTGTTAAGAATGTCATCTCCATATAATACAGATTCAGTGCACCTTACACAGGGATCCAAAAAGGAGAATATTGCAGCATTTATTCTTATAACCGCTATAGAAGAAGCGCTTCAAAATACCCTGCGTGAAGAATGGTACATCCGGCTAAATATTTAACTGACTCGGGTGTTGCATCGCTAAATGCGCCTTGTAAAAAAGGTGCCTTTCGGCTACACTGCTGGCATATTCATGCTGTAATTTGACGAGTGAGATATCATTTCGTGGTTCCTTTTTGTTCATATAATGTTTAAGTGCAGTAATTGCGTGTTTAGATCAACGTTATCAGAAATATTCGTCTGCCACTACGAACAGCTGAAACAAGCGGCATACGCAGCAATGGATCTGGTCCATATGGCCTCATCCTCTGGGTAAACTACCACTCCTTTCATGGCGGACAAGTCGTTTACCCAGAGTAAGTGCAAATGCGCCACCAGATCCACTGCTGCGTATTCCGCTTGTTTCGGCTCTTCGTAGTGGCAGACGAATATTTATAACTTCGATCTAAACACGCATGTACTCCACTCAAACACTATATTAACAAAAATAAACTATGAAATGCCATCTCACGCGTCAAATTACAACATGAATATGCCAGCAGTCTAGCCAGAAGGCACCTTTTTACAAGGTGCATTTAGCGATGCAACACCAGAGCCAGTTAAAGATTTTGCCGGGTGTACGTAAGCAGATACTCAAACGGGCACAAGCTATACAAACCCAGCAGGCAGAAGCAACTAGTTCACCACAGATTTGCGCCTATAACTTGAAGCACAAAGACGGAACAGCATACTCATACATCTGCGCGCGCTCTTAGAAACAATAAGCGGGTTGCAGCGCTTCCATGCCGCGCTCATTATTTACAAACCTCACACCGCACACAGAGGCTGCAGCTGCGCCGTTTCAAAAGCAGTCGAGAGGTTGAGACAACATATTACTGTCACGACAAAATACCGTCTGAAATTCACTTAGTTTTTCCTTCAAGTGCAGCCACAACAGCGCAGTAAAGAGATGTGTTTCTTGCATGGAGGTAGTCTAAACCAACGCTGCTAGAAAAATCAGCGAAAGCATTGAACGCGCTCAAAGTAGAACGTATTTCAATGAAACAATTAACGCCTTCAACAGGCGCAGCTATAATAACACGAGAGCTTAATTTAATTTAAGGCGCAAATAAGCGGCGAGTTACATTGGCGCTTTCGTAACGTAGCAGTCTGAAATCAGAAACACATACTTTGCCTCTCGCGCAAATGGTATTCGAGAAATCTGTGCACGCGTGAGCGGGATTCATGAACGAACCACTCGGAACGAAATGTATGCCACCTCTTGTCGAGCCGACCTTTACCCAGCTTTCAAAATGATGTGCCCGCAAGCCAGCGGCGGCGGCCAACGGCTCTGATGACAGACACGGACGAATCCATACGTGTGCAACGAAGGGGAGATGGGATGGAGCTCGTGGGTTCTTCGCGGTGTTTGAGCACGCCGGCCATTCGCGCCGGCAACGAATGTTATTCACCCATCACACTATTAGAATTCCTCCAGCGCCGCTTGACTACAACTTCGACAAACGTCTCGCGCTCCAGTCAATAGCGTTACCAGACACCTTTGCTGAAACGTCGGCGTACACGACGCGCATCGAGCGAGCGTCCATACGCAAGCAATGCACACCTCAAAAAGAACAACACTCCATGGTCCAGACAGGCGATAACACAAAGATTAGAAAATAAATGTAATTAGGCACAGAACGAGAGTGTATGTAAGTACAGTACGTTTTCGGAGGTGCAAAGTAAATTGAGCTCACACGGCGCTAACTAACGCACAGTTCCATTTCCGCCGTCATTCACAGGCTAAACAACATTTCTGGCTGCAAATATACCTTAAAACACAAAAAATCTGGTAGACAGCTCGCGAGGAGCGGCTTATCATCAAGGGCATCGCACAAACTGCCTTTCCGCGCGTTAGTAAAGACAGCGGCACAGAGATAAGCGGCATTAGTCGAGAACCCGATGGCTTCCGCCTTAGAAACGAAGATGGGACGTTTGTAACTGCGCACATAATCTGTTCTGCACACACAGCTCTGCTTAGAGTGGTTTAGGAGACCAAATGAATAAAATATAAACGTGTAGACTTACCGTAAGCGGACGATGAAGCTGGATTTTGAAGAAAACGTAATCCTCGAAAAACACGCCAACACTGCCGATGCAGCCACGCACAGGGTTGTTTGCAGCCCAAATGATTTTCTGCCGTCTCGCGGTAAAACGGGTAAAACGTGAAACAGAAACCCACTTCACGGTCGTATCTTTATCGCTCGAACTCTTGCCGTGTGCAGCTTGATCTGATATCCAAGACCACAGAAGGCAATTGGTTTATAAGCTTAAATTCTTCGCTTACCCTCTAAAAATCTTATTGTTTTCGTGAAAACAGAACCCAAATCTAACTGCTTGTCCGTATACGCGCCGCATCTCCCACCGAATAGTATGTGGTACAATCCTCAAATAATAATTATAATGTTGCATAGCATAACGTCTTTTTTGCGTGTGTTCGTGTTTAGAAAACTGATATGCCCGACATCAGCGTGTCATCGGCTCCGAAGCAACAAGTGCAAGGGTAGGAACGAAAAAATACTGGCTTTGTGATTCGTCGCAGCACTTATTCACGTGAATACAAACTGCAAAGGTATAAATGGGAGATCTTAATCGCACAGAGAACCAGGCTCTTTGAGACTATTCTAAGGTGTTTCTAAGGGATGGGCGCTTCCTTGAGTTCTCACGCCCGTCTTTCCCCCTTTATTTTCAGGATGTTTTAAAGACAAATGTAGAACCGTTGATGAAATGTTTCTGATTTCAGCGCGTTGGACAGGAACGATCGAAAGATGGAATGGAATTGTGTCGAGAGATTCCTTTTAGGGACAGCGTATTCGTTCGATGTAGTATAGTTTGCGGGCACCCTTACTTCAAGAACGGCTGCCTTTCCTCGGCTTACTTGTTAGCATTAAATATTCAATTGTATTGACAATATACGTCACGGTATAACGAAAAGGAGTTTGTCAAGGCTGCTGAAAACAATATACAGGAGGGTGTTGTAATGTCCTCACGCAATAGTTTTTTTAATTTCTGTAACAGCGAAGGAGGTGGAGGACTCCCGACATAGTTGCGGTCACCAGATGCAGGTACCCTCAGCATGCAGTGCAAAAAGAAATTGACATTGTACTGGACTTAGTCGAAAGTCGGAGTATCGAGCATTGTTAGATAAAATTAGGATTGTTATAGACTGGTCTATAGACAGTAGACTATCTATAGTTTACAGTCTATAGACGAAAGGAAATTGAGGTAGTTGTAGCCTGTAGTCTATAGAGAGTCTATAGACCGTCTATAGACGAAAGGAAATTGAAGCAGCTACAGACCGTAGCCTATAGAGAGTCTATAGACCGTCTATAGACTCGCTAAAGACCGTAGTCTATAGATGAAAATAAATTGAGGCAGCTATAGACCTTAGTCAACAGACAGTCTATAGACCATCTATAGACGAAAGAAAATTGAGTCAGCTATAGACTTTAGTCTATAGATCGTCTATAGACGAAAAGAAATTGAGGGAGCTATAGACCTTGGTCTATAGAGAGTCTGTAGACCTTCTATAGACAAAAGGAAATTGTGGCAGCTATAGACCTTAGTCTATAAAGAGTCTATAGACCGTCTATAGACGAAAGGAAATTCATGCAGTTATAGACTTTAGTCTATAGTCTATAGACAAAAGAAAATTGAGGCAGCAATAGACCTTAGTCTATAGACAAAAGGATATTGAAGCAGTTATAGACTTTAGTCTATAGACCGTCTATAGACGAAAGGAAATTGAGGTAGCTATAGACATCAGTCTATAGCGAGTCTATAGACCGTCTATAGACTAAAGGAAATTGAGGCAGCTATAGACTTTAGTCTATAGAGAGTCTATAGACAGTCTATAGACGAAAGTAAATTGAGGCAGCTATAGACCTTAGTCTAGAGAGTGTCTATAGACCGTCTATAGACTACAGGAAATCGAGACAACTATAGACTTTAGTCTATAGAGAGTCTATAGACAGTCTATAGACGAAATGAAATTGAGGCAGCTATAGACTTTAGTCTATAGAGAATCTATAGACAGTCTATAGACGAAAGGAAATTGAGGCAGCTATAGACATTAGTCTATAGAGTGTCTATAGACCGTCTATAGACTACAGGAAATCGAGACAGTTATAGACTTTAGTCTATAGAGAGTCTATAGACAGTCTATAGACGAAAGGAAATTGAGGCAGCTATAGACTTTAGTCTATAGATTTTCTATAGACTGTCTATAGACAAAAAGAAAAGTCTATAGGATGGCTATAGAGTCTATAAAAAGTCTATAGACAGTCTATAGACCATTTTCATAAGGGTAGGCGAAGGTGACATAAGGAAGCACTTCGTCCCACGTTTTGTGTTCAATATCGACGTACATGGAAATCATGTCAGAAAGGGTTCGGTTCAGTCTTTCAGTCACCTCGTTCGTTTGAGGCTGGTACGACGTTGTTCGGCGGTGGTCGGTATGACTGTAAACCAAGATTTCCTGCAGCAGCTCAGCCATGAACGCAGGGCCTCTGTCAGTGATCAGCACTTCAGGTGCCCCATGGCCCCATGGTTTCGACAACGACAATGTCGTTGTCGCAACAGCAGAGCCCAGTCACTGGTTTCACGTTCGACGTCAATACAGCACTCTCCCCGACGCAGCAACAACAAGTTAAAGATCTTCTTCTGCGCTACGGCGACACCTTCTCGGTATCATCGCGTGTTGGACGAAGTCACCTAGCGAAGCATCGCATTATTACGGACGATAACGTGCACCCTCTCCGACAGTCCCCCTACCGAGTGTCTCCCGCTGAACGCGACGCTATCGGCCGCCAAGTCAAGGAAATGCTCCGCGACGACGTAATTCGTCCTTCCTGGAGTCCCTGGGCAGCGCCAGTCGTCCTTGTGAAGAAGAAAGACGGAACATTGTGGTTCTGTGTAGACTACAGTCGCTTAAACAAAATCACCAAAAAGGATGTCTATCCTCTCCCCCGGATTGACGACGAATGGCGGTGTCAATATCATGTTCGCTGACGAGACTGTTGTTTATTACTTACATTATCTGCCTTCCGAGTTTTTGACACACCTTTCTGCTTTGCCTCTCTAGGTCCTCGGTCTTCCTTTGAAATCTGTCCGCTGAATTAGTTAGTAAGGAAATACCCTCAGGGAATAGCAGATATCTTAGGTGTTTTGAATTTAGATATATCCCTAATGTTTGCAGTCCATATCTCTGAATAGCTCCAGTAAACAAGCGGTGAATTATACTCGAGCGGCTGTGTCTACCTGGCTGACACCCTTCGTATTTAGCATTTTATTGCTTACTCGAAGGGGGAACATGCTGGTGGTGCAGCCGCTATAAATATTTTGCAACTTTTTTACGTATGCTTCTTCTGAACCCTGGGTCATTAATGCCAACATGAGCCTACATGCCTACATCTCTACATGCAACCTTGACTATTGGAGTTACTTTATTTTGATGAGCACTGGGCATTTACAAAAAAACGAAAACTAGCTTTATTGCACAAACAGAGCCGTTTCAAAAGGGTTAAGTAAAAAAAGAAAAACGTGCCACTTGCATCCTAGTCTTTTAACACCCCGGGGATGACTTCGCGAGGGAGTCATTTGTAATAATTCAGCAACTAAGTCGCTTAGAAAAAAAAACGCTAAGCAGTAAAAGAAACGCCCGTTGTCGTGTTCTCTCGTTCTCTCTAGAAATTGCTCCGTAGTGAATAATTATGACATCGCCAGGATGTTCTTGCAAGAGCCGTGCGTTAGTGAACTTCTTTTGACGTTTAAATGACGACTACACGGCGGTCAGTGACATTGCAAAGAGAAGTTGTTTTCGCACTGTGTGCACTTTACGGAACATTTGCCTTAACTGATTAAGCCCGCATTCCTTTGAAAAGACACACTGCTTGATGTCCAACCTATGAACTTCGTGATATTGAATACCACATACCGCCAGATCGAAAGGTTTTCATGTATGTGCTGCTAGAACAGCCCGGAAATCTTGTTTTGTTATGCACCTCTGTCCGCATGCCAGCTTAAAATTGCAGACCTCTTTGAGTTAGCTGTTTCGGGGCCAAAACTGCAGACAGACCTTAATGTAAACAAGCGCACTAGAAATGCAGCATATAAAAGCAGCGCTTGTTTCAGGCCACCGATCCATTCTTCCACTGTAGTAGCTTGGAAGCATTAACTGTGCTTCTTATTTTCTATAGGCCCATTTAGGCTTGAGCTGATCAAAAGAACACCGGTGTCAGAGCACCGTCGAATGCAGCCTCTCAATTCTTCCTAACAAGCGCAACAGTAGGATGCTACGGCGCCTCAAGCAGCTCCTGCAAACAAAGCCTATAGCTTCCAACAGTCCTTGATGGACGACTTCGTCATTCAGTGCTTCTTTTTTCGCTCAGTATGGTTCTCATGTTTCCATAGGTTGTCTGATCACATTTTTGCTGTACTTAGACTCAGCCACTAACCTTCCTTCCTGTGTCATGTGTAACGTTCAAATCTACTCTGCCAGGTTTTCGCACTGAATTTTTTGCCTAGATAATCAAGACATCCTTGCAACAAGTTGTTTAGTTAACCCACTGTTCTCGCTAAATATCGCGAAAGCGTCTACGACCCCGCTTTCCCTGTAGCACACCCACACACGCTCACCACCACTGGACTTCGGTAAAATGCTGATATCTGCCATCCTGATGGTTCAGCAAATACATCCCAGGTTGCCACTAGAAGCGGGGAATGATTGCATGGCTCTAAGCAAGCCTTTTATCTTTCGTCGGAGACATGAAGTCGGTCTCTTAGTCGGCAGTACGACGGAGATTAGCATGAACCCTTGGAGCGCTGAGTTTTGTACTTCTCTTTGCTCCATCACCGTTATGAGCCGCTCATCTCAATCTCATGCTCATGAATTGACACCATTTATGGACAATGCAATCTTCTTTACCTAGATGGACTTGTTAAGGCCCTTCTACAAAATCGCTGTGGAGTCATATGATTACCCACAACTCCCCTTTCTTCGCGAACTAGCCGCTTAGAATATCCCACCAACCCCTCCAGCCTTCGCAACACGGGACTAACCTTATCGCTTTTCCGGATACGTTTCACCACGCTGCCTGCATGGACGACCTTACCATTTGGACCACCTATGCTATCAATCACTTTCAGCGCCACTAGCATGTGTTCAATCGTCTTTTTTTGATTTAGCCTAACAATCGCACAAAATGCGAGATCGATTGTGCTGGTCAAGTGTCAAGCACTACAGCACCGATGCTATATTTTCCGCACTCTTCATACATCTGGCAACTCAGGAAGCTTGTTGGAAGGGTGAACATTTTGCCATTTTCATATTGAACTTTGTCGCTCCCCTTCAAACGTGATGAGGCATGCTCGGAAGGTCAGAGCGACCTCTATATGAAAGAGTGCAGCATGAGGCTACGCATCTTTCACGCTTTCCGTGAGGGCACCCTTCCGTTAAGCGCCTTCGTAGCCTTCTGCGGCAGTTTGAAGCACAATCCGCACCATACGGGCTCCACTTTCGTAGCCCTGTCTTAAACGCTCTTTAAGCTCTTTCTCACCCAGGAATGCGCACCTAGTCATATTGATTCACACAGCCTCTCTTGGGACCTAGAAAAAAATGATATCTGCGTTGCTCCGCGTTCTCAACTTGCTCCAACGGCACAGAATGCAGCAGGACAATACGTCTTTGTTTGCACTCTTACCGCCATTACCAAAACATTTAAACGCGGTTATCATCGAATAACAGCGCCCGTCATCCCATCTGCCACAGATTCCTCTACCGTCACTTGAATCAGTTGTTTCTCTCTGTTGCCATAACAATTCCCTCAGTATATGGCATAAGTGGAACAATGGGCGTAACTGCTCCAGCTAGATTAATGCTCTTATATGAGGCCCCCTCAGTTATAATCAATGACTACATATTGATTCCCGCATTCAAAATGGCTAGCTGTTTAGCGTCGCTCAGGGCAAAATTTTGTGCGAAAGCACAGGTTTTTGGAAGTCGAGACCACCGCCGCCTACCTGAGAGTGTGATTGAGCCGTCCGCGGAAGCAGGCAGCCAGTTATACGCGTTTTCAACTTTGTTCATCGTCAATGCCAATTTACCCAATGTAACCCGGCGGGCAGTGCTTTTTCTGTCCCAACTTTGCCCACGACAACGCAGGCAGTGCTCGTTTCTCGGTCACTATCACCACATCGCTCAAACCGCGAATATTAGTTTGATAGAAGTACTAGTTGCACAAGCAGATGATATGCAATGCACAGCGTGCGAGTATGGTGCAGTTTAACACAAGGCATATTCGGCAGCGGTGATAGCTCTCGCGCAGTGTACAAGGAAGCTGATTGGTTCGCGCCGCCGAGCATTCGAATCCTAGGCATGGATATTTACTTCATTTGTTTACATTCATTTATTTATTTATTTAACTTGGCACAAACCTACAAATATCGCAAAGCCATGTTCATCGCAAGATCTCCGCTAATCCAAAAACGTCGCAAGATCAGTCCCGGAGTTTACCAATCGAAATAGCGCTTTCGCAGTAAAAGTTTTTGGGACCTGCTGATGAGAGGGGGCGCTAGGCAAAGTGCGATGCAGTGTCCGGAAGATGCAGCGGTCTCGAAATAGCATGGTCTTCAAGAGAGAACAGAGTAGACGAAGAGGCCCACAACGAGCTAGTGGTAAGAGGGAACGTACAGAACTTGAGAATCTTTCTTCAGAACACGCTCTACGCTTTAACCGGGTACAACAATCTTACTGTTTATGTAACGAGTGGTTATCTTGCAGATATCATTGCGGACCGAGCAATACAAGTGGGCCATGGCATAGTCTGACAGAATACCCGCAAACACTGTCAGTAAACAGAAGATCTGACCAAGAAACACCAAAGGATGAAAGCATGTAACCGAACAAAACGTATAGAACCAGCAGGTCTATTAATGATAAACAGCAGACGTAAGCTAATCGACATAACCAAGCCTATTATAAAGAGAATAAAACTTGCTCGAAAGAAAGGAGGTTGCCTAAAAGCGGTCAACAGGAAATTAGGCAGAGGCAAAAATCAGATGTATGCTTTAAGAGACAAGCAGGGAAATGTCACCATTACGGATAAGATAGTTCATATAGCTGAATTCTACAGAGATCTATACACTATCCGAAGCAATCAGGCCGACAATGAGAGAGGCAGCAGTGCAGAGTGATTCCACATCCCGAATATAGCTGAACAGTAAGTTAAAAAAACCGTAAACGCTATGCAACGTGGCAGGTAGCTGGTAAGAATGAGGCAAAAGTAGAACTGTTGAAGGATGGGGAGGAGATTGTGATAGAAACGCTCGCCACCCTTCGCTCACCACCCTTCACTACGTCGATCGCGCAGCGATCTTACAAGGCCTCTAAAAAATCTTCGCCTATGAAAAATGGGACGCCAAGGACTTGAAAAATTAGAGCTATAAGCTTACTCTCCATTGCTTTCAAGGTAATCACTAATTTGATCACTAATACAACCTGGAGAGGCTTCCACTTCAATCTGCCAACCAAATACGCAGGCTTTCTTAAAGGCTACTCGAAAATACACAATTTCCGCACTATTTATCAGGTGACAGAGAAATGCGCAGATATAACTAACACCTATATATAGCCGTCATAGACCACGAGTACCCATTTGGCTCAATCAAAAGCTCAGTAGTCATGCAGGAACCAAGGTGTAGGAAGGCACATATACCGAACACATCTATAGCACCTACATAGCGAGCATAGTGCTCTATATAGAAAGAAATCAAATCCAGTCTAGGATCCAAAGATGCTATTCCCCGCGTTTTTTCAGGAGGTGTTGAGAGATCTAGATTGGAAACAGTTGGAGTTAAATGCCGCCGTGCTGGCTCAGTGGTTATGGTGCTCGGCTGCTGACCCGAAAGACGCGGGTTCGATCCCGGCCGCGGCGGATGAATTTCTTTGGAGGAGAAATTCTAGAGGCTCGTGTACTGTGCGACGTCAGGGCACGTTAAAGAACCCCAGGTGGTCAAAAATTCCGAAGCCCTCCACTAAGGCGTCTCTCATAGCCTTAGTATCTTTCGGACGTTAAACCCCATAAATGAAACCAAACCAACCAGTTGGAGTTAAATGTTAATCTAGAATACCTCAGCAATCTGGATTCGCCCAAAACATTGCTTAGCTAAGTACCATAATTTCCGGACGGTAGTCCGCGGACTATAGACTTTTAAAAGTTGAAATTTTTTACCATGCGGACTATGCATGTGCGCTTACTATACATGATTTTATTTTTACAGATCGTCTGTCAGAGCCGAAGAAGCCTACTGATGGCTATAAATAAAAAAAATGTGCGCCAGTGGGCGCCTACGCCATATTACCATGCTAATAACAGCGAACTAAGCTCTGATATCCAATGAACTTCAATATTTTATTCGAAACAATTTATTTGCCCGCGGTCTAGACATCAGGTCTGCACTATCTAAGCAAGGGAATTTCATTTGTAGCCGAAATTTTCCCCTGCAGTCTATACACCGGGTGCATACTATAGTCCGGAAATGACGGTAACTTCGCGGACGCACTCAAAAGCATGGTCAATGACTAACACAGCCATATTTGAACGGTATGTCTAAAAATTAGTGCAGAAAATGCAATTTTCGAGAGCATCGGAAGGAAATATTTTTACCATGTACAGCTTGGCGCTAGAAGTAGTTAGCTAATAGATCTACTTAGGAGATGTAGGGACCATAATCCGTGTTATCACAATGAAATAATTACAAAATTAAGACTGGGGTGCAGCGTATTTTTCAGAGACTCGTTAAATCACGAGTGGCATTTTGAAATACGCCTCAAGAGGCAAATATACCAGCGGTATCGTATTGCTGCTAACCTATATGACAGAAATGGTTTGGTTTGGTTTATGGGGTTTAACGTCCCAAAGCGACTAAGGCTATGAGAGACGCCGTAGTGGAGGGCTCCGGAAATTTCGACCACTGTTCTCTAACGTGCACTGACATCGCACAGTACACGGGCCTCTAGAATTTCGCCTCCATCGAAATTCGGCCGCCGCGGCCGGGATCGAACCCGCGTCTTTCGGGTCAGCAGCCGAGCACCATAACCACTGAGCCACCGCGGCGGCTCAGAAATGAGAAGGCTAATAAACAGGGTTCAACAGATACTGAGGACAAGGCAGCGATATGCAGAATAGCGGCAAACTGTAATGTTAAGAGACTACAAGAGAGCAGAGTGCGGCAGGGAACAAGCGAGGGTTGATTTCTTAGTCGCAACCAGGAAGAAGAAATAGGATTAGGATCGAAATGTAATGCCAATGCAAGACAACAAATGGTCGCTAAAGGTAACACACTATACAGAGCGAAGGCAAGCGTAGCAGGGACAGGTGGTCATTACATGAGCAGATTAGATTAGGAAATTTGCGGGATTTAAGTGGTCACTTCCGGTAAAGGACCGTACTTACACAGTCGGCTTAGACAGAGAGCTGCTGATGATGACGAGTTCTACGGGAGATTTTCTGATGGTCACGGGGGAGAGAGAGCGAAGGGCGGTGAAGAATTTGAGAACGGCCCCCACACAGAGTTACCAAGGTTGTGTGCTGACTGGGAGGAGATCAGAAAGAGCAGGTAAATATCGTCTGATGCACGCAAGACAGAAAGTGAGAGACATGTATGTCCGGTGGCTAGTCTGCAGCTAAAGTTCTTTGTTCTCCTCGACAGCGGGCCCAAGGCACAATCATTTCCTGGAGATGTTCTATTGATGCGGTCTGCAGTGTAGATGTTCCCGTGATTGGTATGGCTTTGCGTTTCTGGGTCGGAGAAATCATGCGATATATTTCCTCAAGTTTCAAGCCGTCTTGGCCAGAATAGGGCGCTCGAAAAACAGTGCCTCGAATCAAGAAATTTCTACTGGTGATCCGGCATTCCTGCATCATTACCTTATGACCTGCCCGAATACAGTCGTGCCGACTATGAGCGGATAAATCATCTGCAGATGAGATGCCTTTAGAACGTTGATCACATTTCTTTAGTCTGAGCCACGGGACCATTTTGCTCGGCTTCATTCCAATTTAATCATGTACTCTAATTCGTAGTATCCGCAGAAAACTTTTTTTTAATGTGGCACACGCCAAATTGCTCTACATCGCATGCCAAGCTTTCCCGTCAGTAAACGTTAACTTTATCTCATCTTCCGAAAAAATTTTGCGCAGGCGAAATGTATCCCCTCAGAATATTGTGTCTAATGCCGGGTGAAATAAATCTGAGTTGCATACAATAGCGTCTTAAGCTAGAAACGAAACGTTGGTGAAAGCCTCGAAAAAGTTGTTTCTTCGATATTTCTGTAGCAAGGTGTCAAAAAAAATTAAAGCTGCAAACAGCAATGCCTCGGGTTGTGACTGTGAGGTATGTTTTCAGGATAGTTTGCAGGATATACCGCTAAGAACCCTCCAAGAACTCTATAAAGGCTGTTATGAGAAAACACTCATATGCTACTGCTCAAAAAAGCTCTACGTAGCAATATTGTTCACTCACAATCCCTTGTTCGCGTCTTTTCGCACTAGTTTATTATTCGTAGTCTGATAGACTGAAACTGAGGCCCTGAGCTGTGTTGTCTGCTATAGAAATGCCCTTTGCACCATAGTTGTGCATAACCAGGGCAAACAATTAAGAGAGCAAGCATGAGATAAAGATTTTCAAAAAGGGGTACGAAATGCAACTTTGGCAGGAAGAATAAAATAATATGTATGCAAATATCTCGCAATACAAGCTACAAGGACGCGGTGCATGAATAGTGGCTAATATGACTGCAGTACGGGGACACTGACGGAAAATGGAGAGCAAATATTGTTTTCCTTACACTGAAGCTCGGCCTCTGGACGTCAATGTCTCTTAAAATGCCTAGCAATGTTGTTCAAAAGGCCAGCAGATTTGTCATACTTGGCATAAAAACAAGCGAATATGAGCGCAATTGTCTGTGGTCGACCGTGCATTAAGTGTCTTCTTTTTCACAGACAAGTGTAAACATCACGACAGCAGTAAAAAATGCGTATGCAACCGCGCGCACACATCCGTGACGCATGAGGCGGCTTCTACAACATCAATATTTTTTCTATATTCACGTTTCTGGCCAACGATATATAAGAGGAGTTCCACACTTAGGACTGCCAGCAGTTTTTTAAAATAGGCTTTTAGAATTAGAAGAACCCTCATTTGGTTATAGCAGTGTGAGCGCTATATTGGACAATACAGTGAAAGCGCACGACCAGAATTGCTACACACGCCTACGAGCACCAGTCATACAAAAGCGCGCTTTTCACATGTTTAGTCCGCAGCGCCGGAAAGGGGGCGCTCCCATTCGAAAGCTGGACTCATGAGCTTGCGGCCAGCTAGCACTTGACAAACACACCGATATATGAAGAGCCCTCGTAGGTGTGGCAAGCGCTCGTACTGGTATCGCAGTCTTGGTTTCGGAACTGGGAAGAGCCAAAATTGCTCGCGCTGCCTTGGTGATGGGAATGCAAATTTCGAAGATTTAATGACTGACGTGGTAACAGTAGTTACTCAGGCAATTATTCAGTAAAGTAAACAAGTCTGCGAGTTCGAAAAAAGCGCTCGTCTAACCAAAAAGAGCTTCTATCAACCTTAGGTTAAACATCCTCCATATGGTAGTAGAACGATTTTCTTAATACGATGCAGATATTCGGTGACGACTGCAATTGAGAGAGGTTAGAGTCAAGTGTGATTTGGACTTTTTTACACTGTATGGTGATAGGACGAGAACGGGAAAAATGTCAGGTATTTCACGTCGTTACACCGAGTGGGACGTGAGAAAGCACTTGAGGCAGCACATTTTCGAAGGCAACGGCATGCAGGATATTGTAGTCAGCCGCTATAGGCAGCGGCGCGCACGGAGGGGGTAGGGGGCTGCCGGTTCGCCGCTTCGGCCTCCGCTTGTTGAGGATCTTTTCAAAACAGCGTATTGTGACCCTGAAGACATCTCGCATATCATCAAGATTAAACGACTGCAAACACATTTCTCTTAACCCGGAAATCATGCGTGTATGAATTCTTTATGAAAGTTTTGTTTAAAAGCTGAGTCGTCACCTTTTAAAAGGGACACCTGAGCTAAGGGTAGATTTTTGAAAAACAGCCCGCATATGCTCTACCGCGAGAGCAGAAGAACATTGTTGAAAAAGGCATCGAAATGGCAAATCGGGGAAAGGGTGTTCCGAACGCAAAAGTAAATGTCTACATTCCACTTTTATGAAGGAAGTCCTTAACCCTCCACGGATGCTCAGTAGTTGAAAAATTCCCTGTAGAGAGCCAGAGAAATTTACCAAATTTTCAGTATTTAGTAATAATGGGTCATGTGCTCGCTACATGATGCCGCTGTTCTTTTCGCTTTGTTTACTTCTTTTTCATCCGGCTAGCACGTAGAGGCATCAATACATGCCTGAGATCCTTTAGCCATTGCTTCAAGATGAAAGGCATCGCCGCCTGCTCTTACTATCCTGCGACCACAGGCTAGGGCATATGCGTCCTCGAATACCTGGAAGCATTCTGACCTTCAAAGGTGCAGCCATAGAGGCTCCTAGCACCCCTGCTATAGGCGCCGCTGGTGGCTCTTGCACGTTAGAGCCGCTGCAAATATTTGAAAGTACTGAATTCTTAACTCTACCAGCCATTGCATTTGTAAAGAATACGGCTGCGTTTCCAAACGTTCCCAGCAGAACTAGCAGAAATAGACCTACCTTAGCAACGTCATTATTACCAGCAATGACATATGCCTCTGCCCTGTTTAGCAGCCGTGCATGTAGCTTCTACTCCCGGCGGCATGAGCAGGGATGCGGCATTGTAAAATTGTTCCCGATGAGGCTGTTCGCAGCCAGTAGTTCCAGCTGGCTTCCTTTCGGTCCGCGGGTTAGCCATCGGGAGCAGTGAGTCGCACCATGGTCTGCTTGAGAGACTCATACATTGGTAGTCTAGCTACAAGTCGTCCGCGGGCATTTTGTATAGTTTCATGGCTGCCTATAACTCATCTTGTAACGTCGCACAGTGAAAGGCCATATTTTCGTGCGAGATCATTATTTCTTGCAAACGCAAACCCCGTAGGCGCTTTCAATTTATGCAAAAGGGGTGCAATCAAACTGGGCTTGAGAGATACTTCATCTTGGGAGCCACGCTGAACGAATGCGCTCGAAATGAATCGCTGTAAACTACTTGAGCGGAAGCGTTACCTGGTAAGTGCAAGAGTTTGTGCAGAACATGAATATATTCTGAATGTACAAAACCAAAATCTTCTCTTAGGTTAAAGCAAAGCAATATGGGACTTCACTTGAATTCAAGATTATTTCCTGCATGAATACAAAGCAATTACAAACCGCTGCTTGGACCCACAGCCGGTGGCCAGTTGGTGGTCCAAAAATTAAAAGTGCATTGTTACTGGCAGTGGTCATGAGAATTATTAAAAACGCAAAGTTATTTTAATAAAATATAGGTATAATATATGGATACAGAGCACTGATTACACAAGGTGGAATTGCCTGCAGAATTAGCAGTGAAGTAAAACGTTGCGGTTTTTCACAGATGGCACATCGTAACACTCAGTGTTGGGGATCCAAAGTTTAAGCACAGCCAGTACAAAGGACAATCTTAGGCATTTAATAAGAGAATGTTTTTTCTTTTATTTTTCACAAATATTTTGATAAAGTCTCAGATCACCAAAAATTGTATTTAAAACTATCGCACCAACATATCCAATAAGCCGTTCACTATATACCTTTTACTTAAGGGGAAAACTGGAATTTTTGGTGGTGAATTTTCTTTGTATCGCAATACTATTAAATACGAAGACAGGAAATGAATGATCTTCTGATTTTCCTCTTTGTGCAACGCGCCGTTTCTGCTTCTTGCATGTGATGAAAGCTTAATAAATTACGCTGGTGTAACAGAGGCTTGCTGTATTCATTGTGTTTTGCCTGTTTTATTATTCAAATCCCAAGCTTCTGCAGCCGTCTGATAGGATTAAGATAAGTGCTGTAAGTCCCGCCCCACAATTCTAAACAATACGACTTGTCGTTACTGGTGATAAATGCAAAATATATGATGCGTAAAATGTTAGTGCCAAAGCAATCGCGAGCTTGTAAACCGGCGTAACAACCGGATGATAGCTTAGAGCTGACAGCAGTAGTTTGTTTCTTGCAATGTAAGTTGTAAAATGTGATACTTAGCTATGTGAAGGACTTAGTATGCAAAAGTGCATTATCGTAGTAACCGCTGTAATTACAGCGTAGTCCAGGGCTTTTTTTGGTGGCTGAAATGCCATGTATTTAGTTTTCTTAGTATTAATAATGAATTTGTTTATATGTGATGATAATATGCTATTTTAGCTAATTCCATGTCCAATACATATTGCAATTACATCTCTTTTTCAGCACTGAATATAATGGCAGATGGCAGCGTCGCAGCGCAAATCAGCATTTGAGGACTAAACACCTCACGAAAGTCGTTAACATAAACAATAACGTGAAAAGCAAGGGCCTAACCACTGACCCCTGTCGCAAACCTGTTAGTGCGCTTTGTAGGGGAGAGGTTCTGTTGCTAATGGATACTATTTGCTGGCGCCTAGCCCAGTGTCCTTCAGGACCCCTACTATGGGAAATAAAGTTTTACCACCACCACCATCGGTAAAGAAACTATGGAATAAATGAAAGGTTTGCCCCGCAAGTCTTATTTATATAGTTTATTAAACATAATATCATTGCCAAATCTATCAAAGCCTTTCTGTGGGTCCAAGAATACCGCTGCAATAAGTTTATTATTATGCAAGACGGTATACAATAATTTGGCGCAAATCTGCGAACTTAGATATCCGAAGTTGAACGTCACGACCTGGTGCGTTACATGATATTAGCAAGAACTGCATGGTGCACTGATGAAAGGACATCTTGAGTGCGTGAGTGACGCCACTGTGCGGTGATGGATATTGAACTTGCCATTCGGTGACGAGAAAAACGTTGTGACTGCAGTCAACACAGCCTACGACGAGCCCAGGGATTCAGCGTGTTGTTCAAGGTGGCAAACAAAGATGGAACCCTAAGGTTGTCTACGTACGGACGGCTCAACAAACTCTCCAAAAAACGACGTTTATCCTGTGCCACTGGTTGCTGATTTTCTGGAGCGGCAGCGCCTTCGCCTGAATTACACAGCGGCTATTGGTAAATCGAGGTGGACGAACGCGACCAGGGGAAGACTGAGTTTTTTAAGCTCGTGCGATCTTTTAGAGGATGATAGACTTCGTGCTCGTGTACCTCCTGCCTCGTGCATCTGGATTATTTTTCATTTTCTCCGACAGATTCGAAAAGCACCTGAGAGCACCTCGTTCAGCCGGTCGTTCCGTGAAGCCGAAAAGTGTCACTTCACTTTGCAACAGTTGAAACTTGCGGTCCAAATGATGACCG
Source organism: Amblyomma mixtum (assembly GCF_055824585.1). Lineage (NCBI taxonomy): Eukaryota > Metazoa > Arthropoda > Arachnida > Ixodida > Ixodidae > Amblyomma > Amblyomma mixtum. Next base: position 77,627,414 of record NC_143019.1, on the reverse strand, counting down.
CTCAGTGGGTTAGCTAGGACCCCGATGAGACAGCCGCCATCGCTGTTTTTCCCATCCCACCCCTTCAGCTAAGTGCGCGCTGCTGTCTGTGACTGCACCTATTACGGAATTTTATGAAGAGCTTCTTCCCGATATTCAGCTCCTAAACAGCCTCGCGAAAGATGCAGCAGAGTTCTTGAGGGGCTAGGAGGAACAATAGACCTTCTACGATCTCCGACCTCGTCTCAAGAGTACACCCATATTTGAACGTTTCGAAGAGTCAGCCTACACAAGCAATGCCGTGCTCGGTGCAGTCCTTGGGGAGTGGTAGGACTGTCTGGAACGCCGAATCGCATGTGCAAGTCGCACCTTGTCACGATCCGAGACCCTCCGCCACTTAATGCCTAGCCATTGTGGGGGCAGTTAAGAAATTTTAGCAGCATTTGTATAGCCGCCGTTTCCAAGCCATCAGCTGCTACACCTCGTTATATTGGCTGGCGAACATCAAAATTTCTCAGGGTGGCTTGCGTGCTGGAGCTTTCGACTGCAAGAAATCGATGTCTCCTTCGTGTAGAAGTCAGTGAACCATCAGGAATGCCGAATGTATGTCTCGTGCTGCTATCCTGAACAACCGAGCTGTGTCCGAAGGCTAATATGTTTTCTTGGCGCTATCTGTAAGTCTATTCTCACTCAACAACAAAGAGACGACAGTGTACTCCGCCCCCTACGAGAGTATCTTGAAGGGAGCTTTTAGTCTGCCCTCCGAGTCTTCTTGCACGCAGTCTCGTTATGTTTACAATACGGCGTCCAGTAGAACTACGGCCTGACGGAAGCTGTCTATCTGCTCGACGTACCTACACCCTTTCGCGAATATGACCTGCAGGCGTCCCATGACGACCCATCTTCTGCTCACCTCTGTTTTTTACCGAACATTGGTACAGATATGCAAAAAATTACTACTGGCACAATCTAGCAGCAGTAGTCAAGCGTTACGTCCGAACTTGCCGCGAGCGCCAACGTCTCAAAGCGCCGCCTACTAAGCCAACAGAATTACTGCATGGACTCGGCCCATTTCTGTAATCCTCGCTGGTTAGCCATTAACTGTCCTTGCCACTCACTGGCTTAGCCGATGCTATGAGACCAAAGCTCATAGACCAAGGCTCAAGGTGCCGCTGCTGAAATTGCGAGCATCGTAATTCAAAATATTGTGCTTCGTCACGGTGTACCCACGATTGTTTCAACTGACAAGGGAACAGGGTTCACCTCGCCAACTGCAAAGGAGGTTATGCCACTAAGCGGCAGATATCACAGCAAAAAACCGCTTACAACTCTCAAACGGACTCACCCAACTGCTCAACAAGATGACTGCCGATAGGATTTCGATGTATGTCGACGCGGGCCATCAGAACAGAGGCGCAGTAATACCATAGGCCACCTTCGCGTGTCACACTGAGTTCCAAGAAAGGACGCGCTTCATTCTATTTCGTCAAGTGCATGATCGCGAAGCCAGCACCATGCTGGACGCAATTCTGCTTCAAGATAGCGCTAGCTCCCCTGTTGCGGGTGCTCGCCGAGGTTGCCCGCTAATTTGCCCGTCAGCGAATCCGCCTCCAGTGAGCAAACGATGCTCACAGCTATAACCACCGCCACAGGGAAGTAAGTTACCAGCGTAAGGAACAAATCTGAGTGTATAGCCCAATCTTCATGCGAGAGTGCTTTGAAAGGCTTCATAGCCGGTACTTTGCCAATACGGGATGCTCCTCCAACTCAGTGAGGTAAACTGCGAAGTTCTCCCCCAAGGAACTGTTCGCTCCTGTATACAGCCTACCTCAGAAGTTGTCTACGTCATCAGGGAGACGCCGTTGGCACCCGTTAGCCCCTCAAGCGTGTCTACACCAGACGGCAGAAACTTACGACATCCTTTCTCGTTCTGTTTAACATTTCTCTGACTCTAATCGCGCCACCGAGTCAGTGCCCTTCTTAGGAAGAGATGCCACACTACTATCCATCTTGGGGCGTCGTAAAGCGGCCTAACACTATAATATCCACTTGGCAAGCTATGGGCAAGCTAGCGGGCCAGCAAGTTGTCGTCTTCCCTGTTCGAGCTCCCTGCTGCGTGGCGTGTCGAGCACGTCTAAGTAAACCTTCTCTGCGTACTTCCACCGTTCGGCGATTACATTATGCGACGCATTCGTGCATCACCTGATTGATATGGTGCATACGGTCAGTGGTCAAGTAGCCTCTAAGGGGAGACGCGCCAAATAAAATGGCCAGAAGAGATTTCTCGATTCCTGCATATGTATTTATTCTTCAACCCTATGGCCTTCACCTATCTCGTGAAAAAAAGGTATAGCAAAATATGCATAACAAAGGTAGAAAATGACTATTTTTAATCAAGGTTACAGCGATCATCATCATCCTGGCCCCGCACCCTTTGCTCTGCGAATGTGGCCTTAGAACGCTGAATTCTGGCAAGCATTGAACACATAGAGAATGTGAGCACCTCCCACCCTTGGCTTCTCTGCAGGCAAGGCGTCGCCGCGCCCGCGCCCGTCGTCAAGTGCAGTAATTGTAGCCTCGCGGCCCATCGCGAAATGCACGGATTTCTGATGACGGAGTAGCGCCATCTTACTATGGCAATGATGAGGACAGGTCACAAGATAAGAACATTTGCTTGTTTCTATGTAGCATCCTCTGAACAAAGGCATGCGAAGCGATAAACTGGGCAAACGATGAAATAAAATTTACAGTTTATTTTCACAGGCTTTCCTTTTTTCACGATTGCTATCACTCAACCTCAGGCGTTTCGTAACAAATGGCAGTAGAATGAGTACAACGATGCATGTTTTCGTGTTTTCTCATTTTTTTTCTAGGAATTAATTCATGGTGAATAAATCTGACGCTGTCATGATGTTTGTTGCAAGAGACATGCGTTAGTGAACTTTTCTTGACTTTGAAATGACGACTACATGGCGGTCAGTGACATTGCAAAGAGCATTTGCTTTCGTTCTGCGTGCACTTTACGGAACGAATGCATTTACTACTCCCTCCCCCCCTTTTTTTTTTGCAAAGACGTCACTGCTTCATCTCCCACCTATGAACTTTATAATACTGAACGTCATATGCAGTCTTATCAAAAGGTTGTCGTGTATGTGTTGGCAGAACAGCCTAGAAAACATTTTTTCCATGCACACCCAGTCGCGTGTCAGTTTAAAGTTATGGGACACATCTAGTTAGCTGTTTCAGGGCTAAAACTAGAGAGAGACCGTAAAAGAAAAAAGCGCACTGAAAATTCAGCACGTTACAGTAGCGCTCCTTTCACGCCAGCGATCCATTATTCCACTATGCATGCTAGGGAACACTGCCTGCTCTTCATATTTCCCGACCACGAGGCGCTAAACTACCGAGGGCAGTAAGTGAGACAGATGTAGGCATTTGTCCTGCAGCTGCCTTAGGGATACAGCTGATTATAAGTTACGACAGATTTTCTGATGGTAACGGGGGAGGGGAAGTCAACCGAAGTAAAGTATTTAACTGCCTCACATATAGTTACCAATGTTGACCGCTGACACGGGGTCGATAAAGCCGTTGAATCTCATCTGTTGCAGGCAAGACAGAGAGTGGGAAATAAATGTGTGTGGTGGCCGGTGGGCAACTAATGATCTGTGCTCTCGACGAGTGGCGCAAGGTACAGATAATTTCTTGCGATGTTCTTATGATGTGTTCTGCTCTGTAGAAGTTCTGGTTATGGATGTGGCTATACATTTCTTGTTTTGAGGAGTCACATGATATATCCCCTCGTGTTTTAAGTTGGCTCGGCTAGAATAGGGCGAGCGGTATTGGTGAGCCGCAACAAGAAATTTACTCTCGTGTTCTGGCATAGCTGCATGATTACATTTTGATCTGAGTGAATGAAGTTATGCACATTATGATGCATAGATAAATCATCTGCGGATAAAGTGCCCTTGTAGTCTTGATCACATTTCTTTTCTCTCAGCCACGGCTTCGTATTCCTTTAGATTTAATCATGTCCTCCTGTTCGTACTGTCCAAAGACTTCTTTTAATGTGACACACCTCATGCTTTTCCGCAGCACTTACCACGTGTTCCTTTCAGTAAATGTCAACCTTTCCTGCCTCCTAAAAGTTTTCCAATAGTCTTAATGCTCCCATCAGGGTAATATATATTTCAATGACGGTTGAAATAAATGTGAGTCCTAAAAAATAACCTTAAGCCAGGAATGACACGTTGCTGAATACCTCGAGAAAGTATGTTGTTGGAGAGTGCAGTTTCGACGCGTCAGAAAGCATTTCGAGCTGCAAAAATTAATGCCTCGGGTCGCGATTGACGCATGTGTGAATACTTTGGTAAATACTGGTCTAAGGATAGTTCACATGCGGCACCGCTAAGAACCAGGAATTTTTTAAAGAATACTCTTAGAAAAACTTGATACGCTGCTGCTCTGTAGAAAAATGCTGCACTTCAGAAAAAAAAATTTCTAAAAGGCAGAAACTGGAGAGAGGTCAGTGCATGGAGTGTAGATAGCAAGGTTCTTCTTCTCTCTCTCCTGTTTTTACAAACGAAAGTCCTTAACATAACACGGATATTCAAAGGTGAAGTATTCTGTGAACATTCCCAAAGAAGCTCTGCGTAGGCATAGTGTTTTTCAATATTTGTCGTTGAACTCACTTAACCTACACGGTTATTTCATTATGCGTTATCCAGCTAGCACATTCAGACTGGAAAAAAGGGCTCAGATTCCTTTTTGCTTGAACCTGAAGTGCAACGGCACATGACATGGCTGTCCAGCTACATCCATCTGCGTCACTGCGCGCTTGCTAGCACGCTGATCTTAACAGCCCCCAGAGAGGCTGTTAGAAAAACTTTTACAGTTGCCACCACTGACTCTGGCGGATGCGCTCCTCTGGGGTGCAGTCAAAAGTTGAGGCTTCACACATCCCTCGGGTTTTTTAGCTTTGCTAGCGAAATAGTGTTTTCGCATTAAAAATGGAAAGGGAAACTCACCGGTAACAAGCAGACGAGATCAAGCTGAAGACATGCGATGTTAAAAATTGGCTGTGGTTTAGCTCTGGTTGAACCTGGAGGATTTCGAAAGCAACATCTGCCCGTAACCATATATCGTTGTGTGAGCCACATTGCCCACAGCAAAATACCCGAATGCGCTTCGTGACAGCCTGAATGCTTGTGGTTACGCTCCATGAACCTAGTCAAATCTTTTCAATTAGACGGAGTTTTGTAAGAAGACATTTCAATCTACATCGTACTCCTACTTAGCACTGGCCTACTTTAGCACTGGTCCTTTAAAGCGTAGGCTCAAAGAAATTGTAATTTATCCAAATCCTAGGCTTCCGGTTCTACAGGAGGCTTTCCCATGCAGGTTTCTTGCCGCGGCATGTTTTTCCATATTCTTCATTCCACTACCGCAAAGAATTTTGCCTATTGAAATTTTGAGCACCTTCAGCAGATAGAACTCAGGGGCAGCTAACAAAGAAATTAGAACCTATTGTGCGCGCTCCACTTCGTCCGACACTACGTTTTTAATTGGGACTCAGCTTTCAGATGGCAGGAAATATGAAAAAATCGGCTCTTCTATAATTCGAAGCGTCTGCTTGTCTTAATAGACGATATGCGAAATGCGCAGCGCCATCTCTCGGCGCTCCGAGAACTAAGTCCTCCATGTTGGTTCGGTACAGAAAACCAAACCACGGCCCAGCGTTTTGTTAAAACGGCTGCGCTTCGTTTGAAACGGGAACGCCGATGCACTCTTGCGCTACGCTGCCCACTATGCAAAGACACTACGGTGAGTGCCAGAACCAGGTGCGTTCCAACTTTTCATTTTTCTATTTTTTTTTTTACTCTGTCCCAACATTCGCCAAATGCCATGCGATTGAGGTGTCATGTATCAGCACGCCGATCAGTGCACAGGTGTCGCTTTCTGCGCTGATATTTCAGAACGCTTTCTGGGTGATTTGCGTTTTGAATTCAGATAGGGACCACCGCCATTGTTGTCTCTGATCAAAATTAGAAAAGCCGATTTCGTGCATTTATGAACTCTCTCATAGCGCATAGTCGGTCGGACGAGAATTATGCAAAGTTTTAGCGGCCTCCGCCTGTGTTCCTCGAGCCTGTGTTCCATTCGCGAGAAAGCGCATTCATTAATGTGCAGGCAAATCGTGGCCATGGGCACTCAGTGCGCTCCATCTACATTCCTCGATAGTTTGTGCCGTGGCGAACTAAGTGCACTCGAAGAACCACACGCCGATTACTGCTTAGCTTGCAACGTGTTCAGTTACCTTTTCCCCTGTTCAGTTAGTTATAGAGGGCTAGCAACCTCTCTGGATAATGCAGTTGTTGCAGGATCCCACACACTCTTTTCTTATAATGTTGTGCGATCGCGCCCGCATGTATCTTATGCGCGTTTATTCATCTTTGTGCAGCAATACACCCTACCCCCACGTATAAAAACTCAGGTGCAAGTACTTTACTTTTTGAGGATCCCTACATTCGATATCTGCGGCGATGAAAGTCTGTGAAAAAAAAAAGGGATAATGTTGCTACTTTATTGTGAAGGAGGGACGCCTTTCCAAACTAGCAAGTACGCGCGACAGTGTTCTAAAAACGCTTCCCGCCGTCTTATTTTATTATCGTTGTGTCAAGCTCCAGTAGCTTGCTCCGCAAGAAAGCCATATGTCCAGGTTTGGGAGCAAGCAAATTAAGTGTCAGAACCAACCGAACATGCAAATTTCACCCCTGCACACACAGCTTGACCAGCGTATCGAGTCCGTGCATGCACCTATACAGCTATATCATCGTTCTCTAATAAAGCCGCCCCGGTGCATCAGTGGCTATGGCGCTCGGCTGCTGGCCCGAAAGACGCGGGTTCGATCCCGGCCGCGGCGGCAGCATTTCAATGGGGGTGAGATTGTAGAGGCCCGTGTGCTGTGGGATGTCAGTGCACGTTGAAGAACTGGTCGAAATTTCCGGAGCCCTTTAATATGGCTCCCTTATAGTCTCAGTCGCTTTGGCACATTAAACCCATAAACCAAACCATATAATCAAGCGCGCATTTCATAGCAGCGGGCAATAAAGATCCGTGCTACCGTCAGTGCTGTTATTTAAACAGGGTGCAAGATTGCGATTTCCTCTTTGCGCAACTTTTTTCCTGGCTTTTCTCGCAACGTATTGATGCAAAATATGGATATCGTTCGATTCAATATCTCAAGTACGAAATCTAAAAAAAGACTGCTTCTTTCATAACAATATTTTATTTTATTTATTTGTACCTCCGAGGCCCTGAAGAGCACTGGGTGAGGGGGGCATATCGAAAAAGGAATATGCGGAAATAATAAGACATAATAACTGTACAACGGACGCGGTACAAGGCAAATACACAATAGGAACACGAAGTTGGTAGAAAACGGAGTTAAAATATAACCGTGCCTACTTTCCTTTTCTTAATATCGACTGATAACATCGCAATACTCGCGCCAACTGCGTCTTAAGCAAGACGCGGTTTCAACGAATTGTGGCGAAAATCAACCGGCGCCGGGTTCTGAAACGGTGACGTTGAAACCCGCGGATGTGCATTACACATTGTAGCAAAGAAATGGCATTACACAGCTGGTCGAGGGTCTTGTGTGATTATACTGCAATGCACGAAGCTCCTGTCATCGGCGCGAACGAAAATTAGTACTGTCACAGTATGTCAACACATGTCCGCACTCAGCGCAAAATAACCGCCCGCTACCCTACCAGATGAATTCGTGTCCAGCTGAAAATAAAATAGCCACGATAATGCGCGTTGCTTGAACCGGTACTTTAATGCGCGCATTGAAACGACTACGGCACAGGGTTCGACTGTCGAACGCACTTTCGAGTGCCGATTATTGCGATCATCAGCGCCAGACTTCAAGCGAAGCGCAGGACGCGGCAGGAGTAAGCTGGCGCCTACTGAAAACACCTACATTTGGTAAAAGATGAGCAGTGCAAGCAGCGCAGCAGCTGAAGCTCGCCTTTTGAAATTTCACTCGCAAGATTCATGACAGCTATACCGGTGTCAGGAAAGTACGCACAGAAAACGATGCACCAGCTCGACGAGCGTGACCGGACCAAAATGGAAACCAGAAGCTGTGGGCACGGTGTTGCCAGACCACCAAGCAATTTCGCATATCGTCGATTGTTTTCCTTTTTATGCGAAGCATACTACTTTAGCTACCACTTCAGCCCTTCACCGTGGTTATGCGCCTCCAAATCACGTGATACATGACGTCACACCACGTGATACGATGACGTCACGACAGTAGAGAAACGGGGGCCCACCTCGCGCCGTCGCTGTTGTTGTGCGCCTCCAAATCACGTGATACATGACGTCACACCACGTGACACGATGATGTCACGACAGTGGAGAAACGGGGGCCCACCACGCGCCGTCGCTGTGGTTGTGCGCCTCCAAATCACGTGACACGATGATGCCACACCACGTGACACGATGACGTCACGACAGTGGAGAAACGGGGGCCCACCACGCGCGGTCGCTGTGGTTGTGCGCCTCCAAATCACGTGACACGATGATGCCACACCACGTGACACGATGACGTCACAGCAGTGGAGAAACGGGGGCCCACCTCGCGCCGTCGCTGTGGTATTGCGCCTCCAAATTACGCGACACGATGATGCTTCGCATTCTCCAGGCTTAACCAAGTTAAGCCTCAGCCATTTTTTTTTAGTTAATGAAATCTACCATTAGGAAACGTACCGGGCGGCGTAATTTTTACCTAAGTGGAAAGCTTGTTTCTTCGTCATCAGAAATGGAGCCTCATTTTGGTTCCACACGCAGAGGTAACCACAACTCAAAGTGCTTCTTAAGCTGTTGACACAGTCGATGTTGTCAAGCTGAACTAAATGTCACTAACACAATAGCGCGCATGGCCGGCGTAAGATTTCCTTTTCCATTCTAGCAGTATGTGGGTGTCACCTCACTACCATCGGTTCTGATGGATGCGCGGTATCAACATTTTCTCATCTCTATCTTTCTGAGAATTGACGTCATCAGGCGAGTGGTCGTTGCTCCAAAGGAATAGCAAGGCATAACTCAGGCGCAGCTGTCACTTAGCGGCCTTCGCCACAAGCACTGCAGCTGTCGTCGACTTGCACTTTGGCATTACGCCTGAACTACCAGCAGTTGTCGCATTAAAGAAGTTCGGAACGCAAGAGGTCTACACGGTATACTACTGTCAAAATTTTTCGTCCAAAATGTGCGGAACATCTAGCAATAGTTGTTATAACTGAACCCGCCACAAAACACATACCTTCAACGTCCACTCGGCTGCTGAACCAAAATACACGGGTTCAATCCCGGCCGCGCCGGTCGAATTTCTATGGAGGTTAAATTCTAGAAGCCCTTGTTCTGTGCGATCTCAGTGCACGATAAAGAACCACAGGTGGTCGAAATTTCTGGAGCCCTTCACTACGGCGTTTCTTATAGTCTAACTCGTTTTGGAACTTAGATGCCATAAACCATAAACCATACCCTTCGGTTCAGTGCGGTTCAGTGAACGTACCCCAGTTCACGCATCTTGCAGTTACTCCTACACTTACTCGGGCAGAGGGTGGATCCACTGCACATGTATAATGCCTTTACAGCATGAGAACCGTAATCCCTTGCCATATAATTACAGTGAAAATCACGCTGCATTCGCACAAAATTGCTTCGTCGAATAACTAAGTGCCAGTTGTAAAGTGGTACTGTACCTGAAGATCACAACGTATAGCACTGCACACCACGCATTTGATGAGAACCCCTGTAATGGCACATCAACCTGCGTATGTTTCTAGCTTGGAGGCACACATGAATGAAGCAGCAGTAATATAAACACTCTTTATCACCACCAGAGCAATGCGTTGTCCTATGCAGTAAATTGCTTTAGGGAATATGTGGAGCAAAGTACGGGCATCAAGTTAGCGTAAGCTGCACCGTTTGTTTTATATCTGCCCTTATGAATCTAAAGAGATTCGGAAAAGCTGATCGTTGCCATTTGGTGCATGCAGCTCAATCATTGCAATTTGGTTGGAACATATTGAATGGGGGCGTTTAAACGCCGGTGCTGCAATCTGGTCTATTAATAGCACTGTAGTGGAGGGCTCCGAGTTAATATTTCCGCGTCCTGCGTTTCATGCACTGGGAAGTAAGCGCAGATTTCAAAAGTGCTTCAATTCACTTGAACCAGTATGCAGCGTCCGGTCTGAGCTAAACTAATGAGCCCCAGAACGCCATCGTCTCAAGTGCGTGAGAAGAGACCTATAAAAAATGGGCAAAATTTTTGCGCTACTAGTTGGCATTCTAAACCCGACTATTCTTGCGCTCTTCGTTGCAATGTTTTCTGCTACCAACTTTCACATACTTAGAGCATTCTTCACACACTCTTAAACGAGTATCATGACTGCACCAAATTGGTTAAAAAACACAACCATGGCAGAACTTTTGCTTCAGCAGGTATCCAACTGAAGCCCATAAAGTTTGAAAGTTACCAAAATCGCGGGGACAGTCTCTGAGCAGCTATCATCGTTATGGTCAAGACGGCCATTATTTCGTCCTTGAATAAGAGGCCATAGGCTTAAGAATAAGAATAGCATTGCAGGCATTGGGAAGGGTTAACATAATATTGAACTTCTAGTAGTTAAGGCGCACCTACGCTTAAAAACGTTTTTGGGACTAGAAACATCAGAAACGTTGTGACGTAATTAAACACTATGCAATACACCGCACGCTCTTTATTCTACTTGCTTTACTAAGAAATATTATTTTCTGCTGAGGCATATTGCGGATTTATAGCTCGCCAGCTGCAGGACCCATTCGAAATTACATATTAAGTTCTGCTCCGTAGCGGCAACTCCTGGCAACAGCATGAAATATAGTTTCCTTGTAAATGATCTCCTAGATAAGATGCGTTTTAGAGAGGACTTTAACGGGGTTGCGGGGCTCTTCTCAGTGACTTTAGTACTGGTATCAGTGACGTTAAACCTCGCATGTAAAGCGCTCCCCAATGATGCTCCCGTCGCTGCTTTCAGCTGTGAACACGGACGCTTCTGGTAGGCGCGGCTTGAGAGAAGGCCCAAACTATGAACGATAGGTCCCCGGATAGGTACCGGGGTCGGAAATCAAAGTTAAACTGAGCCACTCATTGTCGCAAGCAAATCAACGCAGGTTTTTACCCTCTCACATCTTCTCGTGGGTCACAGTAAAAACAGTATATGCACGCTCAGTTTATCGCGATACAAGGAATAAGAACGCAGTCGCTGGCTCTTGCGGAGTTCCGTGATTCGTGCGGACGATAGGATTTCTCTGACGATGACATTTTCCGAGTACTCTGAAGAAGACAGAGTAGCATCGCCTAAAGAAAATATCAGACCTATGCGTTGCTCCTTCGCACTGCGGGGCCCCAGAATGAAACCATTCTCGTTGATGAACAAGCGTGACAGCACACGAAGCAACCACGAAGAAAGGGCATAATGTGGCACTGAATTACAACTTATTCTTTATTGTAATTGCAAGACGCTGCTCTGTCTTCAATATTCTGGCATGTACATGTGTACACGTCTGCGTCTCCCAACAAAACCGGAAAAAATCATAGAAAGACAACGGAAACTTGACCATGAGGGGCACATAGGCACAGAAAATCGACCAAAAAGCATAGCTATTAAGACGTAGCTAGGTCATTCAAAATTGGGACAGACAGAAGCACTAATGAAATTCATTTTTGCGAGTGCGGCCCACCGATAATTAGTCTTTTGAGCTTCTTTTCATCTTTGTATATATATTTCCAATTTTAGAACACGGATAGCATGGGCTAGGGAAACGTTCATAAGAACTTGTCTACCCTTTATTAAAATAAGCAAACTACATGATCGGAGAAAATGGCAAGCGAAAAAAGCACGTGAGGATGGTATGCAATCTTAGTAGTGGCGGTCTCCCGTAAGATCTGGCTACTGTTCTCACTAAATGCTTCGATAACACAATTCTCTCTGTAAGCATGCGCACATTTGCTATCTGCGCCTTCTTCGGTGCTCGCAAAAAGTTGTTGCGTCCAGCAAGCGAATATTGCCATCTGCCCTCGCTAGCTCTATAGCTACCAAAAGTAAATTCAGCTACCAGGTCGCGTGCACAATATTTCTTGAAATGGATGTCCTTCAACATGGTACTTAATCGAACGGCTTAACGATACCCAGCAGCACTTACTAATCGTTCGGTAGGTAAAGCACTTCTAAGCAAGCAAGTTTTTATTACATAATTTGCCTGTAACTACATGCGCGAAAAGTGCCAGTTTCGTGTGAGCCGGCTTGTGGATGTATTTCAGAGGTCCAGTACTGTAACTATCAGCAGCGTTTCAAACCATGCAGTAAACCGAATATTAACAAGGAACAGCACTTGGGCTATTTCCAATCTGTATATTGTGGTTTTCAGCATGTATGCTGGGAGGAACATGATGAAAGGGACAAGAGTGGGCATGGGAACAACGCTACAATGCAGCCGACCATTTGTTCCGCTTCTGCCTGTTCCAGATCGTGACCATCTCCAGCACAAGCACCGACGCGACGCCTTATCGGTGTTGCGATGGTTTTCTGCCACACGTGCTGCAGCAAGACAAGCCAGCGCGAAGTGACGTGTGTTCCGCCAATCTTCTGGATACCACGCCAGCGCCAGTTACCGCGGCTCTTCCTGGACTGTTGACCGAAACTGCATCGACATCATCAAGCCCGCTCTACTTAAGCAACAGGCGACGCCCGCAACAGTTTAGTGGGCATGGGAACAACGCTACAATGCAGCCGACCAATTTGTTCCGCTTCTGCCTGTTCCAGATCGTGACCATCTCCAGCACAAGCACCGACGCGACGCCTTATCGGTGTTGCGATGGTTTTCTGCCACACGTGCTGCAGCAAGACAAGCCAGCGCGAAGTGACGTGTGTTCCGCCCATCTTCTGGATACCACGCCGGCGCCAGTTACCGCGGCTCTTCCTGGACTGTTGACCGCAACTGCATCGACATCATCAAGCCCGCTCTACTTAAGCAACAGGCGACACCCGCAACAGTTTAGTGGGCATGGGAACAACGCTACAATGCAGCCGACCAATTTGTTCCGCTTCTGCCTGTTCCAGGTTAGTTACACATCTTCTAAGCGCTCCAGTAATGCATTCCTTGTTGTGTTCCCGTGCCCACAACTGCTTTTGAATCATGTGCATGAGTGTTTCTGCGTAATGAAATTGCTGCTGTGTGGGGATGTCGAGCTGAATCCTGGGCCGAACAAAACTGGTGCCGCGAGGAATGCCCAGTCGGTTCAAGACGCTCCGGACAGCGGAAGCGAAGCGGTTTTAGCATTGCTTCATGACCTTAGGGACCGTTCTGCTAAAATTGAGGAAGGACAGGAGCGTATATTCAGTTCCTTGCAAGACCTCACAGCCAATCAGAAAGAATTGAGCGGACAGATTGCAGACCTTTCGATACGCCTTAATTCGGTTGAAGATAAACTGGAGCTTCTAGATGAAGTTCGTGAAGATTTGGCGACGGTGAAAGAAAATGCTGAAAGGGCACTGGACGAAAATGAGAACCTTAAAATCCGTTTAAACGATTTAGAGGATAGGTCTCGAAGGGAAAATCTGGTGTTTTTCAATGTTCCAGACGTATCGACTGAATCATGGGCTGAATCTGAGAAAAAGGTACGGGAAATTATTGAAGACGAAATGACTGTAACCTTAGCTGAAATGGACATTGAGCGTGCCCATAGAATTGTTACGGCTGGACCAGAGAAAACTCGACCAATACTGGTCAAATTTTCGCATCACAAAATCAGGGAGAGAGTTTTCGGTGCAAAGACAAAATTGAAGGATTCAGCCGTCTCGATTAGCGAAGATTTTTCTAAGGCCACCAGGCATGCGCGGAAGAAACTTGTTCAATTCGCAAAGCAAACTGAGCCCGAAGAATCATTTAGCCTCCGCTACAACAAGCTTATTCTTAAGAAAAGATGTTACGTGTACTGCCCTATAACTGATAGTGTCCGGGAAAACAATTCAACACGTGTTGTAACCAACTCAAGCCCTTCAAGCCATTCTTCTCCAAGATAACTAGATAAGGATCAGCATCGACCTGCGCAAACACTTAGAAACATTTCTATCCTTTTCACTAATATACGCAGTGTTTTTTGTCATCGTGACAGCTTATCCTGCACCGCCGATACCATGGGGGCTGATATTATCGTACTAACAGAGACTTGTCTCAATGAATCCGTGCGCAATAGCGAAGTATTTTCCTCACAAAAGTGTTACCATATATTTCGTTGTGACCGCCCTTCTGGCCGCGGCGGCGGCACTTTAATCGCTGTATCTGAGGATATAGAATGCTTTGAAGTTAACCTTGATACTACTCTGGAGTTCATTTGTGTCCAGATCAAAATTAACAACAAAGCTCTCCTCTTTTGTGCATGTTACCGTCCACCATCTACTGCCGTTGGCTTCTGTAATGACCTCCATGACATTCTTAACAGAATTCAAACAAGGTTTCCTAATCGGCCTATTTTTCTTTTTGGTGACTTTAACTTTCCTGCCATTAATTGGTCAGACACTCATTTAGGCAACGATGGATCATCAGAATCAACAAGTTTTTCAGCACTTTGCTCCACCTTTTCATTAACACAGGTAGTCACACAACCTACAAGGGTGACATCTACAAGCTCAAGCATATTAGACCTTTTGCTAACTAGTTCTCCAGACCTTGTTTCCGACGTAAGCTACTTGCCAGGTTTAAGCGATCATTGCCTACTCCTTATCGAATTAATCTTGCCGTCTAACAAATCGCGAAATAAAACAAACCATTTACGACTATGCTAAGGCAAATTTTACGTCAATTAATGATGGCCTGAAGCTATTTTTTGATGACTTTCTCATAAAGTCTGACCAAAGGTCTGTTAATGAAAATTGGTGTTTATTTAAGAACAAACTACATGAGCTAACTGAATTGCATGTTCCTCGAAGAATCATCACTACTAATGGCAGGTCACCATGGTTCCCCCGGTCATTAAAACGCCTTGGTAACAAAAAAAGACGGTTATATTCCAAGGCAAAGTCATCGGGAAAACCTCAACATTGGACAGCACTCAGAGGTGTGGTTGAGGAGTACAAAAATGCGTTAAAAATAGCCAAGGAGCGATATTTTAACGTTACTCTGCCATCACTTTTACTAACTGATCCAAAAAAGTTCTGAAACGCTGTCAACGGTTCAGATCAGCCATCAGTATCTCTTCTCGATGCACAATCAAATCCCATCCCTATTAGCGACAGTGCTAATGTACTTAATGAAACTTTTGCTAAGGCATTTTATCTCTCCTCAAGCACATCACTACCGGATTATAATGGTCACATCACATTCCCAATGGAACCCATTCATTTTGATTTTGAAGGCATCATAACTATCATAGATCACATGAAACTATCCTCTTCTTGCGGTCCAGATAATATCAGCAGTAAAATTCTGAAAAACACTAAAGTATATTCTGCTATAATACTGTCAAAAATTATTTCAGCAATCCCTACAAGACGGTGAACTCCCAGATGACTGGAAATTGGGTAAGGTGGTTCCACTCCACAAATCAGGCGACAAACACCTTTCACTCAACTATCGACCAATATCATTAACCAGCATTCCTTGCAAGATAATGGAGCATGTCATCCTGTCTCACCTAGCTAACTTTCTTGAGTCATCTTCGTTCTTCAACTGTGCACTACATGGTTTTAGAAAATACTTCTCTTGCGAAACACAATTAATAAGTCTTACGAGCAATATTAACTTCATACTTGATCATGGCAATGAGGCTGACTGTATTTATTTAGACTTTCGCAAAGCATTTGACACAGTGTCGCACAACTTACTTCTTTACAAACTAAGTAAACTTAATATTGACCATAATGTACTAAGGTGGATTGAGTGCTTTTTGTCTAACCGATTGCAGTATGTACACGCTAATGGCTTTAACTCGTCATCCATTCCTGTGACCTCCGGCGTCCCACAAGGTTCTGTCATAGGTCCTTTGCTGTTCCTTGTATATATTAATGACCTGCCTAACAATGTAACATCTTCAGTAGGACTCTTTGCGGACGATTGTGTCGTTTACCGCGAAATAAAAAATACGAATGACGTTGAATTACTTCAGGCAGACCTAACCACTATCTCTAACTGGTGTTCACAATGGCAAATGACTCTTAATACGACTAAATGCAAAGTAATGCGCTTTTCCCGTCGCGAAAATTCAAGTCCCGTTGCCTACACTATTTCTTCTTCCTTGCTAACACCCGTGGAATCTTATAAATATCTCGGCGTCATTCTAACATCAGATCTAACTTGGAAAGCACACGTCAGCTCTATCATAGCTTCCGCTAACCGCATGCTTGGATACCTTAAGCGCAATTTTTACTTAGCACCAAGCCCTGTCAAGCTTCTTCTGTATAAGTCACTTGTGCGCTCAAAATTAGAATACGCTAACTCTGTATGGGACCCTTTCAGTAACACACTCATCGACGCCCTAGAAGCTGTGCAGAATAGAGCAGCGCGTTTCATTGTGCGCAACTATGATCGTGCTTCCAGTGTCACAGAAATAAAAAATAGTTTATTGCTAACCCCTCTTGCTCTGCGCAGAAAAGTGTCCCGTCTGTGTCTGTTTTTTAAAATTTACAGCATGAACTCTACTCTGAAAGAAGCATTGATCACATTACCAACATATGTTTCATCCCGCATCGATCACTCACGGAAAGTTGGCGTTCCTCGTTGCCGGACAACATCCTGCATAAATTCCTTTATCCCAAAAACATCGTCGGAGTGGAACCACCTACCACCACATATTGTAGCTGCAAAGGACCTTGATGAGTTTAGGGCACTGTTGTCATTACAATATGGTTTACCATAGCCTCAGTTGGTTCACTTCGTTTTGTATATTGTGTATTTAGCCCTGTTCCTTTTTTTTCGCATGCACTTTGTTCTCTTAAAAGCCTTCTGCCATCGTACCCGTTCAATGTTTCTACGAAGGGTGATGTTCTAGTTCATATCTTTGTGTTTCCATGAAATGTTTTTTGACTTTTTGTGAATTTATTCGTTTTGGTGTTGGTATTCCTAATCATTGTATTGTTTCGCTTTTTTGAATCATGTATTTTCTTGCAGCTAGTTTTTTATTTTTGCAATCATGCATATCATTTTTTCTAGGCATGCCTATGTATGCGTTAACCCCTTTTTGTAACAGTTTCATTTTATATCTATGTACCACTCCCCTCAATAATGCCCTGTGGGTCATGAGGGTATCAGAAATAAATAAATAAATAAATAAATAAATAAACGGAAGCACACATAGATTTTTATTAGCACCCAAGAACCACCCTGCTGAAAAAATTGTATGATGCAATAAACTCATACAGTTTATCATAAAAATATGATAGACGTATAATACAAATCATACAAAATTACCATAAAATGTCATACATTTCTGTAAAATCATACAGTCATCATCGAGATGTCATAGAATATCATACAAATTGTATGATATATCATTCAGATTGTATGATGTTCTATGATGAAGCCTCTATGAGGCTATTGCATCATATAGCTTTTTTCAGCAGGGCAATTTGTAGACATTACTCCGACTGCTTCTTTCTTGTTAGTGTAACTGGGAAGAATTATTTTGTCGCTTCTTTCACGGATGGATTGAATGTACATAGGGAAGCAATGAAGCAAGACTTAATTGCCAGTCAATTATTTTCTGCTCTCTTTCAATACCACTGAGTAACAGAACATTCTAAAATACCCTTCAATAGAGAACTACTGCAGTGCCAAATACATCTTGTTTTTCGAGTTGAGCACCAGATATTTTGTGCTGTTTGCTTTTACTTGAGATGAGACATCAGGCTGCAATTTTAGAGCATACAATCTAGCACAAGATCACGATAAAAAGTCTTTCTGCACTGTCGACAAAGCAGGACCGGTGACGTTAACAGAAGCGATGTTCACCATGTGTATGCATTGTATAGCATTAGGTAGGCGTTTACGACACTGCTTTTAAAATTCGCAGGTCATTGTTCTAATCTAGAAATAAAAACCCTGCATTGGTTCAGACAAAGCGCTCCCGCTATTCCGGCGAGGAGCTAGAGAAAATTTTCTAAAATGAAATTAGCCTGAAACACTGGTTTTATTGTTTCCTTCGGCATGCAAGAAAAATGTTCAGAGATTCATTTATTTATTTTTAAAGCAAGAAGCTATAGATTCTCGAAAATACCGAAGACAGAAGCGAGACTTGGATGCGAATGCCTATTTCCAAAGCTTCTGCCCAGTTCATCAATGCATTGGGCAGTATGCCTTGAAGCTGGAAAACTACAGTTCATTTTGCGTTTATTTTGTCGTTCTTATACACTGCGGCGAATCTGAGCCGCTTCTACGAACAGTGCTGCATAGAAGCTAGTTGGCAAAAGCCGTCGCTGCCCCCGTGACATGCTAGCTGAAATGAGGCACATATTTTGTTTGGGTGGGGTCCACGGTTGATTTTTGTCGACATTGTGGGTTGCAGTGACTCTCAAACTGCTGTCTTATCATCTGGACATATTTCAGAGAACGAATAATTCCCGAGCAACCAGCCCAGAACATTGTTAGCAGAGTCTCGGTCAGTCTCGTTGGAAGGTGTTAGTCGACTAAGCGGTCGTTTAGCGAAATGGCATTGCGGTTGCCCACACCGTCGCATATAGAAAGTGTTGACATCATTTTCGCAGGATGTGATACCACACGCACATCGAAAGATTCGCTGGGCCGTTTCGCTTACTGAGACGCCCAACTACAGGATCGAATATTCTTTTGATAACAGAAAAAGAAGCTGCAGAAGGCATAACTTTGATTCATTTAGGTGTAATTGCCATACACCAGGAATACGCTTTAGCTACTCTAAAATTTCTATTTTTTTTCTTTTGCAGGAAGCATATCATTTTAAGTTTTGCACAAATATTCTCTGAAAAAGCTTATTTTCTGAACTTCTCGGAGGTGGAGTGACTATGGCAATAACTGTACTGGAACTGAAGCGCATTGTTAAATTAAGCGCCCGATTTCATGTTCAGTGCAAGCGAGTGTGCATAATGCGGGTTGAGAGGGTCCCTCGACCATATAATCTGATAATGCTCCAATTCTCCTTGGAAGGCTCTAAATAGCGATTCTAAATTATCCTGGGTGACCCTGCTGTGTAGTTCGAACCCTGGGCTTCAGCTCCGCCACGTCCGACTGGCTGAAGAGGCCACCGCAACACAATACTTGCCGGCCAGCATTTAAAGCGGTGCCTCCCCGGCCCCCAGTGCCGAGGGGGGGGGGGGGGGTGGAAGAAGGGGGGGAAGTGGAATGCCGTTTATTTTGCAATATAAAAGTTCCTTCCCCCTCCTGCTCTTTTCTTAGATACGGCCGTCGATAACACGTTCAATGTGCGCTGAAATAAGTGTTCAGTTCCTTACTTACGGGCCACCCGGCCAAGTCCAGTTTTATTGTTTTTCTTCCAGGTCTCGGGAAAAGATAGGGAAAAACTGTTGTTTTCCGAAATTTCAGTTCTTTTATTGCGAGAGCAGTACTACTTTCACTTTCAGCTCCTCGCGTGGTGAGGCTGCGGTAGCTACCATTGACCTTTAGCTTGACCTCTGCTACGACGTCATACCATCTGCCGCAAGAACTAGGGGCCCAACTTGTGCCGTCGAGAGGCCAGGCCGTGCTTGGTAGCTGCTGCCTAACTCCTGCGCCCGCGGCGCGTGGCGCGCCTAGCGGTGTGACGTCACAGCCGCAAGAGCAGGGCTCCAACTTGTGCCGTCGGGAGGCGAGGCCGCGCGTGGTTGCTGTTGCCTAATTCCTGCGCCCGCCGCGCGCGGCGCGCCTAGCGGTGTGGGTGGATTGGATTGGAATGGATTGGATTGAATTGCATTGGATTCGATTGGATTGGATTGGATTGGATTGGATTGCATTGCATTGCATTGCATTGGATTGTATAACCGATGCATCATCACAAGTCTAACCACAAGCACCACCACCAGCTACACTACCAGCTGAACCATGGCGTAGCTACGGATATTGCTTTCGCAATTACCGGGCTTAACCAAGCTGAGCCACAGCCATTTTTTTTCGAGCCCTCCCATGACTGTCATACTCTTGTTCTTGTGAACACTACACTTGATGGAGGCGATACTACTGTTGACGCAGTAAAGTTGCATTGTACACTACTGCAGTGCCGAGGCATGACGCGCCCAGATCTCTGTACTCGCTTCTACACATTCACAAGAATAAAGAGCAAAGCCCAATCACATGCCGCTCCTGTGTACACAGATCGGAGCTAATAATGAAATAAGCAAGCAGAAAACAAAGTAGCTGCTACTTTCTTGATACGCACTAGCCATGCTATATATCAGCTTCACTCTAGACGTTCCCGCACTGGCTAGGCCTCACTTACCGCAGTCTCTTGATGAGGTGGCGGGTTCAGACAGCTATATTTGCGTTGCTTGTGCATCAATTTCATCAATATCAATATCAATATCAATTTCGGCTTCAAGAAGCACCTTACGAAGCCTCCGATTCCGGGCCGGAGCATTCACTTAATTCACAGTGGTTCTTGCGGACGCTAACTTTGGAAGACAGGAAAGAAACAGTCCCCGTTTCTTGCGCTGGCGCGGCCCATTACAGAATGACGCAATTTCGTTCGTTTTCCTCGAGTCAAGCAGGCAGCATCCGATGTCGCGGACCCGCACAGCATTTCACACACACTACACTGAGTCAACAGAAGAAATTGAGTATCACTGCGTGCCGATGCCAGTGCGTCATATCAATGTCAATGGCGGGCGCCTTCTTGGCTTGCCCCAACGCAACCACTAGCACCAGGGCATGGCCATTCGCGGCAGCGCACAATACTCTCTCAGTGTTGTGCTCAAGCTTCATGACCAGAACGCTTTTGAGGGGTTCTGGCATTGCTAAGAAATCGTGTCGCTTAGTAAAGACGGGTTTTCTATATCATCCTCCAGGGAATGAAGAGAGATGGCCGGCTGCGTGCGCACTTAGCTTTGTCAGCTTCCATCCACACCGAGAAAGAGTAGTCTTTGTCAAAAGTAACCAGGCTCTATGGTTTGCTTCTAATTCGTATAACAGACCACGCACATCTTCCCTAGATATCAAAAAGGTCTTTGAAGGTGAGAAGAGGGCTTCTTCTTACCATACAGAGATTTAGAGCTTGAGGGCTGGCATAATAGCTTTAAAATACGACTGAGAAGAAAAACGTGCAGCCTGGTTACTTTTGACAAAGACTGTACATATAAAGTGAAGAGTGCCAGACCTTCGTAAGAGCGAAGGAAATGACAACCCATTAAGCGGTTTCAGGCGGCCTTGAGGTGTCGACTCTTATACAGGAGGTGGGTGTTTCTTAGGACTAGAACAGGGCCGAAATTTATTTTGGGCGCGGTCAGTGAGATCCGCTTCTTAGGTGATTTCCTACGGGAGCTTCTGGTGAGCGCTAAAACACCCTTTTGGAATACTAATGACTCGCGTGTTACAGCTTAGCGCCTTGCCTTGCTCTCAGTGGCGCTCCTGCAACTGCATCCACGGAACGATGTGCCTACCATTACGCAGGGTGCCCTCAGACATGTTGGTTGGAGGGCACATAGCTAGCTGCCGCAACTTATGGCGGTGCTGCTTAACGAAGCTGTGGAGCTAGACAGTGCGCTCCGCTTTGGTAGCTTTGGTAGTAGCGAAAAAAATGCGTATACCTTTGCTACTTTCTTTCACTAGTGAATGAGTTCTGCTCTTTACATTGAAACCACTTTTATATTTTTTTCACACTTAGGCCCCGATTGCATTACAGAGGAGAATGGGTAACATTGCATAAGAAGTCACGAACAACAAAACTATATTAATGTATTTATAAATGAGGCTCACGAACATTAGAGTAGGTAAAGTCAACAGGGAAAAAGAACTAAACAGTAAAAGCTGCAAAGCAATACAAAGTAATAAACGAGGTAAATATCATAACTAACAAAGCATTGAAACTAAATTGGCAAACAGCTCAAAAAAGGAAACTGAAAGCAATTAAGGCTCAAAAAAGAAGCACAGTGCTCTACCCATACAGCAGGAAGAAGAGGAAAAAAATCCAAAAAATTTGCTTCCAACACCAAACGAACATCGAAAATAAAACATTAGCCGCATGTAAAGTACCAATACTTTAGGTGTTTTATGAAGTAGCCTCTGAATATGGAGCTTTGAACATGAAACAATTTCAAGCAAGTTGCCAGCCATAAACAGTCAGCTGGCTCCAATAGGAAGACTGCCAGTTTTTTCTTCTTTCTCTATCACCTAAGAATATGGGCCGTTTATTTTCAATACAAAACTGTTCAATAAATTTCCCGCTACGAAGCCCTTTTTATAATTTGGCTAACGTCACTATTCGCTCAAAAATTCAAATCTCTTTAAGCTTATGTGGTGATGCTTCAGTGAGTTACTCTAATCTGTACTCAACGATCACAACTTGGAAAAAGACTATGAAAAATCGACCTTCGTTACCATGTAAGGGCATCTGCTCTGAAGTAAGGAGTTTTAGTAAATATTTATTCATCTCGCAACATCACTACCAGTAATGCCACTGCCGCTAGCCGCCCATCAATACCTCTTCCGCGGCACTTCGGTGATTCGCTTTCTTACGTCCCCGATGATGTCAAGGCATAATTTTTGAGCGCCTAAAGCCATTCGTTACGTTGTGGCAGTGATGAGAACAAGAAGCCGTTTCCCCAAATTCCTAGAAATGATGCAAGAACCGACATTGATACAATGTAAATATTATTACTTGGGGTAGCCAAACTAGTGTGAGCTAAAAAAAGCGCATTTTACTGTGCGCGCAGTTGCACACATGACGCCTGCAACTGTCTCCACATGAAGCCTACAAGACACGTACTAAAGCCGCTCATTGCCTCTTCTCAAATCGGAGCGACTTAATAAGTGCGCTGCGACTGAGCAACATAAGACAAACAACACGCTGCTCGTTGCTTTACTGGCGCCCCTTCTTCGCACTGTTTCGTTGTGACGTTGAAACAGGCAACAAAGTCTGGAAACGAATTCGAGAGCTACGACTTACGCTTTCCGATGTTTCTATTCTTCCTCTCTGAGGAGTCTCAGAGTTATCACACTAAGTTCATTTTTAATAGATGTTTATTTTTTCTATGCCTATGTACTACAACTTTCCCTGCAGGACCTGGCATACAGATAAGCCTTCATAATTAGTTGCGCGATTGACAACGACTAACGCTTGTAATATACACCTTATTCAAGTTAAAAATGTGTCACGAAGGACATAAAAAAGGCAGTATTACTCTGATCGACAAAGGAGGAAGCGGAGGCATTATGAAGAAAAGTTCAAAGCTCCTGTGCTGTAGCTACAGAGTACATTTGACGATGAGGGCGAATACTTTCAGCCGTTTTACTACCGTTTTCATTACACACAGCTGCCACAGAGCAGAAGCACTAGGATCTCTTCGCAGATGCAGCTCCTGGACCTTGCGAGCTGCTGGTTCTCTTTCGTGAAGTGGACGGCTGGCTGGCTGTTAGGTCCTCGAGAAGTTTTCGCGAAGCTTCTTTTAACTCTGCAGGCAACATGTTCTTGTCAAAATCTGCAATTTGTGCCAATAATGAAAGGCAGTCTCCCTCCAAGTCAATAATTTTTTTGCTTTTTTGAGTGTTTGGCGCCTCCGAGCGGTGCTCTACGTAAGCGATGTACTTATTCTTTAATACGTTGAAGCGCCCATTGCACTGACTTGCTGTTTTCTTCACGCCCAATTTTCTTCCGAGCTCCGAAGCAATTCCTTCAAACATTTTTGTTTTGGATGAATAATCTCCGGTAGGACCAACTTGCGGTAAATGTTCACAGATAGCTTTGAGTAGCTCAACAGTCTCAGCCTGCGCCCAGTGCTGTTTACCCGTGTCACTCGACATTTTCTCCACGTCCGTTTTTCCACCTGCATGGAATACATAACAATAAGTATCCAAAATTTTCCACCTCGATTTCTACAGGTAACAAGCAAGACGTCAACAGCCCCACAAGGGTAACGAACGAATAGACACAAGCTTCGAATTTAAGTGCCGATATATACATATGAAAAACAATTTGTTTTACAATCCAGTGCTGTTGCTCACTAGTAGTTTCGACGCCGGCGACAACGGCAGCATTCAAATATAGCATAATGCACAAGTACAAGTCAGATTGCTAGGTGAACGATGTTCCTCTGGCACCTACAACTAGGGCGTCTGTAATGGCCCGTTAACTGCTTCGTGACGTTGAAAGTGCATGAGCATACATTGCAGGAACGTTGAACATGATTTGATCTAAATATAAGCCTGCTGTCAAACAGAAGGATTTGCATAGAAACGCTATGGCACCAACCATTTATGGTATTATTTACCGCATTAACAGCAATTAACTGATCATAACAGGAATAAGTTAAATATCTGTTCAAAGCACTTCATGAACCATACAAGAAATGTGTAACTAATGCCCATGATCAACGAACAATTTATTCCAAAGAACACCGAACTTGTGCCGAGTGCTCAGAAATTCCCGCAAGAAAACAAAACTGCACTGCTCCTTCTTGAGAAAATTCTAGGAGCACGGAAACCGAATGTGGGAAAAAATATATGTGATCCTTTCATGCCCTTGCTTTGTGATTGATGCGTTCTGATAGGGACATTAACTGGGGTCTCGTGGATGTATTTTAATTCATTTAACTATTCGTATATGGCGGGGTAAAACGCCGATGGCTTTAAACTTAGTTACTAAAGAAGCGCTATTCTTTTCTTGAAAAAATCTGACATGAGAACTGTCGGAATACAACTCTTTTTACTTTATGGCAAAGTTGAGCCATTCGATGTTTTCTGTTTTAAAAAAAACTGTTATTGAATCTGGATCTTGTTGTGGTGTTGTTTGAACAGAAAAAACCTTTTTTTTTTAATGCGAAAGCACATTATGGCTCGTCAGCAACGCAACCCGGCGTCGGTGTTGAAAACAGCTGTGGTCCCAAAAATCCCCCAGGATGTCACTGTGGTATCAAAGACAAAAAAAAACTGCGAGGACACTTTGGCTACTAAAGTGTTGAGAGGCGAAAGCCGAGGACACTATGCCGCGACGACTTCCGATGGATGTGACGTCACACCGCTCCCATGGCTGTATTGATACCCAAATTATACATCTTTCGGGGATCTTAAGTGTTAATTACGCTTAATTAAACATTTTACTATCTAATTTCACACAAATCAGACGTTTTTCCGACCATTTTGTAATAATTTTCACTATGCCGTCAGGACTTCCGGTGGATGCTACGTCACACTGTTCCCGTGGCTATATCGACGTCCGCACTATTTCGACACAATTTCGACATTTTTGACTATAATTAATAACGTAATTAATCTTCAGTCATCGAACTTGGGTTTTAAATTTATTATTCCTCTTCTATCTAAAGCAACCATTAGGTTTCTTCTTTCTTTTTTAGTTCCTGAGTGCAACGAGTGCAACACGCTTTGTTAACGGATGACAGAATGAGCCATTAAAGGTTTTTGCCTTAATAACCCAGGAATGAGCCAAAACCATGATTTGCTGGCTCCAGCAGCTTCTGCTAGGCGTTGCTACTGATAGCCTGAATTTTTCCACATTTGTCAGATATTTATAGTTAATTTGGTTTTGGATTCAGTACCCTCCTTAGACTCCTTTCTTAATCATGACCGTTTTAATGAAACACTGATGAAACGTGCACAAAATTTCAGTTCAGCGTTCAGATTGCGTTAGCTGAAATCTCCATAAAATAACCTTATTCCCAAAATTGCGCATAGTTTTCGCGCAAATCACACAAAAGGTTTAAAATAGAAGCGACCATACGGTATTAATGGCAGCTAGGGAACCGGAAATAAGAATGAAAACCTCTCTCCTCATCATTACCATAATCTCTTTATTTGAACCGACATTCATTATTATCTAGTCACGAGAAATTTGGCATACGCCTTGTTCTGAATGCAGATGTGCCTTTCACTTGGGTTTATCTTCTTACATAAGTAAAAAATTATGGAATTGCGAACGACATGCTTGTAAGAGATCTTTGATGCGGGTCTATCGCTGGAAAAAGTCCGAGAAGGCTACCCGGAGAGACCAAACCTATAATGCTCCCTAGCCGCTAACCTAGCTAAACTATTCGCTCGTAATCCTCTAAAATAGAATATTCACTTCTCCCTCGTGCGCAGTTCTCGTCGGAAATATTTTAATGATTTTAAAGGTCGTCTCTAACGCAGGAATAAGTGACAGAGAACCGAAACCTGTTGACGAAATAAAAAAAAAACACCGACTTTTACAGTGAACTGCAGTATACATACAAAGGCAGACATAGGTAACCTGTAAAGGCGTAGCTATTGCTTCAAGACTCAATTGCGCAGCCTTCCTGAAGATAAAAACTATAACTTGCAAGGAAAATCAATCAATTGGACTCTAAACTTCTCATTCGGCCCCTGACGCTGCAACTCATAACAGCATTGCATCGAATTCCTGCAATAAATAAAATCTCCAAGGCAGTCGTGTCAACTTAAATGAATTATTGTCGTGTAGCAGCTAGATACAAGAGACGCTCATTTCATTGCAGTATAAGTACATGCCCATATGTATGCGTTCTGTATTCACCAAACAATCGAAGATTTTACCAGCGAAAGGACTGTTTACTTATTGGGCTTGATAATTGTAATTGTCAGGTAGAATTTTGGCGTTTCTCATTTCAAGTCGCTTGAAGCAGCGATACTTAGAAAAGAAAGAAATTCTCCACAATATAGAAAACAAGGTATTTATAACAAATATTAACCTCGAATCAAAAAGCGGCAGTCACGCACAGTCACGCAAGCACACAGCCGAACCCTGATGTCCTAGTTTTTTTTTAAATACCAAGGGGATATGAATGAATCTTCAAAGCACTACGTTAAAAGTGATTGAAACTATGGTGGTTAAAATCATGGCCGTGACGTCAAAACATAAGATCACGATTAAAATTGATCTGCTGTAAGAAAGGATAGAGATTGTAGTTAAAATAAATGAGGAATTTCTATGTAGCAGCCAGATGTTTGATTAGGTAGAAATATTTACACAAAAATTTGTCGAGATTTGTGGCGCCTGCCACCACTACGTCTTATAGGAGACCCTCCTGACATCCATCCGGCCTTGAGGCGCGAATTAGAGTAATCGTTTAGTGAGCTTTGTCCTCGCAAATGACAAAGGTACAACAGTGTTACAACAGCGTTACTGCAAATCGTGGCAAAGACACTTACCAGAACAATTAAGATTCCCTTTGTACCATTTGACAAGTTCTTTGCCCTCTGCTGGGTATGCTTTCAAGACAGTGTACTCGCACGTCCTCAGCCTTTTTTCTGAAAAAAAAAACAAGGGCAATAATGAACTTTCGCGAATGAGCCAACACGTCGTGCCATTTAGTCTGATACCTCTTTTAGCAGCTTCGTCCTCAGGGCCTTGCGAGTATTTCGTAGGCGAGGACGTGGTACAGTTAGCTTTGCCGCCCTTGCTCACAGAAAAAAGGTTTATTTCCTTTGATTCGGAATCTAGAAAACATGGTGCCTAACCTTCACTGCGTGTTGAACGAACGTTCTTAGCACCCACCGTTCTTCCGGCTCCTTTTCTGCGGCTTGTCTGTGCATTATTTCTCACCGTGCTGGTTTCAAGCCATTTAGTAAACTTTCTAGTCGAGTGAAGCTTATGATATTGTACGGTCCCGTGCAGCCCTCGATAACTGGCATGAGACAATTATAGACCGAAGTATTAGGCAATATCACTGTCGCCTTAAGGAACCCTTAGGTAGAACGCGAGAAGGAAATAAAATAGCAAATATGAAAAGCATATCAAGCACCTCTGCTAACGCGCTTACGAAGGAAATCTACCACCTTATCCTGTAGCTTCAATGTTTGCTTTCTTAGGCTAATTCTTGAATGAACCTTGTTGACACACCCTGGCAGGTTGTCTACAGGGATTACATTTGTTTCAGATCCGAGTTTACGCTTTTCTTTCGTCGTCATCACATGTTTTTCACTTTGATCGTTTTGGTTAACTGCGGCTGTTACACCTTCCTACACAACATCTGCAGCTTTTTACCTCTTGTTTGTTTGTTTTTTTGCACCTCTTAGACACAACTTTACAGGACCTCATACCCACTTCGCCTCTCGCAAGCATTTTCTGACCTAGCATGTCTACTGGTAGACAGGCTGTTTGAGCAAAGGTGGAGCAGAATTTTTTAAAGGTAAGGTTTTTTATGTATAATTATGGCCTATAAGAAATTGCGTTACGAGTGTATTCAGAAATAAAAAAATAGGTGTAACGTACGCAGGCTATACCGGAATGCTAGTACGCAACTTTTTACCTTTTAGAGGTGGGCGCAAAGATTAGGTAAAAGATTTGTGCAGGAAGTTTGGTTAGTTAATGATTTACCACATTTCAGAGTTTCTAGAAAGTATTACACTCATAGCTGTGGCTCAAAAAGTTTTGGTCTTCATGTGCATGTTGGAAACAAAATCAATTTCTTCCCACTAGCTAAAACACTGGCAGTTCACGTCACTCTGCAGCGCACGTGTAACTTTCGTTGTTTGAAAAAACCTGAATATATTTATTTCGGTTGTGCTTAGAAAGAAATTCCTTTTCTGTTCGTAATGCATGATCCGTCATTATGTCCCATCTTTGTATTGCCCTCAGCGCGCTCAGTTTAACCTCCTGAAGCGGCACCTGCGCTATGAGGAAGTGCGTTTTATTCTTTGTTCAGCCAGTAATATTTTTATGTCAGCTGTTAGCAGCACGCACAAGCAGACAGAAATCAACCACAAACGGTTCTCATCCCTGTCTAACTTCTTTTTTTTTTACGCTCAAGGGTAGCGAAAAGGAAGCCTTATTTTTGTTTATGCACAAGAGTTCCTTACAATCGCTTAATCCTGCAATGGTTACTCATCGATTATACACTGCAGGATTCAAGGGTAACGCACAAGAGTACTAGCGTTCAAATTAAAGTAGAACTCGTAATGCATGTTTGGCTGCTCGATGTGAAATCGCTCGGAAATTTTATTTGTTTATTTAACAATACCAGTGCATTCGCCCAAGCAGGATCAATATAGCAAGTGGACTTAAAATTAAACTGGCTATACAAAAATCGGGCATAGATCGAGACCACAATATCAACTCTAGACAGCTCAGCAAAAAAAGCACACGTACACAGAAAAATAAAAATCAAACCACCTTTACTTAAAAAAAAAAGAACAGTTGTGTATTAACTCCTTCGATTCAAAAACAATCGCTTGTATATCACTCCATTCTTTCACTGTTTTAGGAAAACAAAATTGGAGGCGGCAATTAAGCTCCGCCTTAAGTGCATGAGGCGATGGCGCAGTGGGTTAGGCTTTCCATTCTGATCAGTTTGACACGTTTGAAAGCAGTTTTCATTTTTAATTATTTGAATTATAATTGATCACTTACACCCTATAAATTCTCTTAATTAGCATCACCAATCATTGGTTTTTCATTCTGAGAATTTTGACACGTTTGAAACCCCTTTTTACAATTTTTCATTTCTTTGATTAATCAGTTACAATGACTTCATTAACTCGTCAGCCCCTACCACCCAACACTCAATCATCAATGACTAGAACCACAAATTAGCCTGGTACGATTTTTTTTATAGTCACCGATTATAGGCACCGATACCCACGGTGCCGACTACTACTGCGCCGAAAGCTTTTTCACCGAGCGAGCTGTTACGCTACCGTTTAAAAGCTGTTTTTACAGGAGTTTGTTTTCGAAAAACTCGGAGCCGGTGTGTGTTGTGTAGCATGCCTTGCTTGATTAGTAGCAGCTTGGAAAATGTCGTTTGGGGGTTTTTAATATTTTTCCTGAAAAAAAAAATTATGAATGAGCAGAAGTCGTCTGATTGTCCTTCGTACTTATAACGTCGAAATCTGATGTTCTTGCAACAGCAATGAATCTATTCTTCAACATTTTTCATGAGTAAACCCCAGCGCCTTTCTCTAAACCTGTTCGAGTTTTTCCAAGCCCTTCTTGGTGCAACAATCCCACAACTGCGACACACATTCCAACTGGAAGCTTAAACATGAATTATATGCTAAATGCTTACTACTTACAGGAGCATTTTAAGACTTCTATTCAGCACGCAAGAATTCTGAATAATAGGAGCACAAATATCTGAAATGTGGGTGGATGACGACAGGTTATTCGTTAGGTAAAACTTTGGTACTTATAGTTATCAACTTCTGAACTCACACTGCTGTCAAGGAAACTAGAAAAATTGTTCGGACCTTTCTCCCTTGTGATGTGTAGAGGAATGCTTTTTTCGTGTTTAGTTCTGTGCCCCGTTGTTTACAGCAGCTATCAATTTCCTGAAGAACTACCTCTTGATGAGGATGGTCCTCCGTGCCTGAGACCTTTCACAAAACTGCAGGATTACCTTCCAATATTTGCATTGAAATATCAACACGTAATATACCTTTTCAATCACTTATATCAATCAAAAATAACAAAGGCCACAGCATACTTGCCTGCGGAAGTGCAGAAGTAACAGAAATCATGCTATATGAATTTAACTCTGAACAAGTTGTCCATCTTTAAGATATGGAGAAACCAACGCCCTTTCATGTCTTAGGGAAGAGCAAAGCACTGCAACTTGAGCAATAATTTAGCACGACATACCCTTTTGAAAGGGGTTAGAAGGACCCCGAAACAAAACATCCAGCTGGCCAGACAGGTCAGTACTACTTAGCATTCATAAACTTTTTACACTAAGTCAGAGCAAAGAACTTTTCTAGAACCATGATCGTAGACCGATGGTGCTTTATGTTCAACCAAAGATTTCTGGAGGTAAGGTGATATAACACGCTCTAACAACTTACAACTGACAGGTTATAGAAGCTGGGCGATAGTAACTCATAGGCGACTCCCGCTTTTATGCACGGGTACGCAACGTGCTTTTCACCGGTGACCTGATATCTGCCATGATCTGAGTGACAAGTTAGAAATATAGGACGAAATCCAGAAAGCTTTCCAGACTAGCGCCTCAAGAATAAATTAGAAATCCCATCTTATCCGACAGTTTATCTTTACTTATATTCGAAACCATCGCCAGGCGCTTGCATACCCTCCCGTTGTATGTCAATGTTGTATCAATAACAGTCGGAGGAAATGAAGAAACGCAGTTTGGAACGACGAATATTGGCCAGCGTTCTCGCTACGCTGCGTAAAGAGCGGATCAGCGATACCTGTTACTCCTTGGCCGCGTGTAAATGGGCATGCACTCGCTATCCTTGCTACATCTTTCCCACTCACCGCTAATTCTGGTGGCGTTTCATATGTGGTTTCTTTTTGCGACGCTGTGCCTTTGGCAGTGCTTCGCACTCCTTCGCTCTGCTGTATGTGAACATTTCCGAAAGCTACAGCACTTAAGTATGTGCTATTTTAGTTATGCTGTAAAATTTCCGGGTGTGAGGTTAAAAAGCCACGAGCTACGGCAGTGCGTCCTCTCTGTTTTAGGAACTCGCAGCGAGTAGTCACTCTTCGTCGGGAGGATATTATTTATCCTGAGTGATCCACGGAAGAAATAAAAAATAATCTAAAATACACACCAGTGTCTCCGTCAGTGCAGGCGTACAGCAGTGCTAGAACGGGCCTCTTATCGCCGATGAAGTGACGTGCCTGAAATTTGAAAGCAGCGTTGTGAAGTCTGTGGTGACGAGGAATTTATACAAGAAATTTGCCTTCATCATCAGAAGTAGCGCTGCAGTCCATTCGCAGGAAAAACGCCTCTCCCGTAGGCCTGTGATGAATCCTATTTTGAGCCAGCTGAAGCAAACGTATCCCTGCAAGCATTCTGGTCTTATGCACCCCCCTGGACATTTGCGCCCCCGGCCATCGCTAGCTTTAATTTGGCATCCATTACTTTTCATCAAAAAACCTTTGGTTGCCTTACCATCATATATTAGCAGCCGTGTCCATGCCTTTTTTGTTTTATTTCGGTTAGAATGCAACTACCTTGCGCTACTTCTCTTTGACATATGAATGTAGTACTTGTCAATCACTGTACTTTATATGATTGTATATAGTGTATATGATTGTATATTTTTATGATTTACATGTGATTGTACACACCGCGTGTCTTGATTAGGTCCACAGGTTATGTCTTCCTTTGTGCTGTTCACCATGCGGCCCATCCTGGACATTTTCAGTAGCGCCGAAGAAACGACGGGTACGCCGCACTTTCCCGCCACCTTTTTCAAGCCATGGGAAAAGTGCATGTAGGGTGCAGACACAGGACGTCCCTGGGGACCATCACTGCCTAGGACGCCCATGTCCATGCCTTACCTCTTTGACAAGGCTCTCAGCAACAGACGTGAGAGTTCTGTCTCGGAAGACAGCGCTGCTCAGGCGGAGAGCCTGTCGATGAACACAGAAGTTCACCTTGTGTTCGCATGAATTCTGAAGGGCGGCTCTTGACCAGTTCAAGGCTTTTTCCCTCTTAACAATTTTTCAATGGGCCGCCGAATTATGACTTAGAATTGCCTTTGTGACCGAGAACAATATGTCCAACACTCCGAATGTCCCCAAAAGCTGATGTTTAGACCAGCGTACTGAAGGAAACCCTGGACCGGTTCCCACAAGTAAATTTCAGTCCCTTTGCACATTCTTTAAAAACACGAGAAACGGTAAGGCATAGGCGTAAGTCAGCATGCCTCAGCAGTATGGTCCCCAGGGGCGTCCTGTGTCTGTGCCCTACATACACAAACTGTCCCATCGCCTGAAAAATGTGGCTGGAAAGTGCGGCCTAGGATCCATTTTTTCGGCGTCGCTGAAAATGTCCAGGGTGTGCCGCATAGTGAAAAGCACAAAGGAAGACATAGCCCGTGGAACCGAGCACGCCACGCGGCTTGTAAACTGCATCATTGAAGTGGTCTACCTTATACCACTGTCTTGTGGCAAGTGCTATATAGGCCAGACGGGCCAGTGCCTCAAAGAAAGATTGAGGAAACACCGAATAACAGTCGCAGCTCTGATAAGAGGTGGCCACTTTGTGGCCCAATGTTGCAAGTGCAAAATAAAGAAAGATGGCGAAATTAAGGCGAACGAGTGCACCTCTCGTTTTCGCATCACTCGCATGCTTTAGTGGTTCGATAAGAAGGTGGATAGGGAAATATTAGGTGTTTTCTTTATTCCTAAAGCCGCAGAGAAATCCGTGAGCACCCCTTCAATAGCCGTCATGAGTGAACAAATTGCAAACTTGGCAAAAAACACGTGATTTAACCTATTGCGAATTTTTCTCTTTTATACTCTTTTTCGGCGATAAATGCAATTGCGTTAACCAAAGAATATCCATGTGTGTCGAGCATGCGCAGATGTGCATAGTGATTACTTCACCTGAGTGTGCAATAAATGGTAATGATCTAGTCTCTGTCCTGTGTGTTTTTGGTCGCTGCCTTTTGTGTGTTTTGTAGCGCTACTAATATGTCGAAGTCAGTGAACCAAAAGCATCCACTAGCCGGACTTGCATCTATCTTTCATCAGCGGAATCAAACGAGAAAGAATGCAGGGCAGATATACAAGGCAGTGTTTCAGACTGTAGAGGGGAACGTGAGAGGGCACCAGCATCTGCGTGTTTACGGTCGAAACGATAGAAAATGTTAACCACGTACTCTTGGAGTCGCTAAGCCCAACGCGCCAGTCGACCGGAGGGATCTTTTAAAGAGGACAGCCAGCGTGCTGCTATGCGTCAACGTCAAAATGGCTCCCGTACAAGCACGGATGAAATTTGACGTTTGTCCAAAGGATGCCTAACAGTCCTTCTCGGTTGCGAAATAGTTATCTCCAGCCTTTTTCATTGTCTGGCTGCCGTAATAAGAGACAAGTATTCTTCAAAGTCAGACTTGTGCTAAACGAGTACTGCCCCGAAGCTGACGCTGCTGGCAGCGGTATGTATTTCCGTAGAAGAACGAGGGTCGGAATGACGCAGGACTAGCGCAGTCGTCAAAAGGCAACGGAGTGTCGTAAAGGGTCCATCACAGACTGGCGACCCGGCCGAAAGGTCGTGGCTGGTGAGGAGCTTAGTCAGGGGGTCGATGATAGTGGCGAAATTGCGGACGAAGCGGGGGAAGTAGGAGCAGAGGCCAACGAAGCTGCGGTGTGCATTCACGCAAGAAAGCTTTGGAAATTCTGCCAGAGCTTCACACTTTGCCGTGTCCGGGAGAATGCCATCCTTTGCCAAGACATGTCAGAGATTAGTGAGGTGGCGAGCTCCAAATGGGCAGTTTTTAAAATTGAATTGGAGGCCAGCGTTGGCCAGGCATCGAAGGACTCTCAATGCGCTTGAAGTGAGACGAAAAATCCGGGAAAAAGATGAAAACGTCGTCGAGGTAAAAAAAGGCATGTGTGCCATTTGAGCCCTCTGAGTAGGTTGCCCATCACGTGCTTAAATGGGGCAGGTGCATTCCAGACGCCGAAGGGCATGACAGTAAATTCTCAGAGACCGTCGGGTGTGAATAATGTGGTTTTTGGGATATCGGCCTTTGCCGCCAGCACCTGCCAGTAAACGGAGCGCACATCCAATGAAGAAAAGAACTCAGTGTCATGCAGGGAGTCGAAGGCGTCGTTGATACGAGAGAGAGGGTAAACGTCATTGCGTGTAATCTTGTTCAAATGGCGGTAGTCTACGCAGAACCCGATGGAACCGTCTTTTTTCGTGACCATCCCCATCAGAGATGCCCACGGGCTATGCCACGGCTGGATCACGTGGCGGTTAAGCATGTCGGTGACCTGTTAGTCAATGATGCGGACTTTGGTGCAAAGGGCCATGGATGCCAGTGTCAACTCAGGGGGTAATGGTGGCTGCGCGACATAAGGAAGTTTGCTAGTAGCAAACTATGCTTCAAAACGGTGTAGGACGGCGACAAGTTGGGCTCGTTGTGTAGGCGGCAGGACGGCGTCCACAGATCGGTGAAGATTATCGAGAGAAGACACAGTGACGATGGGAATAGGCCTAATGGCACTCATGTTAAGGCCGGCTGTGCTATCGTCGAGGGGGTCTCTTGCGGCGAGATCGACCAAGGCAACACTAGCGAGCGATTGGGCATTGAGGAAAGTGCAAAAATTTTAAAACGAGGTCAATCTAAAAAGATCGGGGCTTCTTTCCTGTTGGAAGCTCTAAAAAATTTCCAATAAAATAGGTGCTTGGTTAGGTTGGTTTTATAGGGTTTAAAGTCCCAAAGCGACTCAGGCTATGAGAGGCACCGTAGTGGAGGGTTCCCGAAATTTCGACCAAGTGGGGTTCTTTAACGTGCACTGACATCGCACAGTACACGGGCCTCTAGAATTTCTCCTCCAAAGAAATTCAACCACCGCGGCCGGGATCGAAACCGCGTCTTTCGGGTCAGCCGCCG
The DNA here is from genome assembly GCF_055824585.1 of Amblyomma mixtum. NCBI lineage: Eukaryota > Metazoa > Arthropoda > Arachnida > Ixodida > Ixodidae > Amblyomma > Amblyomma mixtum. The sequence continues at coordinate 77,591,894 of NC_143019.1, read as the reverse complement.
AGCGCCATAACCACTGAGCCACCGCGGTGGCAATAAAATAGGTGCGACACAGGACCTAATACATATATCTTTTCTGTGCAGCATAATGACATCATATATATTAGCCGTTTGTTGCAAATGATGCTCTAGTAGTAGTAGTAGTAGTAGTAGTAGTAGTAGTAGTAGTAGTATAGTAGTAGTAGTAGTAGTAGAAGAAGAAGAAGAAGGAGAAGACCTTTATTCGACCATGATTTACAGGTCGAGCATGTCGACGGCCTGGGCGACCAGAAGTCGCAGTTCTTCCTCCCCTTCAGCGCCAAGCCAGTCGAAGCAGGTGATGATTGATAGAGAAGGCGGGAGGTAGGAACCCGACTATTGAGCAGCCGGGCAATAGAAGAGGCCAAGGGTCATGTCCGCATATATACAGGGGCAGTTGTGATAGGAAGGGTCCAATCAATAGCGAGAGAGACAGAGGTCGGACGGGGTAATCACTGCATTCAGTAGGAAGGGCCGAAGAAGGCGAGCCTCCGGCACCGTGAGGGCTGGATGAAGGGGAAGGTAAAGGCGTTTGTCGAGGCGGAGCTCGAGGCAGACTTCTTTTATGGTGCGGCGAAGGGTGAGTCTCCCACCGTCCTGCGAGGGCTTGGGCCGGGGGATTAACGGTGCCCTGAAAAAGGTGTCGCGGGGAGCTGATAGGCCAGCTCATTGCCGTCAATCCCCGAATGCCCAGGGACCCAGCGGAGGAAAGCGGTGGAAGGCTGCAGTGCGGAGACCGCTCGTTCGACCTCCTGTTGGAAACAAGGGGCTGAGGAGCGGTTCTGCATTAAGTGTATAGCGGCTTGTGAGTCTGAATAGACTGCGTACTTTTGGAGAGAGGGAAGGAGGGCAAATGACAGGAGGGCATTCGCAATGGCGAGGACCCAGAGGGACAAATTCGTCCGGAGGGCGTAGATACAGCTCGCTGGTGTTGGTTTCAGGAGCGGGGAGGTGTGGATGGTACAGGGCGTAGCCGCAGGAACCTCGAGAAGCCACAAAGGAGGCATCCATGTAGGCTACACCCTGGGTATCAAAGAGATGGGAATGGTGCTGCGCAGCCGCATGACGACGGCCGACGTGCAGGTCGGGGGACATGTTGGTCGAGAGGGGGAGGATACGAATATTGGGAGCCGGGGGGCAAATAGGAGAGGCAAACGGGGAGATTGGAATGGGCGAGATACCCGCTTGAGTCAATAACCACTGGCCCTGACGGGTAAGGGAAAGCCGGGCAAGCTGTGAGTCACGATGGAGAGTGAGAAGAGAACGGAAAGGATGAAAGAGGTCTGCGGCGATGAGCTTAGCGATAGAGGTAGTGATATGGAGTTTGAGAGCTGCCTTGTAGAGGCCCACAAGGGCAGTCTTGAGAGCGATAAGTTGAGTCTGAATGAAGGAAGCGTAGCGTGCAAAGTACAAGAACTTGTTGATGGCCCACGCGTGGGCAAATCAGCAGGCATGAGCCTCGTGGAGAGCTGAGCACCGAGTGACTACGCGCCGCAGGTGGTGGTTTACCGAGTGGCAGGTGGTGACAGCGTGGTGGAGGGCTTGCACATTCTTGACCGCATGCAAAGGTAAGCCAAGAGCTTTGCACTGCGTGACGATAGGGAAGGGAGAGCCAGATAGGTGCATAGAACGAAACAGTTGTGGGAGCGCAGGTATTAGGATTGACAAGGAAGAAATTCCGATTTATCAGGAGCAGGAGGCCAGCGGTGGTGAGGAAGGAGTCGATGAGGTCTAGGCCACGTTGCAGAGTGTCCTGTACTTGACCGGGAGAGCCAGACGAACACCAGAGAGTGATTTCATCGGCGTTAAATATATGATGCAGGTCGGGAATTTAACTATCTGGGAGGCGAAAGGGACCATAGCGAGATTGAAAAGGGTAGGAGAGAGAACAGCACCTTGAGGAGTGCCACGGGTGAGGTGGTGTGGGTCGGGCAGATGGTTGTGTGCTCGAAAGCGAGCCCAAAAGAGAAAGAGAGGAATGAGTGGATATAAGAGTACATGCGGAAGCAGTCCAAGAAGACGAGGTGTGAAAGGATGTGGTCATGGCTAACACCAACGAAGGCCCCTGCAAACATCGACGATCACAAGTGCGTGAATTTGAGTGGGGTAGGAGACAGGAAGGTGTGTTGGAGAATCAAACACATGTCCTGTGTATAGAAGCGGCGTCGGAAGCCGATGAGAGAAGAGGGAAAAAACTCTCGCCTCGAGAAAATTAGAGAGGCGAGTCAGGGCTTTCGCTCAAGGGTCTTACCAACGCACGACGCCAAGGAGATTGGGCGGAGGTTAACGAAAGAGGAGGGTTTGCCCGTATTTGGAATCATAAAAATGAGGGAGGAGGCCCAGAAGCTCGGCAGGCAGCCGCTGTCCCAGGCCTCACGGTAGGCTTGAAGGAGGAATTCTTTGGTGCAGTCAGGAAGGCTACGAAGTGTGGTGTATGTAATGGCATCTTCACCAGTGGCATCTTCACCAGGAGCCCTCTGGCACCCTCGGGTAGGAGGGTGCCAGAGGGGGCGGGTGGTAGCGAGAGGCGAGCTGATCAAAAGAATCGGCGGGAGTCTCCTGAGTGAGGGCTTTAGCTAGAGTGGGAGCAAGGGCAGGCTTAGCGCCAAGGAGGGATCTAAAAAGAGATCATGCGGATCGCGAGTGCAATGCAGAGCGAAGGCCATTACAAAGAGCACTCCAACGAGAGTGCTCGAGGGAGGCTCAGTGGGCGACGATCTCGACCCACAGAGCAGTGATCGGGAAGGAAAGTTAGCCACTGTGGCGTTGGGAGCGAAAGGAGCGTTGAAGATGTTTACTGCGACGCCATAAAAGGAGAAGGTGACGATCACCCAATCCCAGACCCATGTCCTGAATTCTTAAAAACACATCAAGAAATAAGATTTGATTTTTCGGTGGACATAGAAGATTTGTTTTATTCCGTGCCGAATGCTGCTCTGCCGGGATCGGTACAGGTGCCGAATGCTGCTCTGCCGGGATCGGTACAGGTGCCGAATGCTGCTCTGCCGGGATCGGTACAGAAGAAATGAAGAAATTACAGGAAAAACAGGCTTCCAGAATGTCGCCGGTACATCTTTGGGAAACTTTTTGAAGGTATTGGAGCAGCATCTCAAGGTCACTTTTATTGTTTTTAAGCAACAACATTATCTCCAGAGAAAATGTACATGTATTGGATCCTGCGAGTAAGGCTTAGCGCTAGTGGTGCCGAGCCAAAGGAACAGGGGGTAGGTCGGCTCATCTAAATCAGCTTGGTGAGATGCATCTAAACTCTGTCGTCAAGACATGTGCTTAGCACGTGCGCAGAGGACAAATGGCGATCTGCTCTCAATTGGTGGTGTCGCGCCTCGATGAAAGGCGCAGCGCACTGCCATATGGGACGCCGCCTTTGCACACTTGAAATCACTGAGTTTGTGTAGAGCTTTACTCCCTCGTTTCAGGTAGAATGAAAACTTGCAGTCAATAAGCTTACGTAACATTACTGAGCCCGAAGGCTGAGTTTGCACACTCTTCTCGGGCTCATGAAAAAATACTCCCGACAACTTTCAAGATGTGAGTTGGAGCCGACAGGACCAATTTCGCACTTGTTGCTGTTTAAAATGAACGCGCTTTGTGGGTGCTTTGTTAGCGATGTAGTTGGGGTACAGAAACTCAATTCTTGCCCTTTACACTGTCCATTCCTGGCCACGATACACTGGTGGGACATCGCATTGCTCCGAATTAAAATCAGAAGGATGGGAGGACATCGGCACGCAACGCTATACTGTGGTGATTGGCGTATGTCGTAAAGGCTTCTCTTGTGTGGGCAAAAACAGAATGAAGAAACACCACTTACCCCTAAGTATGGAAAAAGCAGGGACAACGGAATATGGCACCTCCGAATAAATTCATTGCAGACGAATGCAACTGTTCTTTTTTTGAAAACCATGGTGTCATAAAGAGTTTATAGCTTAACTTACCTTGAACATTTACTGCCTTCTGCGGGAGAGTGCACATACAGCCGTACTGATCGAGAGTCATTGCTTTCAGAATCATCATCGTCGACAGTTATCATAAAGGCGGAATTTCCTCTCTCCTGCAGGTCTGGCTGTTAAAATTCCACCGTTAAAATCTTCAGTCACAATTCGTGCTGAAAGCTTTTCAGCAGTGAATATAAATTCCGAAATCTACTACCGCAAATCACGGATAGGGGCGTGCCAGTGAACAACATTACTCGCATCATGTTCAAGGTGAGGGATAAGGCACGCTCAACCGCAGACTGCGTGACTTGAGAAGCGGCACGGGTTACGATTCTTTCGCTTTACTAATAGGCCAAGACGAAGCAGTGGTCAACAATACCAGGTGGTGCGAAGACACACCGTACATAGATACTCTTGAGCCGCCGCGGTGGCTAAGTGGTTATGGCACTCGGCTGCTGACCCGGAAGACGCGGGCTCGATCCCGGCCGCGGCTTTCGAATTTCGATGGAGGCGAAATTCTAGAGAGCTGTGTACTGTGCGATGTCAGTGTACGTTACAGAACCCTAGGTGATCGAAATTTCCGGAGCCCTTCACTACGGCATCCCTCATAGCCTAAGTCGCTTTGGCACGTTAAACCCAATAAACATAAATAAACATAGATAATGTTTCCATTATCGAACATTACATGCGGTTCACACAGGCGGAGTGATGCTCGTGATGCAAATACGCTTAAAGCTAGCAGAATGCGCCTTCCTATCACATTCCACAAAAGTCTGGGTGGGAAAGATGCTTTGAGTAAACAATAGCTTTTAACAGTCTTGGCTAGGCTTATGGGATTATCCTTAGCACTTTCAGTAAGAGCTAGTGATGGACGTCGCCGCTTGCGTCGCTAGGAGTATCTCGGTGCTTAGATGGGTGCCATATTACAATTTGTGCACGCCAGGCAGAAAGACGCTACCGCATGGGACAAAGGTGTAATCTAAAAGCCGCAAAAACCAAATCGTTGTGTTTATATAACCGCATTCCACCTGAGTAAATAGAAAGCTAATCATTCATCCGGCTGCGCCGGCTACCAGTACCTCGTGCATCGAAAGCTCAAAAACTGCTCTCGCGCCGCTGTCGTCCACAAGCTCGAACTCTGTTGTCGTAGGCGTCTGCGGAACCTCAACGAGACCGATGACATCTGCAAAGAAAAGAAAAACGCTTTTGTTTCTTTTCAAGGTTTTATCTCTGCTGTAACCATCACTAGTTTCAAGGACGCGTGCAACCACAACTGGTCCAGCGCGAGCCGCCAAGCAGAGGTGGCACATCACATGTGACCGAGTGCGCCCATAGCGGCCCTGCCGCTGAATAAGCCTGTAACAAAACTAGAGTACGGCAGGAAAGGCCCAACGCTCCGCAAACCCTAGTCTGCTACGCACGCCAGCGGGCATTCGACAAAGCCCATGTGAACTCTTATTGCTGGATTTTAATCTTTTATACGGACGCGGGAATGAGAGCGTGTTACTAAAAAAAGCTCCATTCAAGCCAGGGAAAGGAAACTGCTGTTTACGCCATTGTCCAGAAAATACAGACGTCAGCGGAAATTCCTCCCATAGCGGCCAGAGCGGAGTAAAATAGAGCGTTGTATTAGTCAAATGTTTAAGACGATCCCCCAAGGTGGAGTAGATTTGTAATAATAGAGTAATTACTCATTGGCATCCACCGAAACACGGCCATACAGTAAACAGGAAAGTTATACAGCTTTCTCAGACACTTCGCAGTTAGAAAAAACTTCGTCCTGGCCCAGGGCTCGAAACTGGGACCACCGCTTCATAGCAGTCGTCCTGCCAACTGAGCTAACAGGGACGGCGAGCTTATGTTAGGGCGAGAGCAAAGTGATCAATACCTCTAAGTGGAAAGAGTGTTAGGCAACTGTTTAGAGCATCGTCATGACAACAGTCCAGCAGAAAAAAAAATCAATCCTCGAGCGAAATTCGAACCATCGCCACCGAAAAAAGAGCAGCTTCGCATCCCAGTCACCATTCGGCCACTGCCGCAGCCTTATCGCAATACGAGCGTTGGCACGAATCATATAGTTTTAAGCATCAGTTCACCTCCAGTGACCCGGTGAGCTGGAGTAGTTGACACCAAGAATAACCCGACTTTACTACCCTACTCTAAGCGACCTCACAGTGTGTGAGTGGTAGCGAGTATGTTCAGCCACGAGCCCACTGTAGAAGGGAACGTGCGCTTAATCGTACCATCTTCCTAATAAGGGATGTTTCATTCTCCCGCCGCTTCTGGGTGGTGTTATCAGTGTTGAAAAATGCACCCCCCCCCCCCCCGTTCTCAGGCTCTTAAAGCCTTCATAATCTGGAATTGCCAGGTGCTGATAGTTTAGCCTTTATGTTTTCTAAAAAGGCCGTGTAATTGGCCTCTGCAATTTTTCATCCAAGACGTCTAACGCAAGCGTTAAATTTCTCTGCGCACTCTGCTTCAGTCCGGTTGTGCGTGCACGCCCGACTGTAACTTCTTGTACTTCGCATAAGTAATTTCTACCTATTAGATTCTGAACACCTTCAAAGAGAAGCCTCCCTTGTCTGCCTCCTGAGCGATCTAATTACAGGTATAATATTACGCTAGATGAAAGCGCATGCGTGACATGTTTCTGATAGTGATGATTACAGTTAAACGTAGCATAACTGATCTTGTTGTGTGCCGCCAGTGGATCAGGGCGGGGGTTCGGCGTTCTGGGGTCAGAACGGAGTTTTTTTCTGCGGGAATGCTTGCTTTCTCCACACGTATGCGTGAAAGGCCTTGGCGCTAGGGCGTGCGTTCGAACCACGTAGCTTTCCATCGACGGCCTTAGCAAGAACCAAAAAAAGTTAGGTGCAGAAATCAAAAAGACGTTATTCCCCTTTAAACGCGCGCTGTTCAATACAGTGCCCTATTTTAGTTTTTCTTAATTACTTTCCGCTGAACATATCAGTGGTTTGAAAAACTGCAGCCTAAATTTTGTCGACTAACCTAGAGATCAGAATGGTTTTGGCAGTCGAAAAAAATTTGAATGAATCACTTGGCAAAATCAACACGGGCAGGAATCGTGTTGCATTATTAACAAAGCCTGCAATCAACATTCGTTCTAATCCTAAATTGGTCATTAATTAGACGGTTTGCGCAAAAGAGTAATAGGCTTTTACTCCGAAGCGGAAGGACGATATATTGCACTGACTAATACCCTTGGCGGCACACGAAAATGTGACGGGACTACGTCTGTTCTAACCCTCAAACACGGTAACAACCTGCCTGTCTCGTCTATTAATGTCCCGGTGAAATTCCTAGCGCATTTGGAAAGAACGTTGAACAGCGTGTCAATAAGCAAAGCCATAGTCACCAACCCTCTGAAAAGGCACGACTTGCCGAAATAGAGATTCCCTATTTTCTCACCCTCCCTCGGGTGTAAGTGAATTTAAACACTATCTCAATGCGATGTAGGGAGCAGTAAGATGCGAGGCTAAATATTTAGAAAACGGGGCTTAAGTAGTGACTACACTTTCAGAAACCGGGGAGTGCAAATGTCGCATAATGTATTTCCCTGAGTTTCTGAAATGTTTTGACAACTTTTTAATCATCTCGAGGCGCATGTTTCTCACATCATTCACAGAACTAAATCACCAGGAAAAATAAACCTTTTCACTGCCTAACAATTAGCTGTAAGGCTCCTAACGATTGGCCGCTCAGTGGTTTTGTCTGTGGTGTAAATAACAATGAGGGGGACGTGCTTAAGCTTCGCTTGAAGAGTAGATGGAAGAGCGCCTTTTCCTACTTTTTTCTCTCTATATCTCTTTTGTTTCTCAGTTCTCACCGAGTATCAATCTATAATGGCATTACTGATCACATTCATCGATTGGACTCACAATTGCCTGTCGCGTTACTAATCACCAATCAAATTATCGATTGCCCATGACCAATCACTGTCAAGTTTACACTAATCCACATACTATGCTACTAGCGCCCGCTACTAGTGACATACTAGCGCCCGTGTTCGTCTTGTCTTTCTGTCGTCCCGTCTTTTGCGCCAAAATATGCCTGTGAAGTCTCAACACCAACTATAGCTCAACATTTAACCCTTATGAAGTATATGCTACTGCATTCTCATATACACATACAACATTTGTTTCAGTATAGTGAAGCAGCACAATACCGCCTTTTCATTCCGCACAGTTTCTGATGCCTAATTAACATATTCTTAATTAATTTTATTTTTTTAGTTACTGTAACATCACTACAAATCCCCAACACACTTTGCTGTCATACACACCACACCGCTTTCGCTGCCGCGGTGGCTCAGTGGTTATGGTGCTCGGCTGCTGACCCGAAAGACGCGGGTTCGATCCCGGGCAGCGGCGGTTGAATTTCTTTGGAGGAGAAATTCTAGAGGCCCGTGTGCTGTGCGATGTCAGCGCACGTTAAAGAACCCCAGGTGGTCGAAATTTCCGGAGCCCTCCACTACGGCGTCTCTCATAGCCTTAGTCGCTTTTTGACGTTAAACCCCATAAACCAAACCAAACACCGCTTTCACATTGATGGCCCTGTAACACACATAAACCAGCGACCGTATGAAATACCATGTTTGGGAAAAAAAAACTTGTGCCATATGCATTACGTGCCCACCTGGCACGCATACGGCCTGGGCTCGAACTCCAATGCAGGAGGACTTCTTTTTCATTTGAAACCTCCGAGAATGTTGTCGTTACGTTTCTGAGTCCTTTATGTAAATCCTAGGTCACTGCGATTGCTATTCGACCGAATGAGCTGGATTCGCTATCGCGTAAATGCCATGTGGTCTTTCACGTTGCTCGCATTTCAACGAATGTCTCGGAGTCTGAGAGAAGACGAGAACATGGGATGCTCTAAGCTTGGCGGTCAACCGTAATCATATGCAAACTCAATACCTCATCGACAGCACATCTCAAATACGCTAAAAATCAAGGAATGTTCTAATAAATAACTGCTATATCTCTCATCTCCCGTTAACCGCTACCAAAAAGTAAAGATTCAATATAGTAACCCTTTCATTCCTTACAAAAACTAATAAAAATATTGGAATAATTTACCCGCATCACTCACTAGTAGGACTGGCAATGATCGTTTTAAAACGGTGATTGAATATTTGATTTCAAACTTTACCGCAACGATTTACATTTTATGTGTTATAACTGTTTGTTATCCACAGCATTTTTGTATTATCATTTTTCTTCAGGCTATCATGCAACACTTTCGAGGCAATAATTGTTTGTACGCATTATTTTGTAAGTTTGCTTTCATTGCGCTTCGAATGTTCTTGTTTTTATGTTGTATATGCTCTATTTTAGATGAATTTTGTGTCATTTCACTTTTTTGGCTCACCCCTCTCTAATGTTTGCTGAAACTTAGGGCACAACAAAAACATAAATAAATAAACAACCCCACTGCAACCTATTTTAGGAAGTATAAAAACTTGTATGAATTAACGCCTATCTCTTCGAGCAGGCCAAAGTTATAGTTTCGTTTTGTTTTAATTTCGGGTGTTCTTCAATGTAAAATTGATAGGGTTATTATTTAAAGATAGTTAATTAGAAATCTGAGAAAAAACGACCACATTCCTCCGGCAGGATCCGACCCACGACCTCACAATTTGAAGGCAAACTAACACGAAGCAAACGCGCCCGCGTTGGTTGTGTTCTTTCTTCTTCAGAAAATTTTAAAACTTCATTATGCATGGGTAACTAATAAAAGCAGGTGTAATTGATTCAAGAGCAAAAATTTATTTTCTTAGTTGAAGAGAACAAGCCTAAGTTTTTGTAAATGGTGGGGCAGTGTCAAGAAATCCACTTTGTTCACTCAATTAATACGCTCGTTTGCTGCGACGAGCTACAGAACGTGTCACCGCCATCCGCTCATACCCGGGTTTTGTTTGCCAATTTATTAGGCAAATTTCTCTGCAAACCAACACTCTTCCTCTCCTTAGTTCCACCATGAGACGAGGTATACCGGAATATGCCCATATTTTGGCACTCGTCTCCGACCGCAGACTTTCCCTTTAAATAAAACATGCTGTTTTGTGAAGCTGACTTTAAAAAAAAATTGGCAGTGGCTTAGCTGTGGTTAAGCCTGGATATACAACCGAAAAGCTGCAGTTATGCTTTGTTTGACGTCATGGCTGTCGCAGTTCGCGCACAATGCACTGGGAGCACCACGATAGCGGTGTAGATTTTGAGCCAACTCCCTCGATACCACTTCTGGGTCTTCTTTTCTTCCTTCCACGGCGAATGTCTGCGCCTCTTCTACGGCCGCCGCTCACGCGTGCGTTCTCGCAACGCCTTGCGAGAGAGCCTTCTCTTGGGACGGCGACGGAGTTCGCGCAGCAGCGGCAAGGGATAAACCGGTGCCGAGGAGGAGCAGTGGCGATGGAGCGCGCGCCGCGGCGCGCGGCCTCTTTTATGGCCACCGCCGCTGCTCGCGCGTTCTCGCAACGCCTTGCGAAAGAACCTTTCGCCTCTTGGGACGGCTAAAAACATCAAGGGGCTTTACGCGGCAGCGGCGAACGGTAAACCGGTGGCGAGGAGGAGAAGGGAGGGGCGGGGAGGAGGAGGAAGGGCGCGCTGCGGTGGCGCCCAGGGGTGGCCCACGCGAAGCGCGGTGTTGACGAGCCTAGTGAAGCTTTTCGCTTCAAAACAACAGTAATTGTTGTAATCAGTATACTACAAGTAATGAAAATATCTAAGGCGTGCAGAAGACTGATGCACTGAAAAAAAAAGAAAACGTCACTGGCAGTTTAAAAAAAGAATTCCATCGATATATTACCAAGGCTTCTACAGACGTACTCTGCACAGTAGCATTACGCGGAGGTCATCTCTAGTTAACCGCTGTTAGAAAATAAGTTTTGATAAATCACTTCAGACAGAAGCAATTGTGATGACCGTGCATGGACAATGCAAAAATATTTAGTATGGGCATTCTATCATTCCAGTCTTCTTCCGGGGCTATGCAGTCGGATATAAGTTAGTGCACTAAGTTTTGATGAGGAGATGCATTGGTCATACTTATTAAATACCAATATAAACCTTTCGGATAATTACTGGATGTTCTCAGTTTGGGATAACAAAGGTTGGAGTATGAACAGAAAAATTTGCCGTGTGCTATTATCAGTCTATTTAAAGTCTTGAATTCAAACCATTTTATTTCT